>NW_008336888.1:3913018-3995513 GCF_000622305.1 Nannospalax galili
GATTTTCACTATGTAGCCCTGACTGGCCTGGACTGTACTATGTAGACCAGGCCCATCTTAAACTTACAGAGATTCTCCTGTCTGTGTCTCCCGAAAACTGGGATTAAAGGCATGCACCACTACGCCCAGTTTATTACAACTTCTTGTAGGCCTAAATTTCGTTCTTTTATTTAAAATAAAAACAACACAAACCAAACAACAAGAGCTGGGTGTGGTGGCTAATACCTGCAATCCCAGCACTTGGGAAGTGGAAGCAGAGGGCTGCATGGATAGACTGCCTTTAAAAAATTAAATAAATTAAAAAAGTAAGCAACAAACAAAAGTGCCTACCCCACCCCCGACCCCACACACACTTGCTACATAATAGCCACTCAATAAATATTTGCCAAACCAAACCAAGCATGGCAAATATTTGCCCAGTGTGTTCACCTCTTCTTCTGGGCAGTCGTTGCTAGTGGATCTTGGTAATCTTTCTACTACATAAAAGTAGTCGCCATAGCTTTCAAAGGTGGCTTTTCCATCAAATTAGATAGGACTAGTTTGTAAAAGGAATTTTAAAGCAAATGGAAGCCCTTTTATCCTATAATTATTAACTTCACTCATGAAACAAGACAGGAAAAATTGGCAAATATAACAAGTACATAAAAAGTCAGTCTATAGGTCTGAAGAGATAGCTCAGTGGTTAAGAGCATTGACTGCTCTTGCAGAGGCCTGGAGTTAGGGTCCTTCAAACCCACATGGTGGCCAACAACCATCCCAAATGCCAGGGAATCTGACGCCCTCTTCTGGCCTCCGCAGGCTTTGCATGCATGTGGTGTACTTACACAGATGTAGGCAAAACACTTATAAAACAAAACTAAAAAATAAATATTTAAAAATTCAGTACACATTGGTATGATAAATTCTAAGGGAAAAAGACAAGGAAGTTGGTTTGTGGTGGTAATTCCCAGGCTTGGGCTATATAGAAAACCACTGTCTTTAAAAAAAATTTCTTTTTAACTGTACTGAATAATAGAGCTGGGTTATCTTGTGTCTAACAATAAGCAGGTAGCTAGTTTTCCAATTTTTAGATTCTTGAATGATTCTTTTTTTTTAACTTTAAAAAAAATTATTTTTTATTTTATGTGTATTGCCTGCATGTAGGTAAGTGCATCTGTGTCCTGCAATGCCCTCAGAGGTCAGAAGAGGCTGTCAGATCCCCTGGGACTGGAGTTACAGACAGTTGTTAGCTGCCATGTGGGTGCTGAGATTCAAACCCAGGTCTTCTGTAAGAATAATCAGCCATCTCTCCAGCCCCTCTGGAATGAGTCTAATGAGCTGTTAATGAGAACAGTAAGGCACAGTGGCACCTGCCTAGAATTCCAGCATTTGGGAGGTGGAGATAGGGGGAGCATGAGTTCAAGGTCAGCCATGGCTACATAGTGAGCTAGAGGTCTTTAATAGATGGGATGCTAAATAATAATAAAATAATAATAATAATAACAATAGGAATGATCTTATAAGGAAATAAAAAGTTTCTTTTACCCTCCAGAATTTCTGGCTAGAGTTCAAAGTAAAACTTGACAGATTATCAAGAAAAAAAGCATAACAAATTTATTTAAACAAAGTTTTATGAGACATATGAGCCTTCAAGAATGAAAACCCAAAGACCAACAACAACCAAAAAAACTATCCTTTTTGTTTTTCCTGTGGTGCTGGACTTGAACCCAGGGCCTTACATGCGCTGGCAAGCACTCTAGCACTCTACCACTGAGCTCTAGGTCCAGCCTCAGTGTGTGCACTCTATGTTTAATTTTGATGAAGAATGGCCTGCTAGCAGTGAAGTGCGATTGAACAAAAGAGCATCGGGTGGTGGTACCAGAGTAAGTAGAGAGGAGAGTGGAGACTGTTTGGAGTCTCCTGGCCTCTGAGAAGCAGTACTCCCTCCAGGGAGTAGGACAGGACCCTTCTCTGACTGACATCAGACAAGGTAGGACAGAGAAGTCCTTCAGGGCCAGCTCTCACACAGAGGCAGGGGAATAACAGTTTAGGTTTTATAGCTGGCTTTGTGGGACAGAGGTTCTAGTGTTCATGGGCTGCCTTGGGAGAGAGAAATTCTGGTATCTTTGGTCTGACGTGTGTGTGTGTGTGTGTGTGTGTGTGTGTGTGTGTGTGTGTGTGTCTTGTTCTTTAAGGCAGGGTCTCTTCCTGAACCTGGAGCTCATGTTTTTCCTCTAGGCTAGTAGCCAGAAAGCCCCAGAATCATGATCATTCCTGGTTTCCTGGCTTGTTTTGTGGGTGCTAGGATACTAATTCAGGTCTTCATGATTGTGCAGAGGCTCTCTTAACCACTGAGTCATTTCTCCAGTCCCTACCATGACTCTCAGCAGCAGGAAACTTAAACCAGGCTCAAGGTAAATGTGCCTTCTCACATCCCCTTAGTTTTCCTCGTATCTCTATAGGAACTCAGAATTACCTACACGAAGAGGGAGGTAAACAAGTGTAGGGCAGGCCGGGGACATTTTCCTTCTTCCTGTCATCTTCCCCCTGGCTTTCCCCACACATGTGACCCCTCATCATTCATCAGTCCGTCTTGGCATTTCCAGTTCAAGCTGGTCCAGTTCTCTTTTGTGTATTTGCACCTGCCCAAAGTGGGCAGCTCTGAAGTGAAGCCTGGCCCTCCAGCTCGACTCTGCCTTTCACATGTGGCTCCATGGTTGTTTCCTCTTCAGCTTACACTTTAGAACTTCTCAGTGAGTTTCATTCTTTAACTCCTTATTGGAGACCAAAGGATTTACAAGCATGTTTAGGGTATATATAAGTTCTGGATTTTCTAGAGTCAGTCTGAGAAGGAAATTGGATTTTAAGATTCTCCCAATCTGAAAAACATTCACTAGGCCTGGAGAGAGGGCTCAGTGGTTAAGAGTGCTTCCTTTTCCAGAGGACTGGAGTTTGGTTCCTAGTACCCTCGTCGGGTGGCTCACAACTGCCTGTCCCTAACTCCAACCTGGGGAATACAATACCCTCTTCTGGCTTCCTTGGGCACCTGCATGCATGTGCACATACCCTCACACAGACAGACAGACAGACAGACAGACAGACACACACACACACACACACACACACACACACACACACATAGCATGCCTGTAGTCCCAGCACTCGGGAGGCAGAGGCAGGCGGATCTCTACGAGATTGAGGCCAGCCTGGTCTACATAGTGAGTTCCAGGTCAGCTGAGGCTGCAGGGAGACCCTGTCTCAAAAAGACAAAAAAAAAAAAAAAAAAATCACCATAAAAGTAATCAATTTTAACTCTGTATAAATGTAGAAGATGAATGTAGAAAATATACAAAGTCTTGTGTATCTCTGCCTTCAGAAGTCACCCAGCAGATTCACTGTGGCCTCAGGATAGGTGTCAAAACATCAGTGTCCACGTGCTATGGAGCTGGGTGCTGGGCCTCCCTCAGGCTCTGGTGCCCTTAGGCCAAATAGTCCCACTGCGAGCTGAGCTGCCTCTTGAGCTCCGGGGATGGATGTTCATAGCCCTGTCTTCCCTTGTTCATGGAGCTGTCAGGTGACAATTCTTAGGTCTTAAAATGAGCCTGCTTTTCAAACTGTACATCTGATTTCAAGTTATTTCTAAGGGTTGTGGGTTAGAAAACCAGAGAGTCAGGCTTTTAATTGGTTACAAAATAAGAGTTAATAGGCCCTTAGCCAGGAGCGGTGGCTCACACCTACAGTCCCAGCATTCTGGAGTCTGAAACAGGGTTGTTTTGAGTTTGAGACCAGGCTGGGCTACAAAGTGAGTTCTAGGCTAGCCTGAGCTACATTGTGTGACTTTGTCTAAAAAATAAATAAATAAATAAATAAATAAATAAAGAAATAAAAATCCAAAAGACAGTTAATAGGCTCTCAATTGGGCCTTAGAGACTTCCTAATTGAATAAAGGATATTAACTGGAGCAATTGTGCCACTGAATTGAGCTATGTACACAGAGCCATTTTATACTGATTCTTGAATTCTTGGAGAGCTGAATTTACCAGAAAAGCAATTTTTGGATAAAATGTTGCAATTTTAAAATAATTTAATAATAGTTGGAAAATTAAATTTTGTGAAAAGTAAATTCTTAGAAAAATTTAAATCTATTCCTGAAAAGTTTCTTGTAACTCAACTTTTGATGTTGGTTTAAGGAAACTTGGCCAGGATTCTTTTCCTGAAACTCAAAAGACTTTGACAAACATATGCTTGCTTTTTTCCGTACGCTAATTTGCTGAGAGCAGGTCAGACAGGTTTTCTGATTTGTAAGGGTGAAAGTTTAAAATCCCGGGAGCCATTTCAGGGTTGAGGAATAAAGTGGGGCGGGGGATATATCCAGAACAAGCCCCTGCTGAATGCACTAGAAGCACTCATAATAATAGATAAATAAGTACATAATCCTTTTCTTGTTTAAGTATCTCTCTCTCTCTTTTTTTTTAAATTTATGTAATTTTATTTTGTGTGCAGGGCTCACAGCACTCTTGTGGAGGTCAGAGGACAACTTATGGGAGTCACTTCCCTTCTTTCCATTTTGTGGGACCAGGGGATTAAGCTCAGGTCACCAGGCTTGATGTCAAACGCTCTGACCCCTTGAGCCATATTGCAGGCTCTTCCTTTTTTTTAGATTTTTATTTTTAACTATATGTAGATTTGTGTGTCTGTGTGTGGGTGTGTGTACATGAGGGCAGGTGCCCATGGAGATGAGAGGCATTGGATCTTCTGAAACTGGAGTTAGAGGTGGTTGTGAACCCCTAGTCATGATTGCTGGGAACCAAACTTAGGTCCTCTGGAAAAGCAATACTGCTCTTGCCCGCTGAGCCATCTCTCCAGCCCTGGCTCTTTTTTTAAAAAACAAAACAAAACAAAACAAATCTCTAACAAGAGAGTAAAAAACTAAAGCCCCAGATCAAAAGGTATAGAAGATCTCAGAAGGTGAAGCAGAACCCAAAGCTGGTTTTGGGCTGAGTCAAGAAGGAAAGTGCTACCACCAAGGACCTGCCACTCATCTTACCAGTATGCATCAACCCTACGGGCAAGAGTGAAAGAAAAGTAACAGTGCTTTACCATCAGGAGGTCACAAGAAGAGCTTCCTTTCCAAGACACAGAGTAGGACAGAGAACACCTGGCCCCAGCTGGTCCTTATACCACTTTGGTGCCCCCCAAATAAATAAGCAAAACCAAATGAATGAAACCATAAACCTGAGTGCAGTGCTCATGCCTATAATCCCAGCAGGATGACTGCCACACTAAGCACACTAGGCTACATGGTACTTTCCAGGCTGGCCTCAGATACAAATTGAGATCCTTTCTCAAAAAAGCTCACCTCCCCCCACCCCCAAAAAAGTGTGTGTGTGTATGTGTGTGTGTGTGTGTATTGTGGAGGTAATGCTAGCAAGAGGTGGTTCTGTGGGTAAAGCTGTTACTTACTGCCAAATGTGACAACTTGAGTTTGATTCCCAAGGACCTACATGGTGGGAGGAAAGAACTATTCCTGCAAGTTGTCCTTTGACCTCCATACACATGCCATGGCATGTATAGGCCAACACTTAAATAAAGTAAATAATGAATATAATTTAAAAATGAAGAGAGAGGGCTGGAGAGATAGCTCAGAGGTTAAGAGCACTGACTACTCTTGCAGAGGACCCAGGTTCGATTCCTAGCACCCTCACTAAGAACCGTCCTTAACTCCAGTTTCAGGGGATTCTGACAACTTCTACAGCATTGCACAACACAGGTGCACTCACATACAAGCAGGCAATACACTCATACACATAAAATAAAAATAACAACTAAAAAAATTTTTTTAAATGAAGAGAGCATATAAATTAGAAGGAAGAGATATGAAGAGACTTTCAACTTTGAAATGATTCGATGAAGTCTCTGAAGATAGCTATGCTTATTCAATTTGAAGAAAAAATGGATAAAAGCAAGATGGGGCAGGAAACTATGACAGCAACCTATCAGATTTGAAAAAGACCAAATAAAACTTCCCCCAATAAAAACTGTGATAGTCAAAACTTAAACTCATTGGAAATGTTTAATAACAATTTAGAAACAACTAAAGAAAGAATTAGAGAACTGAAATATAAATCAGAAGAAATTATCCAGATTGGTACAGAGACACAATATAGAAAACATGAAAGAGAAGCTAAGAGACTTGGAGAAAAACTGAGTGAAGAAGTATAATATTCCTCTAATCAGAGAGAACAGGATGTGAAGAAAAATACTATCTGAAGAGAATATAGTTGAAAACAATTTCAGAACTGATCAAATACTTCAACTCACAGGTTTGAGAATGCTATGCAGGCAAAATATGAAAAGAAATCTAGACCTAGAATCATCACTGTTAAAAATCTCAAAAACCCAAGATAAACAAATCTTTTAAAAAATTCAGCCAAAGAAAAGCAGCTAGATAATCACCAAATTCTCAGTAGCAGCAAAGGAAGTCAGAAGCCAGTGCAGGAAACCATCTATGGACTTAAATTGCCAGAAGTAAAGGAAACCATCCAGGGACTTAAATTGTCAAGCTAGAATTCTATACCCAGCAAAGGTATCTTTCAAGAATGAGGACAAATTATTTTCTTTCTTTCTTTTTTTTTTTTTCTGTCTTTTGCAGACAGGGTCTCTCTGTAGCCCTAGTTGGCCTGAAACTTGCTATGTAGATCAGGATGGGGATGGCCTCAATCTCACAGAGATCTACCTGCCTGGCTTTTTCTAAATGTTTTTATTAGCACACAATTATCCTTAAACAATAAATATACATAATAAATGGTTTCATTATGACATTTTCATACATGTATGCAATATATTTTGATGATACACCCCCCCCCATTACCCTCTTTTGTTCCCTTTCTGTCTCCATCAATACCCTTCCTCTTCCCAACTAGTCTGTCTTCTACTTTCTTGCCTTTTTTCTTTTTTGTGACCCAATCAGTTTCATTAGGGTTGTTTGCATAGCAGGAAGTTGGAAATTCAGAAGTTGAGGTCCTCGAAACTCAGGATAGAAATGAAATGCGCAGAACTGGGCATGGTATTTCATGTCTGTAACCCCAGTACTTGGGAGGTAGAGGCAGAAGGATCAGGAATTCAGGGCCAACCTCAGCTACATAGTAAGTTCAAGATCAACCTGGGCTACATGAGCCCCCATCTCAACATCCCCCTCCAAAAAAGCAAAAAAATACGTAAAATGTGGAGACTTGGAAAACACAAACATAAGTATAGTTAGAGGGATGCTGGGGGCAAAAGGAAGGAAGTCGTTGATGTAGGTTGGATCTTTTGAAAAGAATGTGTCCTCTACTTACCTGAAAGTCTTTTTCCTTAGTATGCACTTTGTAACTGAATTAAGGGTGTTTCCATTCACCTAGCCTGGCAGCACAGGCCCATAATCCCAGGTACTGAAGAAGCTGAGGCAGGAGGATAAAAAATTCAAAGCCTGGGGCTAGAGGGATGGCTCAGTAGTTAAGAATAGTCTTGTAGAGGACTTGGGTTCCATTCCTAGCACACACCTGGTCACTAACAACCACCCATAACTCCAGTTCCAGGGGACCTGAGACCCCCTCTGGTCTTGTAGGGCATTGCATACACATGGTACACTTATATACATGTAGGCAAAAGTCATACATAAAATAAAATTAAAATTAAAATTCAAGGTTGACCTGGACAACAGCAACTCAAGGCCAGCCGAGCAACTTAGTTGAGACCCTATCTCAAAAATTTTAAGATGACTTGGGCCAGGCATAGTGGCATATGCCTTTAACCCCAGCACTCAGGAGGCAGAGGCAGGTGGATCTCTGTGAGATTGAGGCCAGCCTGGCATACAAAGTGAGTTCCAGGCTAACTGGGGCTACAAGGAAACCTTGTCTCAAAAACACAAACAAACAACAAAAAAGAAAGAGGCTTGGGATGTAGCTCAGTGGTAGGGTATTTGATTAGTACATTCAAGGCCCTGAGTTCAATCCCCAGTAACACACATACACAAAGCAAAATGTTTTCCACTGAGAACCTTTCCTTACCCAAGATCATTTCCATCTTGCTGCTTATAACTTGGTCCATGTTACAGCTTCAATTTAGAATATTGGATTTTGCAAAAGTTGTTCAGGATCAAGAGACAAACAGAACATTCTGTTAGAGTATTCTGACAGGCAAGTCTTGTACCTGGATACTAATTAGGTGACAAGTTTGCACAAAATCTTTAATATGACAACAGGAGTCTTAAGGATGTCAAGTTCTGTACTCATCAGTGAGAAGGAACTCTGAAAATGTTTCAGCATAAATTTAAAAAGTCTCCGATGTTCGGGTTTTCTTCATCTGACTAACGTTGTGATGTTCAATAACATGTTTTGAAAGATTCTGACATTTTGAATGTAGAATCATAAAACTTTTAGCTTTGAAAGGGACCTTAAAGATCATTTAATTTAACATTTTAAACTTTTCAGTGGTGAACCAGAGACTCCAGAGACAGTACCCACTGTGGCCCCTTGCCTGGGGCAAAGCACCACCTCTCTAGATCTCAGACTGCCCCTTCCCTACCCACCACTTCCCTACGTACCATCAGTCCTGTCTTACTGAAGTTTCTGAATATATATATTCTATATATAATATATATATATCAGCTGTCCAAATGGAAGGTTTTTATTTATTTATAAACATCATGAATATCTCTGCCACTTGGAGTTAGATAGGAACAAAAAACTGAGGCCAGAGACATGGCTCAGTGGTTAAGAGGGCTTACTATAGTGGGGCGTGGTAGCACCCACCTATAATCCAAGCACTCAGGAGGCAGAGGCAAGCTGACCACTGTGAGTTCAAGACTAGCTTGATCTACAGAGCAAATTCCAGGCCAGCTAAGGTTACATAGTAATAGCCTCTCTAAAAAAACCCAAACCAAACAAACCCTCTTAATTCACAGTCATGAGAATCTGACCTAGCCCCCATATAACAAGCAGGACATGCGTTCATACATGGTCCTATAAACCCTGTGCTGTGAGAGATAGGAGGATCACTGGAGTTTTCTGGCTGCCAGCATAGGCAAAAAGTGTGAGCTCCAAGTTCTGGGAGAGGTCCTGCTTTAAAGGAATAAAGCAGAGAGTGACAGAACGAAGATGCCCTCCTTTAACTTCTGTGCATGCCTGCAAGCATGCACATCTGTACACAGGTACATATGTGACACACACAGCTTCTCGCTCTCTCTCTACACCCTGCCTCATACACACAAGAACAAAAAGCCAAAAAGCGGTTCCCTTGTGTCCTAACTTCATGGAGAGTTCTCTGTTGAAATCACAGCAGGACAGACCCAAGAGGGTAGGATGCACCTCACATAAAAGTGTCTCATCAGCAAGTAAAAACCAAGGTGTCTGGTTAAACTTGAATTTTCAACAAGTAAATGATTTTTTAGCATAACTATGTGCTCACAATACTTGTTTATCTGCAATTGTAATGGGAAGTCTTGTATTTTACATTATATTTTTAATCTTGTGTGTTTGAGTGTCAAGGGGGGAGAGAGAGAGAGAGAGAGCGAAAGAGAGAGGAGAGAGAAAGTGTGTCTGGTGATAATGATGGTTCTGGGTGTATATTTTACCAATGAGCTACATCCTCAACTCTTGTTTTTTAGAGACAGGGTTTTCCTGTAGCTCAGGCTGACTTTGAATATGTAGCCCAAGCTAGGCCAGAATTCAAGATCCTCCTCCCTCAGCCTCCTGACAGACACATGCCACTGCACTTGGCTGTAATTTTACTCTTGTGGTAAAGGTCATAGACTTTCAAGCACTTAGATATCGGTGAGATGGGCCAGAGGGATGACTCCATGGACAAAAGCACCCGCCACCAAGCCTGAGGACCTGAAATGATTTCTGGGCTCCACATGGTGGAAGGAGAGAACCAACTCCTGCAAGTTGTCCTCTGACTTCCATACACACACTGTCACACACTTGCCCCCTCCACATAGATAAATTTAAATGTGCTTTTAAAAAAGAAATTAGTGCAGTGGTCATCCTTAGCCCTATTGGAGGTAACTGCTGCCTTACACAGTTGAAAATTTCAAATCATTTCAGAATCTGTTCCCCTTTGTGTAAAAGTGAAGGTGGCTTTACCACCAGCCCCGTCCATCCCCTCCCTGACAAACCAGCAAAATGTTAGACTGATCTTTCACAAGGTTGGCCAGCCTGGTGGTAGGTGGGGAGTGGTGGGTCCAGAGCCAGTGTCTGAAGCTCAGTGTGCTGAAACAGCTGGATCCTCCCCTTTGTCTCTAACAGTGCAGACCGATTTCCTAGCCCCAGAATTGGAATTCATTATATAATCAGTGATTACAAAACTGAAGCTGAAATGTGGAACAATACAATATTCCATCACAGAAAGCCATAAAAAAGATTTTGCAAGACAGTGGCTCATCCTGGTGTCTGAGGCTGTGAGCCTTTGGTGTAAGCCTCATTTAACGAGAGGCCCAGCATTGAAGTCTCAAAGTGCAGCAGGGAACCTCATCACAAAACTAGGGCTGAGTGATAAGGGTGCGTGATGTCAGCCGAGTCTTAGCACATTAGCAGAGTTGGGCCACACGCTCAGCGGTAGCAAGGTGACATGTCAATAGTAACCACGCAGGTAATTTTCAGGTTTGCCCACAGTGACTACATGGCAATGTGGCTGTGAGCCTAGGACTGAAATGACCTCCCAGTTTGCTTAGATGTCCTCTGTTTTGAGTGGCAGAGTGGTGGGAGCACTCACTCATGGTAGGAGAGGGTTATATTGATCTGGCAAACCCAGAAAGGAGCACAATTTAATTAACTGATAGTCTAGGGACATAAGAAGTTGCAAACATATTTATTTGCAAAAATCACACCTACAGCCCTGGCCAAATTTCCTTAGAATAACAGGGACAATCATGTTATTCTAAACTGAAATGCATTTACAAGACATTTGAATCTAATAGGGTTTGTTTTTAATTTGTAATTTAGTTGTAATGTTGTATAGAGTAAAAAAAAAAAAAAAAAAAATCAAAAACCAGGATTTAAGAGCTGAGACTGTAACTTGGTGGTAGACTGCTTGCCTATTGTAGGCAAGGTCTAGCATGTTCAATCTACAGCACTGTGAAAAAGGAAGAAAGAAAAACAAGGTATGAAGGATTAAGAACATGTTCAAGCCAGGAGTGGTGGCGCATGCCTTTGATCTCGGCACTCAGGAGGCAGATGCAGGCAGATCTCTGTGAGTTCCAGGCCAGCCTAGTCTCCATAGTGAATCTAGGCCAGCTGAGGCTAAAGGAAGATCCTGTCTCATAAGACCAAAAAAAGAATATGTTTAATGAGCTTTCCTAGAGACCTGCCTTCCTGCCTTGATTAATGCATCTCTCAACTCTCATCCTTATTCAGAAGATGGTGATTAACACAGAGACCCATAACTGGCCAATGTGCTGAGAATAAGAGGCTGCAAAGTGCTTATCCCTGAATAGGACGACAAACCTCTGCCTCCCAAGGCCCAAGGATCATTGCAGAAGAGGGGGAAGATTGTAAGAGCCAGAGGAAGTGGATGACCACAAGGAAACAGAGTTTTCCAGACAGCTAGTCAGTTACTCATATGAATTCACAGTAATGGTGACAGTATGGGCAAGTCCCACGTAAGCTCAAGGCAGACAAAATCCCAGCATCATGTGCTGTACTGGGTAAGAAACCCCAAGGGTACCTGAGGAACTATTGGAGAATGATGGCTGCTGGGAAGGGGAGATTCACTCATGTTTAAGGGTGAGACTCTTGACCAAGCTCCAGTGGATGAACCTACACCGAAGGACATTTGGGGATACAAACTGACTCTCTCTCTCTCTCTCTCTCTCTCTCTCTCTCTCTCTCTCTCTCTCTCTCTCTCTCTCTCTCTCTCTCTCTCTCTCTCTCTCTCTACACACACACACACACACACACACACATACACACACACACACATACACACACACACACATTCATACACACATACATATACATACAAACCAAATGGATACCAGGGCTCCAACTCAGGTTGTCAGGTTTGTCGGGAAGCACCTTTACCTGATGAACCATCTCATCAGGTCCTTGTTTTTCTTTTCCTTTTCTTTCTTTTTTTTTCTCTTAATGGGATTTTGCTGTATAGCTCAGACTAGTCTCAAACTCGCAATTCTCCTACCTCAGCTTCAGAGTGCTAGAATTATAGGATTGTGCCACCATACCCAGTTACCTTGACACTTTTAAAGAGTACTGGTCAGGTACTTTGTTGCTCATCTTGTGCTTATTCAATCTTATCCTATCTTCTTTTCTTTTATATTTTATTTATTATTTTTATTTTATGTGTATGTGTGTATTGTCTGCATGTAGGTAAGTTCACTCATGTCGTGCAATGCCCACGGAGGACAGAAGAGGCTGTCAGATCCCCTGGAACTGGAGTTCCGGACAGTTGTTAGCTGCCATGTGGGTACTGGGGTTCGAACCCGGGTCTTCTGCAAAAACAGCCAGTGTTCTTAACCACTGAGCCATCTCTCCAACCCCCTCTCTTCTTTTTAAGAAATAACATTAAATTTTTAAATTTTGTGTGCAGGGGGTCATCAGGCTTGGCAGCAGGCACCTGTACCCAAGGAGCCATCTTGCTGGCCCTCTTTTCTCCCTCTCCTTTTCTTCCCTCCCTCCTTTCCAACATTATAAAATGTATTTATTATTATTTTGTGTGTATATGGGAGACTGCAGGGGGATTGCGTCAGGTTTGAGGACAGTCAAGGTTACATGATGGGTTCAAGACCAGTCTGAGTTATAGAGTGATATTCTGTCTCAGAATTCAATTCATCTATAGCCATCTATATCTGGCTGAACATGTGAATATTTGTTTTACACCTTAATGCTTTAATTTGACATATTAAATAATGTCAAATTATTTATAAATTGTTTCCTTTTCTCCCTGTGGTGATCATTCTCCATCCCCTCTACTGTTCTAGCAACTTTGCTGGTGCCCTGACCATGTGGCTGGTCTGCCTGCTGGGCTACCCTGCTCTGTGGGAAGGAAGAAATTTCTTGAGAGCGGTCATTCAAATGATGGTGCTAGGTACCTCTTCTTGTTGGGACAGAGGGCATGCACCAAAGAGGCTGTTCTAGAAACTGCTGTGACTCACCTAGAATGAAGGCTGGAACAGCTGAGGCACATAGGAAGCAGGAAAGAGGGATGACATAGTTAATTTGGGGCATGAACTTGGCTGAAGGGAGAGATGCCTAGACTACTGGGGACATACACTTAGGGCATGTCTCGAAGTGTTCCTAGAGGAACCTAGCCATGGATCAGAGAACTGAGTGCGGAACTGTGCCTGAGCTGATTGTGGGGTACCATCCAATCAACAGCCAGTCCTCAAGCCTGGCTCTTTCCTCTTGCTACTGCCATTGAACTTCAGACTCCAGTTTCTCAGTCCTTGAGCTTTGGAGCCTACACAGCGCCCTACAGGGACTCTGAGGCTGAGGTTCTGAGCCCCCTACCTCCGAGACTTCCGAATCCTTGGCTGAGCCATACTGTTGACTTCTCAGGTGATTTGCAAATCATGACCCCTTTCAACCTATGAGAGCACATGCACCAATCCTGTCCTAATTCCCCTTCTACTTATTCATTCTACTCGTTGTTTCTCTGGAGACCCCTAAGACAAGGGAGCCTCACATTCAAAGCCAGGAAGGACCAAGACAGTGGTGATCTGGACCCCCTGGGGGATTGGAAGGTGCTCACCTGGCAAGCTCAAGTCTGAAGAAAAGGTTATTATGTAGGTCAAAGTCTCCAAATGTAGAAGCCAGGCAGAGCTAGGGATAAGTGTGAGACCAGTTTGGTAATGAACGGTGTTTACTCTTGTCTCAGTGCTGATTAAGGCATTTGAGGACAAGGTAATAATTTGGGTGAAAGGTCTTCTTTATGAAAGGATTCACCTTAAATAGCACAGAACAACCCCTTCTCCTCCTAGGTACACTTTAAAATTATTCCTTTTATAGAGGTTAGAGTCAAACCGGGACTTGTTTATCCAGCCAGAAACCGAATTTACGGTGTGAATGAGCCTTGTTGACTTTTGTGCATCTGTTTGTCACCTTGTAATCTCCCAACCTGACATGTGTGTCTGTCCTACACATCGCAGGTCCCCAAAGAAGGCACAGAGCGACCACCTTATTGGAAGAGAAAGAACTCAGGCACAGCTCTAGCTGTGGGTTTATAACTCTCCAAAAACAGAATACCTTGTATGTCACTTGTTAGCCTGAAGTTTTGCAGGAAAGCTAAGGCTTTGGCCCTTCTGCAGGGACTCATGGCTAATTTAGGGTCAGGTAGAACTACATTTGGTGGTCAGCTTGAATTCTTTTGTCATTCAGCATACATGATATGTACAAGTATCTGTCGGCCTTTGATTCTGGGCATTAGCTATGTGCCAGGCCTCAGGAGTTATTAGTCTATTTCTCACATGAAGGAACTGAGACAGAGTGAGTCACACCACAGGCAGCACAGAGCTAGGACTGATGCCTCCCTGGCTCTGACAGGTACCATCTTCAGAGGGAATGTGTCCATTATCTGACCTTCCCTTCCCTGTCCTGGTCATCTTGGGCACTGTGTATGCAAACCCTTTTTAGGTTCTGAGTCTCAGCTCCTTGACACCATGAGAAACATGGTACATAATCATTCCTACCAAGGAGGCAAGGAGGGTCCTTCCCCTCCAAACCTGAGCTCCTGGGGCCCCATGAGACAAATGCAAGATGGGGATTACTTTTTCCCCCTCCCCCTCCCTCTCTCCCTCCTCCTCCTCCTCCTCTTCTTCTTCTTTTTTCCCTTTGGTCTTTTTTTGAGACAGGGTCCCCTTGTAGTTCCCTCCTGGAACTCACTATGTAGGCCAGGTTGGTCTTGAACTCACAGACATCCACTTGCCCCTGCCTCCTGAGTGCTGGTATCAAAGGTGTGCGCCACCACACCTGGCCCTTCTTTTTTGAGACAAGGTCTCACTATGTAGTCCTGGCTTGTCTGGAACTCCCTATGTAGACCTGGCTGACCACAAACTCACAGATAACAGCCTACCTCTGATCCCTGAGTGTTGAGACTAAAGGTGTATACCACCACACCTGGCTTTTTAAAAAAAAAAATAGACTATCTTTCATTTATTCTTTGACCATTTCATACATGTAAATAATGTATTTTGATTATCTCCACTCCCAGCTTCCCCCTCCCACTCCTCCCATCCACCACAATATATCCCCCTCCCTTCCTCTCCTTTTTTTATTTTAATCCACTGTGCTGCCTTCTGGAATGTAGACTGATCTTGCTGGTTTGATCTTGTGCAGAGAACCATAGCTGAGGTGAGTTCATGAGTGCAATGGCCATGTCATGTCCTGAAGATGGCATTTCTCAGCACTCCTCCCCATCTTCTGGCTCCTGCATTCTTTCTGGAGAACCACTTTTCATTTAAGTAGTTTAACATTTTTCTTATTCAATCTCTCTCTCTCTCTCTCTCTCTCTCTCTCTCTCTCTCTCTCTCTCTCTCTCTCTCAGCTTGTATAAGCCAGGGGCCAACCTTGAGTACTGTTCCTCAGGAGCTATTTACCTTCTTTTTTTGAGATAGGCTCTCTCACTGGAACCTGAAATTCTCAGGCAAGGCTAGCTGGCCAGACATTCCCAGGAATCTTTGTCTCTGCCTCCCCAGTGCTGGGATTATAAGCATATACCATCACACCGAGCTTTTTCTGTGGTTGCTGGGGATTGAACTCAGGTCCTCATGCTTATATGGCAAGCATTTTGCCTGCTGAGCTATCTCCCCAGTCTTAATTTCTTATTTTTAACTGGCGCATAGCAGTTGTGTATGTTTATGAGGTTCAGGGTGATGTCATTACATGCATAAAACGCATAATGATCAGATCAGGGTAATTAGCATATCCATAACTTCCAAGTATTCTAGTATCTTTAGTTTTCATTTATTTTTAATTTTTATTTCTGTATCTTTTGAGACAGGGTCTCATGTAGCCCTAGCTGGCCTCTAATTCATTATGTAGCCAGGGGTGCTCTAGAACCCCTGCTCCTCCTGCCTCCACTCTCCCTAGTGCTGGGTTTTCTCACCTGCTACCATTTCTTGTGCATACTGTTTTAAAATAATAAATGATAGTTTGTATTTCCCAAGCATTTACAAAATACCAGGCACTGTTACAAGCATTCACATATATCCCCCTCAGTAATACTTTCAACCTCCCCAGAGGCACAAGTGCCCAATCCCTTATCTTGGGTCTGCCTGGATTCAGGTTTGCTTCAGAATTTAGAACAGTTCATCCTGTACAGAAACAAACCTGTGCATATACTGGATTTTCCTGACACATCCCCCAGCAAGATCTGGAGGAGAATCCATCATCATATAAATTAGTAGGCCTGCAGCCAACATACGCAGGTCATGCTTACTGGGATAAATAAAAACTCTATAAAATCTTGCAAGAGCTCAGGTCAGGATATGCCATCAAATGAATTTTCTCAAGATTGGAAAAAAAAAAAATGATCTGGGATAGGTAAGATAGTTCAGCAGACAAAATGGCTTTCTGCAGGGCCTGACAACCTGAGTTTGATCCCTGGATCCCACACAAAGGAAGACAGAGAGAACTGACTGCTGAAAGTTGTTCTCTAATATCTCCATGCACACTGTGGCATATGCACTCACACACATATATCACACACACACAAACTGATAATAAATAAAATGCCTGTAGTCCCAGCACTTGGGAGGCAGAGGCAGGCAGATCTCTGTGAGTTCAAGGCCAGCCTGGTCTACATAGTGAGTTCCAGGACAGCTGGGGCTACAGGGAGACCCTGCTTCAAAAAGACCAAAAAAAAATTTTTTTTTAAATATATAAAAAAAATAAAGAGCAGTCTGTTTCTCCAACAACACTTTAGATTTCAGAGTCACTGGGAAGGGATTAGAGATCACGATATTACTGTTCTCACTGTGTAGATCAAACAACTGAGGTTTTGAGACATTAAAGAGCCTTTCTGAGGTCACTAGGGCATGGTGGAAGGAGGACCCAACCTGTACTGATAGCATTGTGCGTTTTTACTTCTTCTTTACCAAAGCTTTGCATTGAAAGGGCTTGAATGGTGGCTCAAGAGGGACATTGAGACAGACTTTTGGGGAATAAGGAGTTAAAGAAATTTATTAATGCCATGGACAGATAAGCAGAGAGCATGTTGGGGGCTCTGAGGAAAGGAATCAGAGCCCACATGGCAAAAGTGAAGTTTTTTCTTATGCTTTCTGAGGCTGGGGGAGACCTCACAGCACAAGTCTGCAGCCAGACTGATTCCCAGGTAGGAGGCAGGGAAGGGTTGGGGAGCAGAATGTGGTGTAAACTCACTTCCTCAGTTGGAACCCTGCACCTGGGAGTCTGTTATCTCGGGACTCACAGACAGTGTCTCAGCAGGATGCTGTGGATATCTGTGAGAGGGGAAGAGCTGCTGCCTAAGAGGGTTGTGGCCTAAGCAGCAGCTGGATCCTAACATAATATTCTTTTTAAAAATTGTATTTATTTTTATTTTATGTATAGGAGTGTTTTGCCTGCATGTATGTAACTATACCACGTGTGTGCAGTGCCTGATGAGGCCAGAAGAGGGCTATGGCTCTCCTAGAACTGAAACTAAGGATAGTTGTCAGCTGCCATATGGGAGCTGTGAACCAAACCTGGGTCTTCTGCAAAAGCAGTCAGTGCTCTTAACTGTTGAGCCATCTCTCCAGCCCTATAACACTATGTTTTTACACATATGGTGGGAGACAAACTATTCAGACCTCGCCTCCTTTACTCACAGCTGACCTTCAAATACATTTTCACATTTTCAATTTCTTATGAATGGAGAGGCTAGAATGCATTCCCACATCTGAACATCCTTCTAGAGAGGTTAACTAAGTAATACCAGTTAGGTCTGGTAGGGGAGAAAGAGGTGAGGCACCCCCCCTTTCTCAGAAAGAAAATACTTCCCCATCCTTGCCTTCTCCTTGTGCCTTCTTTGTTAGTTTCATTATGCTTTTGCTTGTTTGTTTGATAGCCTCATTAAGCAGCCCAGGCTGGCCTGAAGCTTGGGGCCCTCCTGCATCAACCTCCCAAGCACTGGGATTACAGGTATACGCCACCATACCTAACTTTGTTTCTGCTTTGATTAATGGATTAAAACTTCTGGTTCATGGTTATTTGTGTGTGCGTGCATGCGTGTGTTTGTGTGTGTGTGTGTGTGTGTGTCCCCGTGTGTACGTGTGTGTGTGTTTGTGTGTGTGCCTGCCGAGACCAGAAGATGGTATTGGATCCCCTAGAGCTGGAGTTATAGACAGTTGTAAGCTGTCTTATATGAGTGCTAAGAACCAAACTCGGGCCCCCTGGAGAGCAGCAATTGCTCTTAAATGCTGAGTCATTTCTCCAGTCTCAAAATTTCTGGTTTCTGACCACGCGACCAAGAGGACTCTAGGGGATGCTTTCTCCTATTCCTGCTGCCCTTACTGCTGTTGACTATTTGGCCTTTTGCTTTTCCCTTAGGTCAGGCCCCTTCTTATCATCCTATGGGCCCCATTTTTCACAGTTCCCACAAATCCTTCTCTCATCCATTGATTTCACTGACATTTGAACCCAGTCTCAACAGCCACCTGTCGGTTAAATGCGAGAAAAATATAATTTCACATACACACCCTCAGTTTCATTCTAGAACTGCAGTTTCCTGTCATCCAATTAAAGTAGGAGATCATGGATGACAGAAGTGAGGAGATTTCTCTCTCTCTCTCTCTCTCTCTCTCTCTCTCGTCTCTCTCTGTCTCTCTGTCTCTCTGTCTCTCTCTCTGTGTGTGTGTGTGTGTGTGTGTGTGTGTGTGACTGTGTGATTACTTCTTTGCCAAGTCACAAAGAATGTGAATACCTGGCCAGCTAGCAAGACATCTGCTTGCAGGGAGCAGAGGAAAAAAAATGGGGAAATTTACTGCTTGGCTCTTGAATCTGCATTTCCATGGGTCTGGGCCCTGGCTAAGTGATGGTTCTGGCTACCTGTTCTGTATAATGAGTTCAGCAACTGTGATAAGTTGACAAGCACATGGTTGACTCTTGTCTTTATAGTTTTTCAATTAAGTATACTGTCCATTTAAAGGAAATCTTGAAATATATCCAAACAGTGGTAGGGCAGAGCATTCACTTGTGTTCAGTTTATTTCGTATGAGGATGAGGAAAGAAAATGGAACAGAAAGTAAGGCCGGTCTTCTTTTAAAAATTTGTTTTTCCACAGTGATCCTTCTTATGAAATCCTGTTCTGCCCCCAATGCTCTTATGAAAAACACTCTTTTGTTCTTCAAGTTATGAGAAAACAGAGCACAGAAGTCACAGGAATGCCACCGACTTTCATTAACAGCTGATGAATATGTGGGTCCAATCTCTTAATTACAGAGGTCAAAAGAGAATAATAATGTATTTTAACTCAAAATTCTCCCTGACCCCAAAAAAGAATATATTTCCGTGAAAACAACTATTTCTTAACCCAATAAAAAAAATTTGTGACTGTCTATTCTACTAGCTAATTTTGTTAGAGTTTTACATTTGCTTAAATTATACATGGTACGATGTGCCCTGCCTTCCCTGTCTTCTCAAGCCAGTGAAATACCAGCTGGGATTTTCAAGGGCACAATGGCTTAAGACAATGAAACATTCCCTCAATTTCTTGGCATATGTTCCCAGGCTCACAGTCCCTCAGACCCTCTGTCCTCTTGCCTTAGTGTTTTTTGACCTGGTGACTCATAGTTTTGTTCGTGAATTCCATTGTCTCTTGCCCTGTGCCTGGACCCCTGTGATTGTTCCACACCATGACTTCTTAGCACATTTTTAAAAAAACTTTTTCATACTATTATTTGCTTTTCCTGAACCATCTGAGGGAAGGTATGGTACTTTTGGCATCATGGTACTTTTACATCTGAAAAGGCAGGGTCATTTCCTATCATCCAGTTGAAGCCTCATTTCTCAAAGGTCCCACTATCTCCTCCCCAGTGCCATCATCTGTATCACAGGCAATTTTTTCTTTCTGCTTTTCTTGAACTTTGTGCATATTTCCTTCATTGGATTTATATGATCGTTTGTCTGCCTAGGCTAAGAACCAATGCCTGTAACTTTGAAGTAAAGAAGCGCATCATTTAAGAATATGTGGGCATTGGCATCTATGTGGTAGGTAGAATTTTGGAATGAGCCCCAGACCCCCTACCTCTTGGTGTGCATGACTTTCCCTTGAATGTAAGCAGAACTTGTGAATATACAGGGATTTTGCTCTAGTGAATAGGTCATATAACATAGTAAGGTGAAGAGGTTTTACAGGTTAATTAAGGTTGACTTTAAGTTAACCACAAGAGAGATTACCCTGGGTGGGCTGGCCCAATCAGATGAACCCTCCAAGGGAGAAGCTAGATGTTGCCTGGAAAAGAAAGTTGAAGCAGCAGACATGCTCTACTGCTAGCCACAAAAAAGAAATTCATGGTGTACTGATTAGGTTTTATTGTCAACTTGACATAAACTAGAGTCACTTGGGAAGGGGGAATCTCAAATGAGGAATTTCCTAGATCAGATTGGCCTGTGGGCATGTCTGTGGGGCATTGTTTTGATTGCTGGTTCATGTGGGAGGACCCAGTCCACTGTGGGCAGTACTATGTCTAGGCAGGTGGGCCAGGGATGTACAGAAAAGCTAGCTGAGCATGAGTCAGGGAGTAAGCAAGAGAGCAAGCCAGTAAGCAGCATTCCTCCATGGTCTCTGCTTCAGCTCCTGTCTCCAGGTTCCTGCCTCGAGTTCCTGTCCTGACTTCCCTCAGTGATGGACTATTACCTGGAAATGTAATGACAAAGAAAGCTATATTCTTATAACTAACTGTGTTCTTTATAAGCTTACACCATTTGAAGTTTAAAGTTCTTTTCTCTTTTTTAGTAATAAATATATTTTAAATCTTTTATTGCGCTTTTGTGTATTTCATACAACAGTTCTTAATCAAATTTAGACCCCCCCCATCCATGCTCCCCCACCCCCCACCAGACCTCACGCATTCGGCCATACACATTTAGTTCTATTCAGTCAAGCATTTGTACCCAAATGTCCTTTGGTGTAAGTTCATCCACTGGAGTCTAGTCAGTTTAGCTAGAGATCGTAAATAAGACCTACTCTCCCTCACCCAGTAAAGTTGTTTTCTTATAACTAACTGTATTCTTATAATGTCCTTGTAAGCTTAGGCCATTTGAAGTTTCCTCTTGTTCTACTTACTAGGTAAACACCTTGGAATGCAACCCTGTAATGTTTTACTACTCAGTGATGTTTTCTTGCTCTGTAATATCTTGAAGCTCTGTGATGCTTTTCACTCACCATGTCTAACTGCTGATACAGATATGAAACTAAGAAAGTGAAAATTTCACCAAATGGTTTAATAGGGCACCAGTCCAATTAATACAAGAAAAGTATAGATCATTGTGCTAGAGATATAAACTTATGCCAGTGATATGTGTTTTTATAAGCTGCTATGACCATTTGACTAATTCTTAGCCCAATCAGCCTGGTCTAGCTATAGGTCAAAAGGTGGCAGATGTCCTGACCCATGTCTGGGATATCTACTTTGTAAGTTATAATGACTGAGTGAACTCAGGAAGGAATTTTCCTGAGATAACATGGCCCATTATGAAAAAACCATAGGGCCCAGGTCCCAATTATAAAATGATGAGTAAAAATGCCTATTTAATCCCCATCTGTGGCCCAGAAAATATTGAAGTCTTTGTTGCCAGTTCTGAGACCACATGCATGAGAAAATAAACAAGCTTTCCAACTCTCTCCTGGGTAAATCCTTGATCTCTTAGCTGTTCTAAGCATTTTCCCCATAACAGTAAGATAAATGAACCCTTTGTTTCCAAAGTTGCTTTTGGTCGTGGTATTATCTCAACAACAGAAAAGTAACTAGGACGTGTAATATTGTTGTGGAGATGGCCACATGGCAAGGAGCAGTAGATGGCTTCTAGGAGCTGAAGGACTCAGTAACACAGTCACAGGTACTGAATCCTGCTAAGACTCAAGGCCTCATATTAAACTGTAGTCTTGGCTGACAATTTCATTATGTAGCCTAGCCTGGTCTCATACGGTCTCATACTCACAGACTCCTGCCTCATACTACTAAGAGATTACAGGTGTGAGGTACGATGTTACTATGCCAACACTGCAGTTATACCTGAATAAACATCCTAACTCTAACTTTAAGAGTTAAAGTCCTCTGGACTGGAACTCAGAGGGCACAAGACCCTCCAGATGTCTCCCGGAATGGTGCTGTTTAGACCTCACTCATAATTTTATTCAAAATTGTTTCTCCAGCTTCAATTGGGGAACTATAGGCTTAGATATACCTTTATCTTATAAAACAATCTTGCCCTTTTATCCCTGTTTTAAGCCTAAAATGTCTCATATACACAACGTCAAGCATTCTTCTCAACCTTCATTGTTTTCAGTGAAGATACAAATGTGCATGTGCTGCTTTTCATCGCTTTGATTTGTTAATTCTCAAGCATACCACATTCAGTCATCATCTTGGGTGCAGTGAAAACTGAGGTTCCCGAGAACCAGGTCAGTGCCCAAGTTACAAGATTACATGCTCAGTGAATTTGTTTGCTATAGCTTTTTGATTGCAAGGTTAATTAAAAGCCACTAGTCCAAATTTTGTCTGTTTTGTAAAAGTCACCCTCTACATGAGCCACCATGCCTACCCTGACATCTTGATTTTAGCTTCATGAGACCTTGATGAGCAAGCCCAGTGAGTCCATGCCAGATCTTTTGACTTGTTATTAAAAACTGAGAGATAGATGAGTGCTGTTGTTTGGGGGATGGGGTCTTACTGTGTTGCTTGGGTGGACTTTGAACTCCTAGACTCAAGAAGTGATCCTCTTGTCTCAGTCTTCCATATAGCTAGGACTACAGCAATAAACCACTGTTCCCACCAGCAGGTACTGTTTCAAGTTATTAATCTTGTGGATACTTGTTATATAACAAGAAAAAAAAACTAATCTGATAGACTTGTATCTAATTTCTGCTGTAGAGTTACTATCTACTTGCTCTTGGGCCTAATTTTCTGAATCTCAATTTCTTTATCTATAAAGTAGAGATGAGGGGCTGGAAAGATGGCTCAGCGGTCAAGAGCACTGACTGCCCTTGCTGAGAACCAGGGTTCACTTCCCAGCACCCACATGGCGGCTAAAAGCCTTTTGTAATTCCAGTTTCAGGAGGAACCCTCTTCTGACCTCCTCCTCGGGCATTATACGGCACAGGTGCACTTACACACATGCAGGCAATACACTCATACACATAAAATAAAAATAATAAATAAAATATAAAAATATTTTTAAAATAAAAATAAAGTAGGGAGAGCAACACTTGCCTTATGGCATATTTGGGAGGGTTGAATATGCTGAGAACATTAGTGTGCCCAAAGTCAGTTCCTTGAAGATGGTACCATACCTGCACATGAAAGCTGTTCGATATAAGGAAATTTTTTCCCCTAAGGTACAGCTGATATAGCCCTTGTTCATTCATATGTGAAGTGAGGAATCATCTATGTACCATGTATGTCAACCTTTGATCTTGTGACATCACTGTCATCTACAAAGTTAACATTAGAGGATCATGCAATTGAGCTGCAATTAAAGATCACACAAAATGAAGTCATAAATGTTTAAAATAAGTTTACAGTTTTGTGTTGGGCTGTATTCATAGCGCTCCTGGGGGGCATGAGGCACCAGGGGCCACAGGTGGGACACACTGATAGCTGATCTCTTAGGTGCCTTCAAGTTGCAAACTCTATTCTACTGGTGAATCTTGAGATAAGGCCTTGAGTTGTATCTTAAAGTTGCACCAGATATTAGTATTCTTAGAGAGTACCCTGAGGGGAGTCTTTGTTCCTGTTACATTCTCCTCTTCTGAGCCTCTCTCCAGAGCCACTTACCAATCCCTATGCAATATAATGAGTATTAATGTCCAGATGTCTGCATTGGCAGGTAATCATATTTGGACAATAGTTTGCCAGCTAGAAATGCAAAATAGTTTTTAATCAAATGATAAGATAAATTTAGGGTTTTTTTTAACCGTGGAAATTAATAAATTGTTCAACCATCCTCAAATTCCTAGTAATCAGAGGAATATTATAGGATCTAAAGATAGAAATGGAGATATTCATATACACAGCAGGTAGGAGATTTTGATTTATGCTTCACTCTGAAAGGACGTAGGAGATTCAGTCCTTAATATCTGCCAGAGGGAGGAGGTAAGGAATGCTTTGTGACTGTTTCTGTTGTAGCTTATATAAGTGGCACATACAGACATGCATGCACGCACTTGATTATAAAAACAATAGCATATTGATCTACCACTGCGAAGGTTGGCAATTGTTTTTGGATGTTGGATCCTCAAAGGGATCCTGATTACCTTTAGGATTTAGTCTATCCTCAGTGTTACCTTTCAGTGTCAAGAGATGTCCCTGGCTCATCTGCCTTTTTTCAAAAGGGAATGGGGCATAGGAAAAATGCCTTCTCAAAGGAACGCCCATCCCTTGGGTGGACAGCTCTAAGGGGTCCATATTGTGCTGGCTATGTCTCTATACTGAGCTGTAACTCTTAACAGTAAACCTTATGGACAAGATTAGATGACAGTATTACTGAGCAATCTCTAACAATAGTACGTAAGGAATATTTTACAAAGCATGTATGTAAATCTCTCTCTCTTTCTCTCTTTCTCTCTCTCTCTCTCTCTGTGTGTATGTGTGTGTGTGTGTGTGTGTTTGTGTGTGTGTGTGTGTGTGTGTGTTTGTAGTATAGCTTAGGAGGAGGCAGCCAGTTCTTACTAACCTGTCTCTACCCTCAGCAAGAGATGGGTGGAAATAACAGGTCTTGCCAAGGTTATCAGGGTCATTAGGGAAGAAAAGCCCTATGTCACTCAGTAACATAGTCTTGTCTTATAAGGGAGCAGAGAGACTAGTGAGCCAGTTTAGGGAACAGAGAGGACAGTTTCTGCTGTGATTGTCTAGCTAGAGAAAGGAGAGGCTGAACAGCTAACAAAAAGGAATAGGAAAAGGCCTTTTCAAAAGAACACCCTGGGGCAGACTGTGTGTTGCTACAGCCAGAGCAACCCCCCGGAAACTCCAGTTCCTTCATTGCCTACTGTTCTGATCACTGAACTCAAATGTAAGACCTAACCAAGCTTCAGGGCCTGGCATAGCCTTAGTTTATGAAATATTCTTCCTTCCCTTCATGATGGGGTGCAGGGTGAAGTAGGAAAAGCCTACATCTCCAGCTCTGGAAACTAATTTCTTGTGGATGGCTGCAAAGTTATGAAAAGACTTCCTATGCCTGGTCTCAGTAGCCCCATGATATAATTGTTATTTTTATTATCACTCTATAAATGAGAAATCAGAGTTTTAGGGAGATTAAGAGCCTTTCTCAGGGTGATATATCCGGAAGAATGGTTAAAATGATTCTAAACTCGGGGCTGGAGAGATGGCTCAGCAGGTAAGAACTGACTGTTCTTGCAGAAGACCCAGGTTTGAATCCCAGCACCCACATGGCAGCTAACAACTGTCCATAACTCCAGTTCCAGGGGAATCTGAAGCCCTCTTCTGACCTCCATGGCATTACATGACATGGGTGCACTCACAACAATCATACACATAAAATAAAAAAAATAATAAAAATTAAAAAATGATTCTAAATTCACCTCTCCATAGCTAGCCCTCCTAACCCTGTGCTCTGTCCACACTATGGTCTAGGGTAGGAAAGAGAAACCTGGCCAAAGAGACCCATCCCTAGATAAAGACCTCAGGACCCTCCCCATCACGGTATTTGCCTGGGTTGCACTGCCAGCTATGGGGTGGGGGCACATCATGGGGGCTTGTCATCACCTGGTTCTGTGGGCCATTGTTGTGTACTATTTACTCCCTCTCAGAGGAAGGAGGAAGGCTGGAGGCTCAGGAGACTCAACAAATTAATGAAATCTATAAGCTTCAGGAAGCTCCTAAAACTTACAAGAGTCACAAAACCCCTTTGGTAAGGTTATATAAGCAGTGACAATTGCCAGGGACAGGAGACTCTACTGGGCCCAGCTGTTTGCAGGTTGTGCAGAGAGCTCAAGGGATGCAGCTTTCATGAATTGCCACTCATACTGGGATGGGCTTTTTGGTGATGCAGCTACCTTTGAGTCCCTATACTCCTGCAAGTGCCCTTAACCCATGTGCCTCACTCATGCCCCTCACCCATGGCCCTCACCCATACCCCTCTGTAAGTAACCCCTTACCCATCCATTCTCCTATAAGTAACCACAGTACACTCACTGATTTACATTCTAGACGTGGGTGGAACAGCTTCTTTGGACTTATATCAGTGATTCCCATTCTTATCTCCCCTGGAAGTGTCACAGCAGTCATGAACCTCAGTCTGGGAGAAGTCTCAAATTGGCCTCTCAGTGATACATGGCACAAGAAGGTACCTGGGATGGAAGTATGCTACTGTTTGGATCTGGACTGTTCCCCAAAGGTCCATGTGTTCAAGGCTTGGTCTTCAGCTTGGTGCTGTTGAAAGAAGGAACCTTTGAAAAAGTATTTTATTTATTATTTTTATTTTATGTGTATGAATGTATTACCTACATGTATATAAGTACACCTGTGTAGTACAAAGATTGTGGAGGCCAGAAGAGGGTGTCAGATCCCCTGGAACTGGAGTTATAGACAGTTGTTAACTGCCATGTGGGTGCTGGGAATTGAACCCTGGTCTTCTGGAAGAACAACAAGTGTTCTTAACCACTGAGCCATCTCTCCAGCCCCCAAGAAGGAACCTTTAAGAGGTGGGACCTAGAGGGAAGTTAGAGGTCATTGGAGGATGTTCTCTCAAAGAGGATTGTGGGATGTCAATGTCCTCCTTTCTCTTCCTTGTTTCTTGGTCACATGATGTGAGTGGCTTTGCTGTATGTACTGTGCATTCCATGTCATAGTACCTGCCATGTCATGGGTCTAAAAGCAATGAAGCCAAACTGATGGACTCCAAATTATGGACTCTAAAACTGTGATCCCAAGTAAACTTTTCTGTCTATATAAGCTAGTTATCTCAGGCTTTTGATTACAGTACTGGAAAACTGACTGAAAGATTGCATCTGGCACGTAGTAGTAGAAGTGAGGTGCTGAGGGGAAGCACTGCCAGGGAGGCCTGCTGAGTCCATTTCCACTCTCCTCCCATAAGGCAGGAACCCAGCTTTAGAGCATAAACTGTGGAGCCAGACAGACCTGGACCAAGCCCTGCCTCCATAATGATTCCTTATATGAGCTCGAGTAAGTTACTTGGTTTGTTTTAGTCTGACTCCTTGATAGTAAAAATAAATGATTGCATCTTCCTTATGTTGGTGAGGAGATTGCATGAAATAAAGAATGCAAAACACTTCAGCACAGTGCCAGGCCCATTGAAAGAAGCCCTCAATGGTATATAACACCCACCATGGACCATCCCTTCATTCACAGCAAGAATGGATTGACTGGTACAGCAAACTGCTTGTGTGCTAAAAACTGTATGCCAAGAACTTTACCAACCTTGGGTTCATTAAAATCTAATCACACAATAATAAGTATTGTACCATCTGCTGGCTTGATAGACATGGAAAGTAGGGTTTGGGGTGTGTGTGTTTGTGTCTGTGTGTGTGTGTATGTAGGTACATGTACGTATAAGTGCATGTGTGTGTGTGTGCGTGCACGATGCCTGTGAAGGCCAGAGTCATCCTTGGGTATTGTTCCTCAAGCACTGTCCACCTTGTTTCTTGAATAGAATCCTTCATGATCTCGTAGCTTGCTGAGTAAGCTAGGATGACTGGTTGGTGAGCCCCAGCCCCAGGGATCTACCTGTCTGTACTTCTCCAACACTGGGTTAACAGGCATAGTCACTATGCCCAGCTTTTTAAAAACAATGACTCTGGAGATCAAACTCAGGTCCTCATGCTTGTGTGGCAAGCACTTCTCTTCCCAGCCCAGGAACGTGGTTTTTTTTTATATCCCTCCCTCCCTTCCTTCTTTCCTTCCTTCCTTCCTTCCTTCCTTCCTTCCTTCCTTCCTTCCTTCCTTCCCTCTTTCGTGTGTATATATGTATGTTCACATGTTGTAGGTGAGGTCAGGTATGGTGGCACACATCTTTAAATCCCCAGCACTTGGAAGACAAAGGCAGATGAGTCTCTGTGAGATCAAGGCTACCCTGGTCTACAAAGCAATTTCCAACTGTGGCTACAGGGAGACCCTATCTCAGAAAAATAAAAAGAACAAGTCATATGTTGTAAATGAATGTGTGTCATGCCCATGTACATGTGTCCATGTGGAGCCTCAAAACTGATGATGGTATCTTCCTTGATCACTCTGTATTTACAGAGGCACTCTCTTGCCAGACCTGGAGTCCCCCCAGTTCTGGCCAGTTTGCCCCTGGGGACCCCCTGCTTCTGCCTTCTGAGTGCTGGGACTTATAGACAACTGTCATGCTCGTTGGGTCTTTGTTTATGTTAACATGGGTTCTGGGGATCTGAACTCCAGTGCTTGTGTGGCAAGGGCTTTATCTACTGAACCATCTTCCCAGCCCCTTGATGCTATTTCTACCCTTTGTCCCTCCTTCATTTCCATCATGAGCACATAGCAAGAAGCACATAGGATGTGAAGTGATGGTGACAGTATTCTAGTTGTCATCCCCCGGGTAAATCTCTTCACTTGCCTAGATCTCAGTTTCTCATCTGCAAAATGGGAAGAAGTATACCCTCCCTGCAGGATCCTTGGGTTAATGGAACAGAAGACCAGGCGAGCTGTCCTGCTTAGGGCTGTTGCTCAGTGCATATTAGTTTCCCTCCCCATTTCAAAACACTTGGGTGAGGTTAGGAATTATTAACCCGTGTCTATTCTCTACCTCACCTCACCCTGCTAAAGAGAACTCATGCCCAGCCTGCCCAGTTCTCTTTCTGCCCTTTGATATCTTGCCAAATCAATTTGGGGCTTTTTCACTGGTGGTTTCAGAAATGGGTACAAAGAAAGAGACTAAGAGGGCCAGGGAGGTGGTAAGAGCTGTTCCAGGATATGGGAGCGGAAGTGTAGGCTACCTGGGAGCAGCTGGCTCAGTGTGGGGACAGCAGAGGGGAGAAGAAACCGAGGCACACTTAGCACGCCCTCATTTCAAGGCATCTGAGAAATAGAATCTGAGGAATTTTGAAATTATGATCATTTGTGTTCACTGTTTTCGCCTTTTGTTTTGTTGCTGTTTTTAAGACAGGGTCTCCCTGTAGCCCCAACTGGCCTGGAACTTGCTGTGTAGACCAGGTAAACCTCCATCTCACAGAGATCCACCTACCTCTGTCTCCTGAGTGCTGGAATTAAAGGTGTACGCTGCCATGCCTGACTCACCATCTGTTTTGTAAGTTTTATCAAGTCACAAAATCATTCCAGGGCAGTTTAACCTTGGAGGGACATTCGGTCTCTGTTCTGGCTACTTGAATAAGCCATGACAGCAAAAGCAGTCAAATTTGGGAACAAGTTGCATATTAACCAACTTTAATTTAGGTTCTCTGTGACAACTGGCTTAGCTTTCTTTCTCTTTTTTTCTTCTCTTTTGTTTTGAAAAATATTTCAATATTTATTTGGTATGTTTATGTTTTGGTTGAACATATGCCACATTGTGTGTGTGTAGGTGGTCAGAGGACAACTTGCAAGAGTTAGTTCTCTCCTTCTACAGTGTGGGCTCTAGAAATTGAACTCAGGTCATTAGGTTTGGCAGCAAGCACCCTTACTTGCTGAGCCATCTTTTTTTTTTTCAAATGTGTGAGTTTTTGTCTGCATATATGTAAGTGCACTTATGTGTGCAATGCCTGTGGAGGCCAGAGGAGAGTGTCAGATCCCTTGAAACTGGAATTACTGACAGTTGTTAGCTACCATGTGGGTGCTGTGAACTGAATCCAGGTCCCCTTTAAGAGCAGCTAGTGCTCTAAACCTCTGAGTCATCTCTCCAGCCCCTGCTGCTGAGCAGTCTTGCTGACCCATCTTCTCTATCTTTTCTTTTCTTTTTTGTTTCTCTGTGTTGTTGGGTGTCAAACTCAGTTCTGAACAAATACTAAGCAAGTGCATTAACACTGACTAAGTTACCCACCCAGGCCTAATCACTTTTGTTTCAGTGATTATCCATCTAATCTATTGTCTGTTCTTGGGTTCAATGGAATCTTCCATTTCAGTAAGCAAGCATTAAAGACTCAGTGACTACTTGTTATTATATTAATAATACATAGACACATGCCTGTGCTGGGACTTTCACTGTGGGAGTTTGCCTAGACTACATTTTTGCTCCCCCCACCCCCATACTCTTGAATTGATTCTAGATTACATTTTTGTGTTTAACTTTTTTTGTTTGTTATGTAGCCCTGGCTGATGTCCAACTCATAATCACCCTCTTGCCTCAGACTTTCAAGCACTGGGATTACAGGCATGTGCCACTACAAGCAGCTGTTTTTGTCTATTTTAAGGCAGATTTAGATACTGTGAGAATTCAAACTCACACTGGAACACACTTGGGCTCATACCACTTTGGTAGCTAGTGTATTTTGGCCCAGTCCCCCAGATCCCTAGAGCATTCCTAGGTGTCCCTCTCATGGGCAAGGTCACATTTGAGAAATGATACTCTAGGACAAGGGACCATCTGTGAGGAAAGCACAGGGCACACAGGTACGAGATACCTGCTTTGCCTCCATTGGAGTAGCTGGAAAGTGCCAGATTGTCCTTGTAATAGACACCTTTGACACAGAAAGATGAGAGATTCCTGAGGCACAGAGGGAGAGAGTGTGTGCATTCACAGGTACACGCACAGGTTAGTTGGTCTTTCAGAATGTCAAGCCTTCGCTTTCTTGAATGCATTTCCTTCAAAGAATTGTTAGGTTTTTTTGACTCTTTATGCATTAATTACTTTTCATCTGCTGTGACCAAGTACCTGACAAAAGCAAATTACAGGACGAAAGGTTTATTTGGGCTCGCAGTTTGAGGACTACAGTTCATCTTCAGGGCAGGAATGTGAGGTGGCTGGTCACACTGCACCCACAGTCAGGAAGCAGAGAGAGATGAATGCTGGTGCTCAACTGGGTGTCTCATTTTCCCTTTGTTATTCAGTCTGGGGCTCCAGCTCATGGGATGACACTCCAGCTCAGGGTGATTCTTTACTCCTTAGGTAAACCTCTCTGGAAACACTTTCATAGACTCACCCAGAAATCTTTTAGGGGATACTCTGTTTAGTCAAGTTGACAGTGACCATTAAGCATCATACCTGATATGCCTCACTTACCATGGTAAACAGGTATATGACATTATGACCCTATTCTATACCCTATTTTTAGCAACCCTGGATCTAATAGCTGAGGGATAATTATGGCAGCTTGCCCTTTTGAAGAAGCTTTCAATAAAAGATTTCAGGGAATTTTCCAAAACAAATAACCCCACCCTCCCTCCCGTGTGATAGAAGAGGCTGAGGCTTAGTGTAGTCCGAGGAACAGTCAGAGGCTGAGTCACAAAAGGGGACTGCACCAGGCTCTTTAGGGGCTTAATCCCTGCCTCACAGACTTCCCAAAAAGGTGTAGCCTCTTTTTGGAGTATCTGTTGTTGTAAACATCATCCGCAGCTTTCGCAAAGGGTTCTCTAGGAAGGAAGGAGGAGCTTGTGTCTGAGCAAATAAGCAAAATGGCAGCTTAGGAATTCCCCAGGGAGCCACCTTCCCCTTCCTCCTCACCTCCTCTACCACAGTTTGTGGCAGCAGAACTCTTTGGGGTGGCTTGGCCATGTGTTTCACTTGTCACTGTGTTAGCCCATTGCGCCGAAGACCAGCTTTAGCCAACTTCTTGTCCCTCATCTTCCCATGTTGTTGCCAGTTCTTTTCAGTCAGAGCTCTTTGCCCTGCCCTTAACTGAGCAAAGAATTGGAAGCAATCATTTCTCCTTCTATCAAGACTGCGTTTTGTATTTGTCAAGAACTCATAGTATTCAGGGTTTTACAGAGATAAGGGCAAAGGAGAAAATACTCCCAAGGTTGAGAAAACAGAAGGATTTCTGATTCCATCAAAACTTAATCATTACATTGGAGTCCAAAACAATTGCTTCTGTTGTCAACTGGCCTTCATTTCTCTCCCTGCTCAGAGTAAGAAACTGGATAAATGCTTTTAAAGATAGGTGAGAGGGAAAACAGGTTTGGTTTCCATTTTTTCCCCTTTGATAGATAGTAAGTAATGAATGTGTTTCTTAAGAATATTTGTAAGCGTGCCCAGAGGTTAGTGAAAAATGAGAACATCGGATGAGGCAAATAATACCAGGTCTGTACGTTCTCTGGGAAGTGCCCTGAGCTCAGAGCCTAAGCTGGAGTCATTTTCTCCAACATCTTAAAAGATGGCATCAAATTAAACAAAGAGAGAGGATTTATATGACCTAGAAAAGTAATGTTTGCAAGCACAAAAGGGGACTCCTTAGTTATCTGTAAGTAACTAAACATTCCGAAAAAAATCTCTAAGGAGCTAAAATAGTTGTGACAGAACTCAAGCACTTAAGGATTGCCAACGAAGAGAGGCCTGTGCATGAAGTGGCCTTACTGACTCATGGTTCCTACACATTTCTATACCAAGATATAGCTATCCGACTTTTCAGACCCCAGCCAGCAGAAAACCAGAGCATTTGAAAAGGGGAGAATGGAGCATGCAAGGGTCAGATGACAGAAGTGGCAGCTGGAAAAGAAACAAAAATAAACACTTAAATGGTTTAAAGTACCATTTAAGCATTATGTGTCAATTAAAAACAAAATTAAACTTTAAGAAGACTTATTAGCCATAACCATGAGCATGACTCATTAAGAAAAAGTTAGGTCTCACGCATCTTCCTCCAGGAGGTATAGAGGAGATCCCACAAGTCTTCAGTCAGAAAAAGGCATGAGGCCGAATGGCAGGGAACAGAGTCATCCCCTGAGGTGGAATATGTGACATTGCTCCACAAGGAAGGGCTCTTGGGGCCATCTACCACCATGCCAGTGAAGCACCCAGCGCTGACTTCCTCCCTGACTCATTGTTTATGGGCAGCTGCTGGCTTCTCCGTGCTTCCTGAGCTTCCCATCCAGTTAAAAAGAGGAAGAAGCTCCTGAGAACCTGGCAGAAAGCCCGGAAGACCTTTGATGGCAGGTTCTGAAGTGAGGTCTTGCTTCCTAACACGGAAATTACCTTTCAGGCTGCCCATATACGATGCCATAACATACCTTTTGGGCATGAGGTGTTAGGCAGTAATGTTACAAGACCCAGAGTCTTGGGGGACAGCAGCATGGTTGTGGAGATGGCATGACCAATGGATGCCTTATATATCCAGCCTTCTGAGCCTGGTCCTGGCTAAGCTGGGACTATCACAGGGGTGGGAGGGGCAGCTTCTTGGTCTACCCTATCCCAAAAGAGACCTAACTTGTGACTTGTGTGTGTGTGTGTGTGTGTGTGTGTGTGTGTATACGCACGGGCGCACATGCAAGTGTGTGTGTACACCATGTGTGGAGGCCAGAGGTCAACCTCAGGTGTCCTTCCCCAGTTGGTCCTTCCTATCCACCTTGTTTTTTTGAGATAGGGTCTCTCACTTGTATTCCAGGATCCACCTGTGCCTGCCTCCCCAATGCTAGGATCACAAGCATAAACCACCATGGCCGGCTTTTTGATGTGGGTTCTGGAATGGAACTCAGGTCCTTATGCTTGTGTGGTAAGTACTCCACCAACTAAGCCATCTCCCCAGTCTCCTGCTCTTTGGGAAAGAGTCCCACATTGCAGCCCGGGCTTGCCTAGAGCTTATTGTATATAGCCCAGGTTGGCCTCAAACTTGAAGCAGTCACCTGCCTCCCAGGTGCTAGGATTATGATTGTTGGATTGAGCCACCACATTTGGCTAACATTTGGGCCTTGTAGCTTCAGACAAGCCAAGCAGCTCCCTGGAACTGGATCATAAATGTGAGCAAGGTGAGAGAGCAGGTAGTGACACTTCCTACCACACCCATACTGGTCCCCACCTCTGTAGCTCATCCCTTCCTGTGTTTCCACCTCCTCCTTCTTGTGGCCAGATAATTTTCAAGACCATGCATTAGATCTTAAAGTCACCAAGATGAAAGTGAACAGGTGACATTTTAAAGTAGCCGTGGAGTTGGGGCTGGAGAGATAGCTCAGCGGTTAAGAGCACTGACTGCTCTTGAAGAGGACAAGCAGCTCCCTGGAACTGGATCATAAATGTGAGCAAGGTGAGAGAGCAGGTAGTGACACTTCCTACCACACCCATACTGGTCCCCACCTCTGTAGCTCATCCCTTCCTGTGTTTCCACCTCCTCCTTCTTGTGGCCAGATAATTTTCAAGACCATGCATTAGATCTTAAAGTCACCAAGATGAAAGTGAACAGGTGACATTTTAAAGTAGCCGTGGAGTTGGGGCTGGAGAGATAGCTCAGCGGTTAAGAGCACTGACTGCTCTTGAAGAGGACACAGGTTCAAATCCCAGCACCCACATGGCAGCTAACAACCATCTATAATTCCAATTCCAGGGGATCCAACACCTCCTTCTGACTTCCATGGGCACTGCACAACATGGATGCACTTACATATATGTAGACAATATACTCATAGACATAAAATAAATAATAAATAAAATATTAAAAATAAAATATTCATGGATACCCCCCCACACACACCAATTTCCTGAATCTTGTCTTCCTGACCAATAGGAAGCCACACGTCACATGTGGCCACTGAGTACTTGAAAGGTGGCTGTTGCTATAATAATAAAATATACACTGAAACTTGGAGGCAGACACAAAGCAAAAGCATATCATCTTTCTAATAGCTCTTAAACTGATTGCATATTGAAATGCTAACATTTACAATATTTTAAATATAGTAATATTAAAAATCAATGTTAATGTTTCTTTTGACATTTTTAAATGAGTGTAGTAGACAATTTAGAATTATATGTGTGGCTTATAATCAAATTTTCCTGGTCATGGTTGTTCCAGGCAGCTCCCTCCCTCCAGGCAGCCCAGTATGCCATCCTCGGCCAACACCCTCAGGCACTAGGAGAAAAGAAGTCCTTTCTTTATAGCTTCCCTGAAATTGATTGTTTATGTCTCCGAGGAAAAGGAAGCATGTGGCAAAGGCAGTAGATACTGGAGAGTGGTTTCTGATGATAAAGTAAAGGCTACCAGCTGGTCTTCTCCCTTTTACCCAGCTCCCAACCAGGTAGGAAGGGAACAGGACACTTTGTGTTCCTGAGAAAGGAGATGAAACCAGTCTATCAAGTGCCTGGCACATGTGCTGGGCACTGGTCTAGAGAAAAGCTGTTTACCCTTAGGGCATGTGAGACAGGATATACAGATAAACAAACAAGACTGTTTCAGGCCCTGCTCAGTACTGTGAAGACTTACTCAGAGTGTGGAATCAGAGCAGGTATAACCTGGGCCATCCTCTGCCCTTTCTTAGAATGACTGAGTAGAAGTGCCTGTGTGTTGAATCCTCAGGCTGCCCAGAGGTAGTGTCCAGCCAAAGGCCAGGCACTATGAATAGCTGACAGAGAGACTCCAGGATGCCTGAGAAGATAGAGCTCATAGAGACCACATGGTCAGGGAAAAGTAGGTGGTGAGGAGACTGAGGATGTAGCTGGGTTGGTGGAATATGTGCTTAGCATATGCTCAAAGTCCTGGTTTCCATCCCTAGCACTACATAAACTGGGCTTGGGGGTGCATACCTGTAATCTTAGCACTCAGGAGGTAGAGGCAGGAGGATTAGAAGTTAAATATCATCCCTGGATACATAGTTCAAGGACAGTCTGGGTTACATCAAACCTTGACTTTAAGAAAAATAGTGGTGAAGACCAGTATGCCAGCTACCCAACTTGACATGAGTGGACCCTCTTTAATAGTAACCACCATGATTAGCCATGAGTAATCAATCCTGTCTGCTCTCCTCTTATGTCCTCTACTCCCTCCTCACTTTCCCAGAGTGTCTTTCGGCTTTCTATCCTCTTCTGAGAACTCTATGCAAAGCTCTTGATATGAGTCCTGAGCATTTTCTCTTGTTGCTCTCTTTCCCCTGGCCTCTCCTAGTTATCATATGGAGCTTAGTGACACTTTTTTTCTGTCCTTTTCATTTCCCTTCCTTGTCCTGCTCCCCTTTCCTCCCTGCCCCCTTCACATTATGTATCCTAGGCCAGCCTTGAACCCTATAGCCCAGGCACAAAACATTATTTTTCAAACTTTCCTGACTATACTCTGAAGTAAGAAATGCATTCAGCATCAACCCCCAGAGCATACTGCCCTCTACTAAGAGGGCAGGGGGCTTTCAGAATACAAGATGAGGTAGGAGGACAAAAGGAATCAGCTAGAACTGGGATGAAATAATGTCTTGACTTTAATTCGGTGAGCATTTATTGAGCATTTACAGTCTGCTTGATGTAGGAATTAGCAATTGCACAATTATTCTTTAACTATAAATAACTATGTTGATTGTTTTCCTATTACTTGTAAGATATTTTAATAATTTTCTGGCTCCAGGAACCCCTGAAAACCAGCAGCATCACGGGAAGGTAAGCGATTAATTATTGGTCTTTGACTTCTGGTGTATTGAAAAGCTTGCAGAATGCCGATGGGAGTGAGGGAGGGAGGGGTTGGGAACTTCTTTTTGAAGTATTCCTCCTCTCTCTTTTTAACTGTCAAAAGCATCCATCTCAGGGCTAAGAACTTGTGTCTGTGTAGCTCACTTTTCTTTTCTCATTGAAGTTTGCTGTCTCCTGGGCTTCTCCGGGAACATGGTCCCCATCTCACCTGCTTTCTACCTTGGTCCAAAGATCTGTGCTTTATACATAAACTCTGATAAATCCCAGCCTTCATCTGGCCTTTCTTGACTACTGGGTCTTGTGCCATAGCTGCTAAACTGAACTTTCTAAGAAAGTCTGTTCCCCTTTCATTAATTTGTTACAATTCCATTTGCTTCATTGATTTGTAAATTTATTTCCTTTACTTATATTTTTCAACTTATACCTCAGGATGTAATTTCTCTTGGGAGGTTTTGGCAAGCATGTTAGCCCAGGGAGTCTACTCTTTAAGCCTGAACCAACATTTAGGTTTTCTTGCTATAATTAAAGTTAAAAACATGTAGTTTAATCTGCCTTGCAAAGAAGCAGGAACCCCACTGGAATTTTTTAACATTGTACAGTAATCTAGTTAGCTTGATATTAGACTTTCCTTTGTGGTTATAATTTAGATCCCCCCCCAACTTTATTTTGTCTAAAGGTATGTTAGGCAAAGTCAGTTTATTTATCAGTCTTTCTTTATATTTTGACCTTGCCTTACACTTAACTACTGTACAATTATTATCCACCATCCCCCACAGCTTATTTTTACCTGTCTCTGCTTTCTAGGGCTCCACTCCAGAGCCTGTAGGAGGAAATAGCTGTGAACTAAGCTTTGGCTTCTTGCTCATGGGCAAGTAACAGGGCTACCTTAGTGGGAAGTCGGCCTGGCCGCCATCATTATATGGATATGTCCCCAAACATAGGAGGGGGTTGCAGTCCTTGGTCCCTTGTCTTCTACCTACCAAAATATGACTGGCTCCTATAACAGCTTAGTGCCTCTTACAACAGGATGATGAGGGGCAACAGTGTGGTCTTGGAGTTGTTCTACACCCTTAGTCACTATTCTGAGGGAAATAGGAACTGTATTAGGGACAGTTTTGTTGTTTTGGATTTTGTCATTGTTTTGTTATTTGTTTTGAGACAGGATCTCCCTATAGCCCCAGCTGTCCTGCAACTTGCCATGTAGATCAGGCTGGCCTCCAACTCACAAAGATCTGCTTGGCTCTGCCTCTTGAATGCTGGGATTAAATGAATGCATATCAAGTGTTTTTAAGGAGATCTGCAAGTGTAACCATCACTTCTGTTTACAATCTTTGGGAGGAACTTTGCTGCAAGGGAGACCGGGAAACGTAGTTTTTGCTTGAGTGGTTGTGGACTCAGCCAACTCTTTTTATCATGGAAAATAAGGAAGATTGAATAGAAAGAAGACTAGCAGTTGACCAGGTGTCCTTCTAACCATTCCCAAGGAGAATCAAGAACCTGCAGTCCAGGATGAGAAGCCCAAGGACAGAACCCAGGTAAGACAGTTCTCTGCCTCTCTGGAGCTCTCTCTACCTATATTAGTTACTTTGCTGTTGCTGTGATAAAACACCATGACCAAGGCAACTTATGGAAGAAAGTTTATTTGGGCTTGTGGTTCCAGAGGGGCAAGAGTCCATCATGCCAGGGAGGCATGATAACAGGAGACATGGGGTGGGGAGGCGTGGGGGTGGGGACGCATGGGGTTTGGGTGGCATGGGGGTCAGGAGGCATGGTCACTGGAACAGAAAGGTGAGAACTTACATCTCTAATGACAAACACAACTGGAAGTGGGTTGAGGCTATAAGCCCTTGAAGTCGACCCCCAGTAACAGACTTCCTCCAAGGTCACACCTCCTAAAGCATCCATAACCTTCCCCTAAGGGTGCTACCAACTGGGAACTAGATACCAAGTATTCAAATGCTTGAACCTATGGGGGACACTTCTCTTTCAAATCACCATACTACCCCTTTACCGCCTAAGGGCATTCTGAAGTTTATTTTCAAGAATCTTTGAGGGCTAACAGACATGTTTCCCACCAAACTTTTTCTGAGATTTAAATTCATCAGCCTATCTTAGGCTTTCTGGCACGTGAGATGGAGTTTAGCTGGTCTCCCTCTGCTTACAGTGACCCTGTTTTCAGAACAGTAAAGAACATGATGCTGACGTATAGTTTGACAACAGAACAGGCTGCTTAAACATTTCTGGAAAAGTCAGCAATACAGTTGACCTGCTTGTGTTCATGTATTGTGATACCCCATTCCTGTAACGTTCCACTGAAGGAGGCCTTGGGGATACATCTTCTCTCCCAGTAGAGTAGTTATTCGAATTACTCCACGCCTCTTCTTGGCAAGCCTCTCTGCGCAAAAACACAGTGGTATGCAAGCACAAAAAGGATCACTAGTTACCCAAAATAGATTGATTTCCAATTAAAAGAGAAGCAAAGATTCTGTGGCCGTATCTCCACAATAGTCATCAAGCCCACTGTCTAGAACAGGACGGAGCCAAGAACATCCAGAAATACAGAGCAGAGAAGAGATCTAGATAATTAACTCGAGATAAATTCCTATCACTGTCGATGATAAGATCGTTCAGGCAGTAAAATATCAATCTGATCTTCATTATTCCTAACCCTTCCTCACCAAAGAAATCCAAATTCCTTATCCTGGTATTTGGGACTTTCAAAATTGAGACCTTAATCTTTCTTATGAGCATAGATGCAAAAATTATGGATAAAATATTTTGCTGAGCATGGTGGCACATGCCTTTAATCCCAGCACTCAGGAGACAGAGACAGACTCAGTGAGATCGAAGCCAGCCTGGTCTACATAGCGAGTTCCGGCCAGCTGGAGCTACACGGAGACCCAGTCTCAAAACAAAACAAAAATTTTCAAATGGTGCTTTATGATCAAGTAGGGTTAATTTTGGAGTTTTGAAAGTGATTTAACACTAGGAAATCTATTCATGTAGTTCAGTACCCAAATAGATTAAAGGATAAAAACCATCTGAGTGTCTCAGTAGATGTGGAAACAGTGTTTGATTAAATTCAACACGAATTGCTATTAAAAACCCTTAGCAGATGAAAGCAGAGAAGCAGCCTCTGGGAACACAGCAAACATGGCACTTAACAGAGTAAAAGTGGTATTCTCTCACAGATGGGAAGAGAGAGGTGTTTGGGCCACTACTGCCACCAAACACTGGTATCATCATCCAATAAAATAGATGAAAGAAAATGGGATAAAGACTGGAAAGGAGGGGCTGGAGAGATGGCTCGGCAGTTAGGAACACCGGTTGCTCTTGCAGAAGACCCGGGTTCGAATCCCAGCACCCACATAGCAGCTAACAACTGTCGGTAACCCCAGTTCCAGGGGATCTGACAGCTTCTGTCCTCCGCAGGCATTGCATAACATGGGTGCACTTACCTACACACAGGCAATACACACATACATATAAAATAAAAATAATAAATAAAATATTTTTTAAAAAGACTGAAAAGGAGGGACCAACGGCCACTATTGGTAACATCTTTGTGTAGGTAGAAAATGCTAGGAAATAAAAATAAGAAAATATTAGAAATTATTAAACAAATACGGAAGAATAAGGATGACACAAAGTCAACCCATCAGAAAGCCACAAAAATAGTAAAAGAGTTAGATACAAATATTCTCAGAAATACAGGCAATAAAAAGAATAAAATTATACAAAATTATTGAAGCCAGGGATGGTAGTACATGCCTTTAATCCCAGCACTAGCAGAGGCAGATGGATCTCTGAGATCAAGCCCAGCCTGGTCTACATAATGAGTTCTAGGGCAATTGTGGCTACAGAGAGACACTGTCCAAAAAAAAAAACAAAACAAAACAAAAAAGGATTATTAAGAGACATTCTAGCTGTTAAGTGAGAAAAAGTATTATATAGTTCTCTATTTTCTTGATAATCTGTACATTCAGTTTAGGATCAATTAAATAAAGTTTTGTTTTGTTTTTGAGGCGGGGTCTGATGTACCGTGGACTGGCCTCAAACTCAATTTGAAGTAAAGAATGACCTTGAACTTTTGATCCTCCTGCCTCTATCTCCTGAGTGCTGGGATAACAGTCATGCACTACCAATTTATAAGGTGCTAGGGTCAAATTCAGGGCTTTAACGCAAGGCTATGCAAGCACTGTACTTACTGACCTACACCCTCAGTCCATCAGGGCATAGATTTATTGATGGAATGTAGTACAATTCTATACGGTGCTTCCTTTTTTTTCTTAAACACTTTCTCAACTAGTTCTTTAAGTTGTTTTTTGAATGTGGGTGTGTCTGCTGTTGGGGTGTGTTGCTTAAGTGGTTGTCACTTTGAGCAGTTTTGGTTACCTCCCTAAAGAAACCAGGTAGCCAGGGCTGGGCAGACATGGGTAACTGTAGGGTTGGTGGTGAAAACAATTGTGGGTGGGTGGATGGGTGGGCAGACAGAAGCCCCAGGCTCCCTCTCAACAGGTGGTAATGGATACATAACAACTGGGACAGGAGAAGAAAATGAGTCCTTCCCATGGCTGCCCTTTTTGTGCTATGTCTTCGACATCACTGCTCCCATTATTCAGCTTTTCCTCTGGACGCTGACTTTCTTTATCAGTGTCTCTGGGAATAGATGCAGAGCACAAAGCCAGCATCTTTATGCCTGTCTCAGCTTTTCTGTGCTGTAGGATTAAGTCTGTTTTATGCCCCTGGCTCCCTTCTCCATATGAAGTGTTGCTTTCCATCTCTGACCTCCAGGTCCTGAAGCTTTCTAATGCCTGGCCAACAAACAAGAGCCCTGTCAGACCCTTGCACCCTCTTGAGTAGAATCGAACTCACCAAGGTTCTATGGCCGCAGGTGATCGGGAACAAGGAACTCTGGGCTGGGGGATTTCCCTAGTGCCTTAATATCCCATGCAACCGAGAACTGTCACCTACACTCATTTTACAAAATGAGCTAAAAAATACCAGGCTGGCACCTTTTCTTCCACTAAGTGACATTCTCATCTCTCCTCAGGGAGTTGATCTAAACCCAAAGCAGGAAACTGATATTTTAATTTGAATCAGAACTGAACTCAAATAACAATATTGTTCTCTCTTTGAAGCTTGAACTGATCTGATTTGGACAAAATCCAGAAAATTCTTCCCTATCCCTTCTCTCCAAAAACTGTCCGGAGGACCAGCCTAGGTCTTTCTGAATTCTGAATCCACTTCATGTTGTGTAATATATATTTTTCCAACCAAGAAGGGAAATATGTCAAATAACTTTCAAAAACCTTCTTATTATCATGATAGATGCATGATCTATTAAGTACAGATTATATCTTTGTTATCGAAAGAATAATAAAACAAGTTAGTAAGCATGAAAGACTTTTTAATTGGAAATTTTAAAGAAATCAATATGAAATAGATTCTGAGTTCTTTACTTTTTTCTTTCTCTCTTTCTCTCTCTCTTTCCCTCCCTCCCTCCCTTCCTTCCTTCATTTTGAGACAGGGTCTCACTATGTAGTCTTAGCTGGCTTGGAACTCAATAAGTAGACCAGGCTGGCTTCAAACTTACAGCTATCTCCCTGCTTCTACCTCCTGGGTGCTGGGACTAAAGGCATGGACCACTACACCCAGTTTGTATTCCTTTTTTAAAGGTGATAAACTTAAACTACAACACAGAAAAAAAACATTAAATTTGGTGACCATTGTATGCCCATATTTTGCTCTTGTTTGGTTGGTACATTTTGTTTTGGGTACCAGCTTTTTAAGATGTACATCGCTAGCCTGGCTCTTTAAAGAATTTCAGTATGAGAATAAGGTTGTTGGGTATATAGACGCCGATGAGTCAAATGCAGTATCTCCTCCAGACTCTCTGCATACCATCTATGATACAGCTGGCGCTCCATAGCTAGCTGCTTGCTGAGTGGACGAGTCAGGAGAAGACCCCTCAGCGCTTTCAATTCAAGGGGACAGTTGCATCTGCCACATTGTTAGCAGTTGGTGTGGGCTTTTTTATACTTCCTTAGCTAAGGCCTTTTGGGTTTCCAGGTTTCTCTGTGGGTCTCTCACTGCCTCGGTACTGTAATCGCTCTCCCCACTCCTAGTGGATGGCCATATAATGATTTCTCATTTACTTCTTGACTGGTTAGTTAAGCATGAGAGTTCATGTGTATGAGCATGACTTTTCTAATATTTATCTCTAATAGGATTATCTGTGTTGAATAACTTTTGAATCATCCATGATATGCTATTCTCTCTCTCTCTCTCTCTCTCTCTCTCTCTCTCTCTCTCTCTCTCTGTCTCTCTCTCTCTCTCTCTCTCTGTCTCTCTCTCTCTCTATATCAAGAGATAAAGTTTTATTATATATCCCCGCGAGCTCTCTCTGTGTGCTCTCTCTTGCTCTCGCTCTTTCTCCGTCTCTTTCTGTCAAGATAAGGAGATAAGGTCTTATCATGTAGCCCAGGCTGACCTTGAACTGTGTGTATGTTCAGGCGATCTATGCATGCTACTGAGCTGCACTCCAGCCCTTGGTTCTTTTCTTTTTCTTCTCTCTCTCTCTCTCTCTCTCTCTCTCTCTCTCTCTCTCCCGTCTTTCTTTTTTGTAGGCATTTTTTCTCTCGTAGGGCCTGTTGCCACAGCCTCCTAGATACTGGGACTATCTTATTTTTCTTTGGATATTTAGATAGAGCTAGCTTTCAGGCTTTGTGACACAAGGACCCTCTTATGGTCTAGATGCTTGTGTTCCCCTAAAATTCAGATGTTGAACTTTAAATTTCAGTGTGACAGTAATAAGAAGTGGGTCTTCAGAGGAGACAGAGCCCTTGTAAATGGATTAGTGCTCTTAATAAAAAGATCATGCTTTCCCCTTCTACCATGCAAATACACAGACAGTGCCATACATGAGGAAAAGGACTTCGCCAAACACTGAATCCACTGGCACCTGATCTTGAACATCCCAGTCTGTAGTCTGGCCATAACACTTTGCCATTCATCAGTCACCCAGGTGAAAATATTTTGTTACAATGACCTGAATGTAAAGGCAAATCCCAATGCAAAGCAAGTTCAAAGGACAGGACTGCTTGTCACCTCTTGCTCCCTGCATCTCCAGAGCCACCCCCACTCCCATCCTTGCCTCTTGCTGTGATTCGGGAGCCATAATGTGGCCCTGCAGTGTACCCTTTTTGTCTGACTATCAGGAGCTCCTTGCTGTCATTTGCAACCACAGAGCCCTGGTAACACACATTTGCAATTTGAGGACTTCCTTGTGCTTCGCTCGGGACCCCCCTCACTGCCTATAAGTTAGTGCCACATTGATCAGGGTGACTTTTCAAAGCTTCACCACCAGCTCCTTCCCAAATACCTGACCCCCACCCTTACCCCCACCCCCATCCCCACCACCCTGTGCTTCTCTTGACTCCACTGCCTTGGGAAATTTAGGACTACCCCATTTATAGCACTATCTGCCGTCCCTTTGGGATGACAGGGCACATTTCATTGTCATTTGGAGAACTATAAGAACTCTACCATTATTTATTTACTTAAACAGAAACCGGCTGAACCAGAATGAAATCAGCCTGCCAGAATCCATTCCACTTCACTTTGTACCTGCGTATGGACTGACAGCAAGTGACCTTTGGGTGAGGTTGGCACTAAATGGCAAGAAGCAGGACTCCCCATTGGATGACATTTTCAGCATAAAACAGATCTTTGTGAGGCAGTGTCTTAGAGAACTTTCATCAGGAATGTCAGATATCTTGTCTGGGGCCAGGAAGGAATTTGCCTTCTTCCTCTCCTTCCTCCCTCCTCTATCCCTCCCTCCTCCACTCTCTATTTCTGTCTCTCTGGATGGATGTAGTGATGGGTTCTTCTGACTTCCTTTAGCTGCAGTCTGAGGCTTCCCTCTGCAATAACTCTGGGGAAGGCTTTCAGTGATGTCTAGAGGTTCCAGGTTGGGGTCTTCTCTGGCTTTTAGCCAGGATGACAGGCTTGATGGCCCCTTTTTTTTCTTTTCTTCATCTTTTTGAGACAGTGTCTCCCTGTGGCCCCAGCTTGCCTGGAACTCACTATGTAGACCAGGATGGCCTGGAACTCACAGAGATCCGCCTGCTTCTGCCTCTCGAGTGCTGAGATTAAAGGCGTGCACCATAATGCCCAGCTGGCTTAATGACCTTTAAAATTTTTGTTTTATTGTGTGTGTATGATATATATGGGGGGGTGTGCATGTGTCACAGTGCATATGTGGAGGTCAGAGGACAACTTTCAACTTTCAGGATTTGGTTCTCTCCTTCCATAGTGAGTTCTGGGAATTGAACTCAGGTTATGGCTTATGCAGCAAGTACTTTTATCTGCTGAGCCACTTTGCAACCCAGGTTTAGTGGTCTTAAGAAATGACAGTGTTTTGTTTATTTACTTCTTATTTATTATAGTACTAGGAATTGAACTTAGGGCGTTGTACATGCTAGGCAAGTGCTCTACCACTGAGCTGTAGTTCCAAATTTGTTTTTATTTTTCACTTTGAGACAGGATCTCACTAAGTTCTCCGGGTTGGCCTTGAACCGACTGTAGTTTAGGCAGGCCTTGAGAACATCCTGCCTCAGTCTCCGGAGGAGCTGGGATGACAGGCTTGTGCCTGCAGGCCCGGCTGACAGGGGTGTTTATTGTTTGCAATAGTCAGACAGTATCTGCTTTGGCAGTCCTGGGCACCTCTGAGCAAAGCGCTCTGGGCAGCTTTTCATGCCCTTCTGAAAGGGCAGTTTTGGGCTTTGAGTCTGGCTCTTCTCACTGTCTTGGCTGATGAAATAAATCACTGGCTGATGGAAGTATGGCAAGAGCACACACATCTGCTTCATTTTAACCCCCTCACTAGCACCGGAACACAAGAGTTAGCCCAGTAAAGTTGGGAAAGGGAGAGTTGCTGGGTTCTTCTGAGGAGGAGGGGCTTCCTAAGGAGTGGCTAGAGCACTGGCCCTGGGCTCTAGGTAGCTATCCAGGTAGGCAAATCACTTATGTTTTCTGAGCCTCATCTGTAAAGTGGATATAGTGTTAGTATCTACCTCATAGGGCCTTTGCAATAATTAACTACAAACCTAATAAGTTCCCAGCCTAGAGTCTGGTATGTAGTAAGAGAGCAATAATGTTAGCTGTTGCTATCAATGGTGGTAAATCACCAATAACGACTCACTGAGGAAGAGCAGTCTGTGTGCATTTGACCTGAGACCCCATGCACAGGGACCTTTCTAGAAGTAAAGACTGCAGGAGGAAATCCCCCAGGAATAGAGAGCATGTCTGGAGACCTCTAATCTTGAGCTTCCCTTTGTTCCACACACAATAGGCCAGCATAGAACACAGCAAAGCCATTGCATAAGCACCAAGATTTGTCTAAATCTTGAGGAGACTCAGGAGAAAGTAAATTGCCTTATGTTGGTGGGTGGAAAATATTGATATCTGCTATACCTGTGAAAGTTTGTTCTGGGAGACCTGACAGAGTAGATGCCATGGAGTAAAACAACTTTCCTCCCCCCTCTCACCCACATCCTTCAATGTCACTTTTCTCTCTTTGAGGGAAGAGTAATGGTCTGGCCAGGAGGATGGCAGCCCACTCTTGGAGGGAACTAAACACTGCAGTGGCCCAGGCTCATCTACAACAGACCAGGTGCAGGCAGGCACAGCAGCAGCTAGCTCATGACAGACTTGCTAGAGAAACACAGGTGCTAGTTTTGGATGTGTTTATCTACACCAAAACTCATGATGAAGCCAAGCGAGGTGATGCACCTCTTTAATTCCAGCACTCGGCAGAAGGAGGTAGAGCTCTGTGAGTTCAAGGCCAACCCGGTCTACATAGTGAATTCCAGGCCAGCTGGGAAAGGGAGGCCCTGTCTCGAATAGATGAAAAAAAAAAAAAAAACCCTCATGATATTTAATGGCCAGTGTAGCAATGTTGGGAAGGGGGGTCTTTAAGAGGAATTGATCTTTCCCTAGAGACCCTTGGGCTGCTATGACAGGGGCTCACTCCCTGTCTCCTCCCCCTCTTCCACGCGTTCATACTCTCATACCTGCTCCTGCCACATGCTGCTATCAGCCTGCTGTGACATGCATGAGGCTCTTGCTAGATGTGGTTTAATGGCCAGTGTAGCAATGTTGGGAAGTGGGGTCTTTAAGAGGAATTGATCTTTCCCTAGAGACCCTTGGGCTGCTATGACAGGGGCTCACTCCCTGTCTCCTCCCTCTCTTCCACGTGTTCATACTCTCATACCTGCTCCTGCCACATGCTGCTATCAGCCTGCTGTGACATGCATGAGGCTCTTGCTAGATGTGGCCACATGATCCTGAACTGCCCTGCCTCTCAAACTGTAAGCTGAATAATTTCCTTCTCTTTATAAATGATATAGTCTCAGTTCTTTTGTTATAAAAAAAAAAAAAAGAAAATGGACTACCAACAGGACAGTGGATGAGCATCATCCAGCTAGAGGATGAGAGGCAGGTAGAGTGGGAAGGAAAGAGATGATTTAAAGAAGAGGGAAAGATAAAGAGACAGAATTTGGGGCTGAGATGGCTAGAGAATGATGTTGGAGGAGGAATGACTGGAGGGTGCTGGGAGCTGAGTAGCCTTTCAGTCAAGTTGAGGTGCTAATAATGTTCAAGCGCAAATGCCAGGCATATTTTTGGAAATGTGATTCTAAGTCTTGAGTGGCACTTTCCAGTCTCAAGATTCAAAAGCTTTACACACTTAAAAATGATTGAGTAGTACAAGCCTGTCATTCCAGTACTCAGGAGGCAAAGGCAAGAGGATCTGAAGTTTAAGGCTAGTCTTTGTTGGTTACCTGGTGAGACCCTCAATTACTGAGGACCCAAAGAACTTCTAATTGAATGAGTTTTGTCTGTGTTAATGGTTTTAAAAATTAGAAATGAGACATAAAATGTTTATTAATTAATTTTAAAATAGCAACAATCTGTTACATATGAACACTAATAAGTTTACTAACTATCCCAAAGAAGATTTTGGTAATCATTTTACACTTTAACATGTTTTATAATATCTAGCTTAATCAAAAAGCAGCTGGGTCCTCAGATCTCCTTTTGCTTTCAATTTGTTATAAAGCATATTAGTGTTTGAATTTTATGAACTACATCAAGATTCACACAGAGAGTTGAGAAATGGGAGTATAATGGTTAATTTTCAGTGTCAATTTGACTGGTTTTAGAATTATCCAGGAGACACACTTCTGGGCATGTCTGTTTCCAGAGGCTTCCAGAGGGAAGTCCACCCTGAATATGGCTAGCACCATTCCCATTTCATGAACCAGGATCCCAGACTAAATAAAAACGGAAAGTGGAGGAAGCCACCTGACACTGGCACCCAGCTCCCTCTGCTTCCTGATTGTGGATGGAAGGTACCAGGCTATTGCACGTTTCTGTTGCTAATGTTTTCCCACCATGATGGGACCTGCAAACTAAAATAAACTCTTCCTTCCTTCCTTATTTCTGTCATGTATTTTGTCACCATAATAAGAAAAGTAACTAATCCAGGGGAAATTCATTTATTTATTTTCTCTCTCTCTCTCTCTTTTTTTTTTTTTTTTTTTTTTTTTTTGTCTTTTTGCGACAGGCTACCCCTGTAGCCCCAGCTGTCCTGGAACTCACTATGTAGACCAGGCTGGCCTTGAACTCACAGAGATCTGCCTGCCTCTGCCTCCCAGGTGCTGGGATTAAAGGCATGCACCAAACACATTCGTATTTCTTTTCTTTTAAAAACATTTATTTTTTAATCCTTTCCCTTGAAATTGGAGTTACAGCAGGTTGTTAGCTACCATGTGAGCTCTGAGAACTGAATCTGTGCCCTCTGCAAGAGCAGTAAGTGATCTTAACTGCTGAGCCATATTTATAGCCCTTCTTTTATTTTTTTTAAAAATTTATTATTTTATGTGTATGACTGTATCACTGAATGTGTGTAAGTGTATCCGTGTCGTGCAGTGCCCGCAGAGATCAGAGGAGGGTGTCAGATCCCCTGGAACTGGAGTTACAGATAGTTGCTAGCAGTCATGTGGGTGCTGGGAACCAAACCTGGTCCTCTGCAAGAACAGCCAGGATCATTGAGACATCTTTCCAGTCCCTGTTCTTTTCTTTTCTACTTCTTCTTTTTTTTTTTTGGCTTTTTGAGGTAGTATCTCCCTGTAGCCCCAGCTGTCCCAGAACTCACTATATAGACCAGGCTGGCCTTGAACTCACAGAGATCCGCCTGCCTCTGCCTCCCAAGTGCTGGGACCAAAGGCATGCACCACCACACCCAACATTTTTTTTAAGCAAATGACAAAGACCCAATTTACTAGCTTTTTAAAACCCAAGCTTAACATTACATATTTAAATAATTTCAGAACTGACCAAGTCACCAGTATTCATGCACAACTTGAAAACATCTTTAATTTATAACTAAATCAGAAATGTATTGATTCAATAATATCTTTCATTACTAAATATTGAAAAGAAATTAAGTATTTCTATAGAAGCTATCCTTGTGATTTTAAATGCACAATAGGCTAATACTGCTCACATTTCAACACACTGGGAAGTGGATCCACACTGCTGTTACAGTGCAATCTTGTCCTAGCATCACTCAAGAGTCACGGGGCTCATCTTGAACTATGTTTAAAAAGAAAAGAAAAGATAAAAATCAGGCCTGGAGAGATGGCTCAGATCACTGGCTGCTCTAGCAGAGGATCCAGGTTTGGCTCTGAGCACCTACATAGTGACTAACATCCATCCTTAACTCCAGTTCCAGGGGATCCTCTGCCTCTTCTAGCTTATATACATGTAGAAGAAACACTCATACACATAAAATAAATAAAATCTTTTTAAAAAACAAAAAAAAAGCCAAAGGATTACAGGAAGTTTAAAGAAAAAGAAATGGTCCTATTGTGTGGTTTCAACAACAAACTCAAAGTCTATGACAAATGATGAGCTGTTTATAAATACACTAGGCATGGTTATATTCTAAGTTGAGTTTGTTTGAAATATTCAAAAGTTTCCTGTTGTTGAGTATGGTGGCACATGCCTTTAGTCCCAGAACTTGGGAGACAGAGGCAGGCAGATGTCTGTGAGATGGAGGCTAGCCTGGTCTACATATCGAGTTCGTGGCCAACTGTGGTTACAGGGAGGCCCTGTCTCAAAAAACAAACAAACAAAAAACAAACAAACAAAAAACAAACAAAAGTTTCCTACTAATCCTCAAATGGTGGTTGTTATTGTTTAACATTAACTGACCATCTTCAAGCTTCTACAATTCTACCTTGACCATTCTCCACAATTCTCTTCACAGTGATTTCTCTGCTATTTTAGTGGAGGTTGATCCTGATTGGAAGCAGCTGCCAAATGACATTGAAGAGAATGAAGTGAGACTCTGTGATGTGGTGAACAAAATAAATCCACCTCCAAAAGATGGAAACTCACTGCCATTGAAGGCAGAGAAAAAGGAGCCCAACCTCGCTTCTGCTTTCTCAGGGACCCCCCACCTCAGGTCCCCCAAAAGTCATCAAACAGGTCTTCAAAGAAGCTGAATGAAAATGGATCCCTTCTACCAAAAATTTCTCTGAAGACCTCATCTGAGCTCCAGAATGTGAAGCCAAACTCAGCAGGACTGTTGAAATGACAGCCTCCTCCTCCACCACCAGTTAACCCTTTGTGGTGCTTGTCACAGACCATCCTGCCATTTAGCATCTGGTAACACCTCTAGGCCTCAGCTCCCTGCTTGAATTTTCACTCTGCTGCTTTATTATTCTCAGGACTTTTATCCAGATGCCACTTGAGTGCCAATTTCTGATGCACCTTTTGGGTATCCTGGGTAAGGCATGTACACTTTGAATGTCTTAGCAATCCATCGTTTTAATAGATTGTAGGAACAAGTCTGAGGTCACAGTGGCCAACAGCGGAAGCCAAGTAGCTGGTCTCCTTATGGCTCTGTGCTGGTGGTGTGTGTGTGTGTGTCTGTCTGTTTGTCTGTCACAGTGTCTGTATGAAGGTCAGAGGACAACCTGAAGGAATTGGTTCTCCCTTTTACCACATGGGTCCTGGAGATCAAACTCTGGTCTTCAGGCTTAGCTGCAAGTGCCTTTGTTCACTGAGCCATCCCATCAACCCTCCCAGGGCAGAAATCTATGCTCCCTCCTGGGCAGGGTCCTAGAGCCCTACTTTGAGAACTGCCAGCTTGAAGAGAATTTGAAGCTTCAGAGATGTGTTTCCCACAGAGATGATGTGAGAGAAGTCTTGTTTGGAGGAGAGAGAGGAAGTGGAGTCATGACTCGAGCATGAGGCACATCTGTGCAGTTGGTCCTCGTTCATGAATTCTGGATTTGAAAAGTTGCCTACCTGCAACTCCACGATACTAGTGGCATTTCCATGACATTTGCAGACCTGTGATAAGCAGGTGGACTTTCTGAATCTCCTGATGTGCACGCTTTTGTCACCTGAGGTTGCCTGAGGCTCAGAAAACATTCAGAAAACACAGGCCTCAGAAGCAGTTTTTCTGGCTTCAGTCTCTCGCTCCCATTCTCCCCTAAGGCAAGAGTTCTTCCTCAAAGTGGGCCAAAGAACCTAGACCCCCTTTTCCCCAAAGCCATCTAGAAAACAAAAAACCTTGAACATTTCCCTCTTCTTCCTGTGTACCAAACAGCCATAAAGAAATGAAGACCCGGGGCTGTAGAGATGGCTCAGTGGTTAAGAGCTCCTGCAGAGGACCCAGGTTCGATTCCCAGCACCTACATGGAGCCTATGAACCATCCTTAACTCCAGTTCCAGGGGAATCCGAAGCCCTCTTCTGACCTCTGCGTGCATTGCACAACCCGGGTGCACTCACATGCATGCAGGCAATACACTCATACACATAAAATAAAAATAATAAATAACATATTTAAAAAAAAAAAAAAAAAAAGAAATGGCCAGGCGTGGTGGCACACATCTTTAATCTCAGCACTCAGGAGGCAGAGGCAGGTGGATCTCTGTGAGTTCAAGGCCAGCCTGGTCTCCATAGAGAATCCAGGTCAGCTGGGGCTACAGGGAGATCCTGTCTCAAAAAGACTAAAAAAAAAGAGAGAGAGAGAGAAATGAAGACCCTCATTGTAGAAGAGTCCAACCCACCCCTGGAACAGACAGGCCTTCCTTGGTCTCCTTACTTAGGCTCTCTCTACCAGCTCACATCCTCTGCGTCAGATCATATTTCCATTTGACTGTCTGCTTCACAAAGCCTAAGCATGAGGAATGATAGTCTGCTCTGGGTCACCCACTCTGAAGGCTGCCGTGTCATGTAAAACTACGATCAAATACGTTTGTTATGTTTTTCTCATTAACTTACTTATGGAGGCAAGGAAGGGGGTCTCCTCCTTTCCTGTCCCTGCAGGTCAAAACAAGGTGAAGCTCTGTCTGGTTCAACGCTAAGTGTATACACACACACACATACACACACTCTTCTCAGGCTATTTAGTCCTCCCCACCTCCATTTTTAACATTTTGTTTTTGTTTTTTTTTTTGATAATTTTTGTTGTTGTTTAAATGGTCTCTGAGCATAGGGCTAAAGTGACATACAATGTTTCTAAGCTCAACACTGAGACACATAGGCTGTAATATTAGTGTGAAAAAAGTTTAATACTATTGGCTGTGAATTTGGTCTTAATACCTATTAAATGGAATGCCTTTAAACAAAAACTCGCACAAAACAAAGCTATGCTATTATTGTCTCTTGCTGTAACCCAGGTCAGCCTCAAACTCACAGCAATCCTCCTGCCTCAGTCTCTAGAGTGCTGGTATTAACAGGCACAAACCATCATGCCTGGAAAGGTTATGTATCAATCAGTTGATAAACATGTGACTGAAGGCTCATAACTTGCATTCCCCTATGAGTTCAATTCCCTCCAGGAGCTCAGGATTTGCTACTTCTCAATGCCATGAAAAAAAAAAAAAATCACTTTGTATGAAACGAATTGGCTATAAAGAGAGCAGGAAGGAGACCAGAGAAGGAGGTACACGTAAAGAGAGAGGAGGGCACTGGCTCACCTGTAGGCCCTAGCAGGGAGGGCAGAGAGGGAACACCTAATCTCCTCTGCCAGAACAGGTTTCTTCTAGGCTCTTGCCCAGGGTTATACTAAATGAAAGCTGGAGGCCATTCCCCTCAAAGCATGCATTCTTTCCTAGGAATGTCTTGAAAGAGTAAGGCTGTCACCTCCTGCCAGAAAACAGGGAGAAGTGAGAGGTGGCAGGAATGAGCTTGTTGAAAAGTGGGGATCCAGTGAGATGGCTCAGTGGGTAAAGATGCTTGCGGCCAAGCCTCAAGATGGGTTCAATCCCCCACACTACATAAATAAACTCATGTAATTTTAAAATTTAAAATTTAAACTTTTTTAAAGAAAAGTGGGCGCTCTGAGGCTTTTTATTTTCTTCTTCTTCTTCTTCCTCTTCCTCTTCCTCTTCCTCTTCTTCTTCTTCTTCTTCTTCTTTTTTTGTCTTTGAGGCAGGATCTCCCTGTAGCTGAAGCTGGCCTGGATTCTCTTTGGAGACCAGGCTAGCCTCAAACTCACAGAGATCCACCTCCCAAGTGCTGGGATTAAAGGCGTGTTGCCACCATGCCCAGCTGTTTTTTTGTTTTCTGAAGACAGGCACTTTACTTTCTCTGAGGTGGGATTGGTCTGCACAGCTGTTCTGGGTCACAGTAAAGGACCGTTTAGGCAAGAATTGTGAGCAAGGCAGACCCCTCTCAATGAACTCCAGGGTTTGTGGCTGCAGTGGGGGAAGAAAGTCCCAGTTCTGTGCTAAGGTAATTGGGTGCCTGGTGAGCTCCAGTCTCTGGCCACTGTTCATAGCCATGGCACGCTCCTACCATCTGGTGACCACACACTTAAACTGCAAGGCCTGCTTTTGAAGTCAGAGAAAGGGCCTTTGGCTGAATAGATGGAGAAAGTCTATGGGCTAAAGTCACAGCAAGCAGTTCTTTCTTATCTATAAATAGTAATTGCCAATTCCAGATTAACTGGTATTGACTGTTAGAGTACATTTAGTATTTTTCACCACTACTTGAGAGACACTGAACTTGACAATAATGAAAGCCATCAGGCCTCTCCAGGGCAGAAGGACCTGTGGTTCTCACTGTCCTGAATCCCCGAAAGCCTCAGATGCAGGAGCCTAGAGCTCAGCCACATTTCTCCAAAGACAGATTTGAGCTTTGTTTTGCTGGTGGGATCTGAAGAACTAAGGAAGACTTTGAAGTAAACACAGTCCTTCCTGGGAGGGGCCAAGAACCCTAAATCCCTAATTAATTCTACATCCTTCCTTACAGTTTGCTTTGACAATCTAGATTCACCTATTGTGAAGAATGAATTGTTAAACCATTAACACTTTAGTGTGAACTGTCTTAGACCCTTTCCTTAGGTAAGGCTTATAGTTTATAACTCCCAGAGGTTCTTGGGAAAGAGTCAAAGTGGGAGGAGAGGGCCTCAGGTGTGTTGTTCTGTGATCAAGAAGGTTAGATTTACCCATGGTAAACTCCATCACCTCAGCCTGCAGGAACACAGATAAAAAGTTGGTGAAGGAAAGGTGCTTACCCCCAAGTCTGATAACCTAAATTCAATCCCGGAGATCCATGTGATGGAGGAAAGAGAGCCAATTCCCACAGGATGTCCCCTGACCTCCACATGCACAGTAGTACATCCCTCCCCACCCCAAATAAATTGAATTTTAAAACATTGGTGGTTATCTGACTAAGGGAGGCAGGAAGGTATGGAAGCCTCTGGGAGATGCAGGAATGATGCACAGAGGCTTTTCCTGGAAGAGAGAATAAGAATGAGGTAACAGTGATGAAACCATTTTCATGCCATAGGGACTTCGCCATTGAGTCTGCGTCCATGCTCTTCTTTGTCACCATCCCTAGAAGGCCAATTCACCTCATTTCTATTCCTGGTTAGCACCAGAGACTATCTGAGGTCAAGACATTAAATACATTAAATAATTAAAAACAATGATAAAAAGCAATGACGCTCTCATTACTTACTAGCCGGTTATTTAAAGTGCCTACAGGTAGGGTGCAACGCTAGTGATATAGAGTATCTCTAATTCATCCAAAGCCAATGGGGTCTATGTCCCCGGGTTAGAGACAAGGGAACCAAAAGCCAGGGAGCTGTTTAATCATGTGTCCCTCTTTGTATTCATGCTAGAATATTTCCAATTTTGGTTTCCTCTGGCATCTACTATGTATTTTCTGCTCATTCATATTTATTCTCAATGGCAGGGAGAAGTCAAGCAGAATAGTCTTAGTCAGTACTTCCTGGCTGCAAACAGTATATTGTTGCTTGTAATGAAAGTAAAGATACTTTTTTCCATCTGAGTCTTTGAAGTTTCTCCAACACAGGTTTTGCTGTATTCCCCTGTTATTACCACTGGATCAATCCCACTTTTGTCCCAAACTTCATCAAATCTCCATTTACAGAAGGTCTCCTATTACATGCAAGTTACACTAAATGATTTTGTGTCCTTTTTTCTTGCTAATTTGTGTTTTATTATGAAGTAAAAAATATGAACCTAAAATGTGAAGAAAAATATTTCTTCTTTTCTTTTCTTTCCTTTCCAACTAATTCCATTTTATTTTTAGTTATTTTTATTTTATGTGTATGAGTATATTGCCTGCATGTGTGTAAGTGCACCTCTGCCATTCAATGCCAGCAGAGGTCAGAAAAGGGCATTGGAGTCCCTGGAACTGGAGTCACAGAGGTTAGTCACCATGTGGGTGCTAGGAATTGAACCCCAGTCCTATGCAAGAGCAGCCAATGTTCTTAACTGCTGAGCCATCTGTCCCGCCCCAATTCCGTCTCTTTTTAGACTAGTATCCAGTGTTCATTGGTCACAAAAGCTGCACGGTAATTTGTAGTGGCAAAGTTTAGTAGCGTCAAGGGAGAAAGAACTCCAAAGAATCTCTAAAGGGTGAACAAGGATGCTGCCTCTGGCTGGGGTGGCAGAGTTTTTGGGCTGCTCTAGGCTGGAGCTGGGCCACGGGCCCTGTGCCCACACCAGGGCGCAGGTGAGTGAGACTTGTGGCCAGGACAGAAAGCAAGATCACCTCTCTGGACAGAGCCCAATTCATGGGACCCATGCGCGGGAGGGCCCTGCGCAAACCCTACAGGAAACTACCGGGATAGGATGATCCCCACTCACTCCTGGGCTCCAAACAGGACAAACGACGCCAGAACCCTAAGGGAAGCTTTCTCCGCAGTGTCCTGCAGTGCCCTCTACTGGCCAAGTGTTTAACAACATGCCGGCTGCCAAGGAGAGCTCCTTAGAGGAGGGACCCAGGCGCCTCTTGACAGATCATTCTGAATGCATTTGGAACACTTGGAAGGATCAGTGTGTTGACAGTTGACACAAAGTGTCGGGCCTTTGTATAAATGTTATTGAGAACTGAGCAACGTAGTGTAGTAGACTTCTTCACCCCTGCTTAACTGCTTAGTTTTTCTTATATTAATCATAGACTTTGTTACTTTTCCTTTTTAAATTAGCATCAATTTCCTAAGTCTCTCCTGGCTTTAGTAATTTCCCTCCCTCAGAAAAGCCACAGTCTCAGTCCTGACTCTGGCAACATTCAGTGCCAGAGTGACCAGTGAGAGGAGGAAGCTGAGGGCACAGAGGCCTGTGAGGTGAAGAGAGGAGGGAGCTGAGGGCACAGAGGCCTGTGAGGTGAAGAGAGGAGGGAGCTGAGGGCACAGAGGCCTGTGAGGTGAAGAGAGGAGGGAGCTGAGGGCACAGAGGCCTTATTGTTTGAGAGAGGAGGGAGCTGAGGGCACAGAGGCCTGTGAGGTGAAGAGAGGAAGGAGCTGAGGGCACAGAGGCCTGTGAGGTGAAGAGAGGAGGGAGCTGAGGCCTCAGAGGCCTGTGAGGTGAGGGGAGGAGCAGTGTTCCCAGAGACCTTTGTTATTATTTGAGGAAGTTTTGTTTGCATCTTCTGCACGATTCCCTGGCAGTGGCCTAAGCGCCAGTGCTATCTTCAAAAAGGCTGCTGACCTGGGCCTTTGCCCGGCCCTGCCCTGCCCTGCCCTCCCCTCCCCCATCTCCTCCTGTCCCTTCGCCTCCTTCCCCTCCTTTCTCTTTTTTCTTTTCCTTTCCCCTTCCTTTCTTCCTTTCCCTTAAACGTAATCTCTCAGGGCTGTGCCCACTTCCTCCTTCAGCTACCTGGGTCCCGAATTCTCAGCATCCCACATGTGGATCAAAACCATCAGGTTGGCACAATAGGGCAGCAATAGTGATGTCATTCATACCTGTGCCACCCACCTCTAATTCTTTAAAAGGTCACCATACCTTTCCTGAGTTTCAATGGAAGCCATTCTGTTTTTACCAAACATTAAAATTCCTTAAGGACTATCACTCTACATAAATAAACCGTGTCTTCCCAGGTTGTATTGCTTTTCTCTTTTAATTGCTAGTATTATTGCTGAAAAGCATTCCTCATAGAAATAGTGAATGATTTCATTACCTCTCAGAAGTCACTTTCAACCAAACAAAAATCTATAGTTAGGCTGGTTCTTATCTAGAATCTAGGATCTTATTTTATAGTGATATGAATTCTGAGGGGTTTTTGTTTTGTTTTGTTGTTTTGGTTTTGGTCTTTTTGAGACAAGGGTCTCCCTATAGCCCCAGCGGGCCTAGAACTCATCATGTAGACCAGTCTGGCCTCAATCTTATAGAGAATCCACCTGCCTCTGCTTCCTGAAAAGGTATGCACCACCATGCCCTACCTGAGTTCTGAGTTTTGAACAATGGTGTTGCAAAAACATTTGTGAAATCCAGCATAAATTGCTGATTTTGAGGCTAGGGGTGTATCTCAGTGGTAAAGTGTGCTTAGTATGCACTAAGCCCTGGGTTCAATTCTCAACACAGCAAAAAATAAACTGTATCCTATAGTGTATCCTATGTAACATATACATTTTTGTATTAACAGATTTGTATTGGATCTTGAGATTATTTGCATCACAATTATTTGTTTTGTGACATGCACACTTAATTTTTAAATTACATTTGTTTATTTATTTATTGTGTAAGTGAAGGCATGACCTTACCACGGCTGTCCCGTGGAAGTCAAAGGACAACTTTGAGAAGTAGGTTCTCGGGGCTGGAGAGATGGCTCAGCAGTTAAGAGCACTGACTGCTCTTGCAGAGGACCTGGGTTTGATTAACAGCACCCACATGGCAGCTACGATCCATCCTTAACTCCAGTTCCAGGGGAATCTGAAGCCCTCTTCTGACCTCCTCGGCATTGCATGACACAGGTGCACTCACAAACATGCAGGCAATACGCTCCTACACATAAAATAAAATTTAAAAAAAGAATGAGAAGTAGGTTCTCTCCTTCCATCATGTGGGTCTTGGGGGAACAAACTCAGATCAGGCTTGGGAACAGTGTTTTTATCCGCTGAACCATTTCACTGACCCTCATGAACACTTTAAATTGCGTGGAAATACACGTAGTCAGGACTTATGAAAGAATTACTAGGTAGCTGAGTATGGTGGCTTACTTCTGTAATCCCAGCACTTTCAGGCTGAGGCAGGAGTTCAAGGTCAGCTTGAGGTACATAGTAAGTTCAAAGCTAGCCTGAGAGACATGGTAAAGTCTTGTCCCAAAAAGGAAAAAGAGAGAAAGGAAAAAAGAAAGGAGGAAGGAAAGCTTAATGGACTCAATGGAAATTTTAATCCAATTGAATTATTTAATCATTAAGATTTTTTTCAAGACAGGGTCTCATATAGTCTAGGCTGGCTTCAAACTTGCTGCGTAGCCAAGGGTGACTCTGAACTTCTGATCTTCCTGCCTCAATTTCCTAAGTACCACCAAACCTGGGTTATGTGGTGCTGGATATCAAACCAAAATTTCATGCATGTTAGTCAAGCACTCTACTGAGCTTCCTCCCAGCCCATTAAGGTCACTTAAATGCTTATTATATATTATATGCTATGCACTTTACTATTATTGTTCATGTGTTACATGCCTGTATCACACACAGCTATTAATTACTAAACCTGAATCACAGCATTAGAACATGTCCTTGTGTGGCTTAAGACTCTATCCCACTCCTTCACTCCTGGGTGCAAACATTTTGTGCAGGACTCTTAGTGGCACCAGGAAATGAAGCACACTTTTTAAAAAATGTTTCTTCTGTGGGCAAGACTTTTCCTCCATTTCTTTTAAGGATCAAATAACTTTAGGATTCACAGGAATGTGGAGCCATAAATACATTCAGACAAATCAGTTATAAATTACTGCATCGGGAAAGCAAGTCAAACCTGAAATATTAAGGAAACTCACTATTTCCTTTAAAAACTGGAAAAGCTTGGCTTTGGTTGTTGTTTTGTACTGAATTAATGGCTTTTCCAGAAAGACAAAAAAAAAAAAAAAAAAAAAAAAAAAAAAAAAGTGCAACCAGCACAGAAAGAAAAGGAACAAAGTGAATTGCAACAGGCTGACATTCCAACAATGGCAAATCCAGGGCTCCGCAGGCTCAAGTGCTTGGAAAGACTACTGGAAAATGCATTTGAAGAAGAATTAAATGGTAGCCAAATATTTTAAATGGACAAGAAAGGAATTCGAATTTATCCCAAATTCAATTCCAGAATGATTGAAATTTGAATGTAAAGCAAAACAAATATATAAAAGTTTAAGAGTGAAATATATGTACATGACTCTTGATGAGAGAATCTTTGCTAAGCTAAGTGTGGCTTGGAAGTGAAAAAGTATCAGGAATAAGATGGACACACCCATCGAAGGCAGAGACAGGCTGTTATGCATGAAGATGTTCACTGCAGTATTGTTTACACACCCTCAGCTATAACAGGGTGAGGCAAGTGAGGCACACCATATACTATTGTATTGCCATAGTGTATGTTCTTTTCTTTTTTCATATGTATGTGCCTCTATGTGTGTTCCCATGTATGTAGGTGCATGTGTGTGTATGGGTGGGTATGCAAACACACAGTGCATGTGCATGTCAAGGCCTGAGGTTGGTATTGAGAATCTTCCTTGATCACTCTTCCACCTTATTCTTTGAGGCAAGATCTCTCAGTCAAGTCCAGAGCTCACCAATATAGCCAGTCTTCCTAACCAGCTTACTGGGGGAAATTCTTATCTCCACCTTCCCAGCTGGAATTACAGAGTAGCTGCCATACCCACCCAGCATTTACCAGAGTTCTGGGGATCCCGACTCTTCTTGAACAAGAAGAATTTTAACCTCTGAGCCATTTCCCCAACTGTCTGTAGGTGTTATTTTAAAACAATTTTGGAGAAAATCAGCATGGAATATAATAATAAACAAGACAGATACAATGCCTTCCCTCTTAGGGTTGACATTCTACTGGGAAAGTCAGATGATAAGCAAACCAAATAAAACAGTTTCACACTGTGACATATATACAGAATCTGGACAAATGGAGTCCCATGGTGGGAACCATGAGTCAGGGAGGAAGGAACCTAGAGTAGACCAAGGGAAGCATTGTCTTGGGAGGTAGCATTTGCACAAATATCCCACGCAGAAGGGACAGCAATTTCCAAGATGCTGTGAGGGATGGGTGAAAAGTGTGTAGCAGGCGCAAGAAGCCAGGGGAAAAGTTGGAGCCCTCAGAAGCTGGAGAAATGAACAGGTTCAGACCCCAAGGGCATCATGTGCTGTGGGTGGATTTTGGGTTGTATCTGGGAAGAATGAGCCAGAGGGGGTGGAGGGGAGCCTGTCTTGGTCTAATTGCTGCTAAAGCTTTCAAAGATCAGGTGGGGAGAATACACTTTAATCCACATTAGGTAAACAAGACTGGTCTATAATAACATCAACTAAGTCATTTCTACTATAGCAGAAAATGGGTAGGAAATTAAGCCCATGAGTGAACAATGAAACTGTGACGGTGATGTCCAGGTGGAAAGACTGTGCATGACTTTTACTTGTTTTTCTATAACTAACCATACAAAAACTAGAAGTGATTTCAGAATCTGCATTTAGATTGTCAGAGTACTTAGTTGCAGATGATAGAATCCCTTCTTTCTATTTTGAGCAGAAGAAAAACTTCCCTGGGGTGTTAGGATTGAGGTTTCAGGTGATAGATGATAGAATCCCCTCTTTCTATTTTGAGCAGAAGGAAAACTTCCCTGGGGTGTTAGGATTGAGGTTTCAGGCCTGCAGGAGACCAAGCTTAAGTTGCTCCTAGATCTAAGACCCTGCCTTAAGCTCATCCTAGACCCTGCAGTTTGCCACAGGTCTTATCCCACTTTGGTGCCTCTGCATGTACAGCTTTCTCTCGGGCACCCAGCCAAGCTCTATTGGGTTTCTCGGGCTCAGGACAGTTTCTTGGTGAAGACTTTGAAGTTCAGTTGGGACAATATGGTAGGGACCTGTCTATTGAACACAGTCTCACACTCACTGGCACAAAGAGAGGACACATACAGCCCCAGGCACATCTGCCTGCCTCTCCTATAAGGCCAGCTTCTGAAAGAGGGTCCATTGGGTCTAGGCCTGGGTGTGACCCCAGGAAATGGAGAGGAAACTTCTGGTCAGAGGGAAGATGGAGAGCTAGGAGCACATGGTATTCAATAAAGTAGGAACCAGGCTGCCAGTGAATGGAAACTATGGTAGAAGTGGAGGTAGGACCAGGTGCAATCCCACTAGTGCACTGGCTTGAGGGGGTCTCTGAACTGCCCCCCCAGCTCCATTCCTGTGGCTGGATGGCTGCAGTTCAAGCACCTCTTTCCATGTCCTCACACATTTTTCTCCCCATCCTACCTGAGTCACCAGCCCCCACACCAACCCTCTGTCACACATCTGTCTTCTCTGGCTCCTTGCAGACTTCTCTGCCTGGGCATCAGAGAGTCCTCTAGAGTTGCCATGCCCCAAACTGAGTCTGATTCTTCTCCAGGTCCCCTTGTATTTGGAGCTGGAGCTGAAGCACCCTCATGATTGGACTATGTGGACTCCTGGCTTTCTTCTCTGTCTCTCTGCAGCCTTTGGCTATATACCCACTCCTAATCATAAAGTCACTGAGATGTGGGTAAAATGACATGGGAACATTAAGGCCACACAGATGGTATCTTGGGACACCAAAGGACAGCATCCCAGAGCACAGAATGGCAAGGCTACCAAGCAGGAGAGCACGAAGGGGCTGAGGCAAGCACCTGCTAGGGAGGTGCCATCTTGTTTCCAGGTGGCCTCAAACAGCCTCAAGAGACCCTCTCAAAAGGATGGCAACCCCATCATCCTTGCTCAGAGGCAACACTGGCAGCACAGAAGGGTAGGGTAAGTGAGCTTGGACCCGCAATACTGAGAACTGGGAAAACCTACAGCTGGGCAGCAACCCTAAGGAGAGCTGAGTCCTCTCTGGTCCTGCCATGTTGTCCCTTCACCACCCACCTCCCCCATTCTCTCCTGCTCACTCCATCAAGGCTCACCAGCAACGGCCACCATGCAGGGGAAGGGGACGCATTGAGCCTGGATCCAGGATCAGCCCAAACACTTTTAACATTTCACACAACCAAGGACCAGTGTCCTACCTATTGTGGCTCCTCTGGCCCAGCATGGATGTGAAGTGGCCAGTGTCGCAACCATTAACAAGGAAATCCCGAGGCTCCCAAGGGACAATGGTCTTGTCCAAGGTCACAGCAATAGCTTAGAATCAAGGTCAGCTAGTCTTTGAAGTCTGCCCAGAAGAGCTGACCATCTCCTCAGAAACAGGCTGATCCCAGCTTGTAATTTCAGCTAGCCAAGATCAGAACAAGGAACAGAGAGGATGTCAGGTGGGGCCTGACAGGGAGGGGCAGAGTAAATTTGCCAGAAGAGTAGTATCTGGAAGGGTGAGGAGAGGCTGTTCCTGATGGAGGTGGGAAGCAGCCTGGAAAGCTTACTCCTTTGGGAGACAGGAGCAGCAGGGTGTAGCTGGAGATGAGCCTAAAGGCCCCACTCCCATATGTACAAACCCCTAGCTGCTGCTCCTCCAGACCCAGGTATGGTAGCTCTGCCTCTAACTGTCCCCCAAATCCTGTCTCAACCCCAGCCACCAACCTGCCTCATTTTGAGCTTCCATGGATTATCTCCTGTCTGCTGAAGAGTATAGTCAAGACCTGTCTGCAAAAGTGATGAAAAATTAAGAAATGAATAAGTTGAACAGATTCGACTACATGAAAATCAAAGTCTTCCAACCTGTTTGCAAACCCAAAATTACTATGTGAAAACCCTACACCTTAACGGGGGAATGGTGTGAAAGTTGGGACTCTTGAGAAGTCATTAGGGTTAGACAGGGTCATGTAGACCTCATGATAGGATTGTAAGAAAAATGATCAGAAACATAATAAAATAGGCAAATGCTCATCACCCGAAAATCTTTAAGCATATTAAATCAGCTACAAAAATACAAACGTCCAATACAAAAATGAGCAAGGGAGACAAAAGTCATTTACAAGAGACAAAACAAGGAATGAAGCTGGTTTGTAGGAGATGGAAAAGGTAGGGAAATAGGCTCCCCTGGACCTTCTAGAAAGGAAGTCAGGACTACTCCACAGTGATTTCAGCCTGTGAGACACATTTTAGATTTCTGATCTCCAGTCCTGTCAGATAATAAATTTTTGTTGTTTTAAGCCACCAACTTTGTGGAATTCTGTATAGCAGTAATGGGAAACTAACACAGCTACTAGTCAAAGAATTATAAAAGAATGATATTCATACTTTCAGATTGTGTAAATGGAAAATGTTAGTGTGATTGAATTTAAATATATGGTTTTGAGAAAAGTGTAAATCAGAGTGTCACTTGGGAATACGTGTCAAATTATTTGTTTTTATTTTTTATTCATTCATTTTGTCTTTTTTTTTTTTGAGACATGAATCATATAGCCTCAGGCTGGCCTCAAGCTCACAAAATGTAGCTAAGGGTCATCTTGAACTCCTGATGCATCCACCTCCCAAGCACCAAAATTCCTGGCTCTGGTAGTTTCTTAGTTTCTTTTCCTGTTACTGTGGTAAAATATTCTGACAAAAGCAATTTATAGGAAATGGTTTATTCTGGCTCACAACTCAAGGGTATAGTCCATCATGGCAGAAAAGTCAGGGTGGCAGGAGCTTGAAGTAGCTGGTCACCTCACATTCACAATCAGGAAGTAGAGAGTGATGAATGCTTGTGCTCAATGATTTTCTTCATTTGTACAGTCCAGTATCCCAGCCAGGGAATGCTACTACCCACAGTGCACAGGTCTGCCAATCTCAGTTAATGTAATCAACATAATCCCTTGCAAGAATGGTCAGAGGCCCATCTCCCAGGTGATACTAGATTCCATCAAGTTGCTAGGTAACACTAACCATCAGGGGTAGTGTGAATCACATCTCTAAGTATGCATACTTTTTGAATGCTTTTTATTTTCTTTGGTTACATCCTAAAGTACTAGGTTTCCAGCTGCATTTATACTGAAACATTCTTCGCACCAATTAGAACAAAGGGAAGGGAGGCTGGAGTTGCAGCTGCCAGTGGGGCTGGAGCCCTGACACTTGGCCTTCACTTTACTCCTGCAGAACACACCTTGAAATCACTGTAGACAAGCAAAATGACTTCTTATGGAAGCATACCCAGCATCACTGCAAACCAAAACCGTAGTCATAGTGAAGTATCTACCTGATGTTTGTTAGATGGGCTACTACCAAAAGGGTGGATGCTAACAGGTGTTGGAAAGGATATGAAGAAAAAGAGTACCTTACACACTGATAGAGGGAAGGCAAAAATGTATCCATTGTGGAAAGCAGTTTGGAGGGCCTCAGAATATTAGAAATAGGGGCAGATGAGATGGCTCAGCACATAAGGGTGCTTGCTGATAACCTGTGTTCTGTACCTGGGACCCACATGGTAGAAGGTGAGAACCAACTCCCACAGTTTTCTGATTTCCATACTTGCTCAAACAAATAAATGAATAAATGAATGTAATAATTTGTTGATTAAAAATAAAATTAGTATATGATCAGTGATCACTCTACTGGCCATAAACCTGAAGAAATTTCAATCAGTATGATGAAGAGGCTCTGCCTGTACCCCCTGCATCATTTCACATTTTGTTCACACTAGCCAAGATACAGAATTAACCTAAGTGTCCACCAGTGAACAAATGGGTGAATGGATGAAGTGGGGTGTGTATGTGGTGTGTATGGTGTATGTGTGTGTGTGTATTTGTGTACATACGTGGACATACTATATTTAGTCTTCAAAAAGAAGAATGGAGCTGGAGAGATGGCTCAGCAGTTAGTTAAGAGCACAGGCTGTTCTTACAGAGGACCCACGTTCTGTTCCCAGCACCCAGGTGTCTCCCACAATCATCTGTAACTCCAGTTCCAAGGATTCAGTGCCCTCATATGGTCTCCAGGCAAACACATGGTTCACATACAAACATGCAAGCAAAACACTCATACACATAAAAATAAAAATAAATCTTCAAAAAAGAAAGGAAATCTTGCCACTGGTGACAACATGGGTGAGCCAGAGGACAATATGCTGTGAAATAAGCCAGGTACAGAAAGACAAAAAGCACATGATTTTTCTTGCATGTGGAAATTAAAATTAAGTCAAGCTCATTGAAGCAGAATACAGTGGTGGTTGCCAGGGATTGAGTAGCAGCAGAAATGGGAGATGTTTGTCCAGGTATCCAAAGTCTCATTTAGACTGGTAAACCTATTGTACAACATGGTGACTGCAGTTAATAATATATTGTATTGTAATAACATATTGTAAGAAGTACATCTTATTGGACTGGAGAGATGACTCAGCAGTTAAAAGTACTGGTTGCTCTTGCAGAGGACCCAGGTTCAAGTCCCAGCACCAACATGGTGGCTAACAACCATTTGTAACTCCAGTTCCAAGGGAATCCAATGCCTTCTTCTGACCTCCATGGGCATTGCATAACATGGGAGCAAATACACACATGCAAGCAATACACTCATACATATAAAATAAAAATAATTTTAAAATTTTTAAATAAAAATATTACATCTTAAATGTTCTCATAACCAAAAAATTATATGTGAAGTGATTAACATGTTAATCAGCTTGGCTTAACCATTCATTATACATATATGTGTCATATATATGGGGCTGGATAGATAGCTCAGCTATGAGTACTTGCTGCTCTTTCGAGGACCAGAGTTTGATTTCCAGCACCCATATTGGGTCGCTCACAGCTGTAGGAGGAAGTGCGGCCTGAACAACCAATGCATGTGCGCTGCAAACTTGTCAGAAACATCAGGCTGAGGCAAACCTGTGTTCTGCCAAAAGACATAGAGATGGCTGATGCGAAAATGGCCTGATACTGAGAGCCAATGAGGAACAGACATGACCTATTAATGGACCAATGGGACACCAGGAGGCGGGCTATAAGGGAGCCCCATATCCGCAAAAAACGAGTGTGCTGCTGCTCGCACTGCCTGCTTCTCACCTGATTCCCAGAGTCTGTTCTGACTCTGCGCTGACTCTACACCCCCCCCCCCCCCTTGCAACACACAGCTACCAGTAACTCCAGCTTCAGGGAACCGGATGCTCTCTTCTGGCCTTCGAGGCCATGCATGCAGGTGCACAGACTCACACTGTAATGACTAGAGCAACTCCATTTTGTACAAAGTAGCCACCTTAGACTTTAAAAATCAGAGAAGCAGCCAGCTCAAGATCTGAACTTAGTTCCAGGAAGTTTGTTTTCCTTTTAGAAATAGCTGACCACAAGCCAGGTGTGGTGGCGCATGCCTTTAATCCCAGCACTGGGGAGGCAGAGGCAGGTAGATCGATTTGAGTTGGAGGCCACACATAAATGAGTTAATTAAATAGTAAATATTTTTAAAATATTTATCTTGAGGGTTGGCAAGTGATTCGGTAAGTAAGGTGCTTGCCACCAAAGCCTGATGGCCTGAATTTAGTGCCTGATACCCACATAGTGAAAGGACAGAACTGATTCCCGAAAGTCCTCTGACTTGTGGCGTGTGCATGTACACACACATGCACATACACATACACATGCACTCATGCATGTACACATGTGCGCATGCACACACACACACATAAATAAATGTAAAAATAATAATGGAGAGCTGGGCACATACCTTTAATCCCAGAACTCAGGAGGCTGAGGCACGTGAATCTCTGTGAGATCAAAATCAGCCTGGTTTATACAGCAAATACTAGGCCAGCTGGAGCTATAAGAAGACCCTGTCTCAAAAAAAAAAAAAAAAAAAATGTGGTACATAATATATATAATTATTTTGTTTTTCATTAAACTTTTGAAATTTGTTCTTTAATAATTTCATGCATGAAAATCTCTCCAGTTTCAAGTTATATAGTTTATAAAGGTGAGATTAGTTCCTTATTTGTGTAAACATGAATGGAAGAGGCAGGCAAAAGGATCCAGACTGTAGCATTAAAGAGATCATCTCTGGGTGGTGGAGTTATGATGACCTTTACTTTCTTCTTTACAACTTTATGCATTTTCTGGAGAGATGGCTCAGCAGTTAAGAGCACCAGTTGTTCTTGCAGAAGACCTGGGTTTGAATCCCAGCACCCACATGGTTATCCCCTAGGTTCCTCGTATACCCTTCCCCTCCCCCCTCCCTCTTCTGTCCTCTGTGGGCATTGCACGACACAGGTGTACTTACCTACATTCAGTCAATACACTCATACACATAAAATAATAACAAATAAAATTTAAAAAGAAATAAAGAGAGGGCAGAAGAGAGGGCTCAGTTCAGATGTTCAGTTCCCAGCACCCACATGGCAGCTAACCACTATCCATAACTCCAATTCCAGGGGATCCAACACCTTCTTCTGGCCTCTGAGGGCATTCCATGCATGTGGTGCACTTATAAACACACAGGCAAAATACTCATACACATAAGATAAAAATGAATAATAAATCCAAAAACAATTTTACATAAAAAATGAAGATATATTCTTTTTAGAACCAGAAGGAAATGTGAATGAAAAAGTGAAAGTTTAGACTGGGTGTGAGGGGGGCAGAGAGAAAATAGAACAAAAGTCAGACATTTATGAGCCTGGATTGCTGGTGGAGTTCCTATAACCATATTTTCTGTGACTAAGCATGAACAAAGCATTAGCATTGGACGTCATCCATTGGCTTTGACTCCACTTTCTCCCTTTTCCTTTGGCTCTGAGTTTGGGAGGCCAATCCCTGCTGAGCCTATGAAGACTGTCTTGCCTCTTGACTTCCAGTTGGGTTTCTAATGGGGTTGAGCTGCCAGAGCTGAGAGAGTGGGAGAGTGTGGATGGGTGACAGCCTCCACCCCCACCCCCACCCCCACCTTGTGCCATTGTCAAGGATGTGCTATGACCAGCAACCAGCATTTTCCAGTGGACAGCTTACCTGCTTTCTAGGAGCTCTGCCCCTACTGCATTTCCCTCTAGGCTCCCTACCCACACCCTCCAGGTCTAGTGGTGAAATTTTCTGGTTTGATTAGTTTGATTAGAGGCTAGTTTCTGTAAATTCTACTCACAACTTTACAAATTAGCCGTTTTGAACCTCTCATCTCTTTCCAGCAAGAATCCTGATGAGCACACAAGTGTTCTCTCTCTCCCTCCCTTTCTTCCCTCCTTTCTATGAGGAGAAGCACTTTTCTTCAAAGCATCTTAGAGCCTTCTTTAAAAGCCCGGTTTTCCCAGTGAGTATGTAGCAGGTATGTATCATATGTCATGGTCCAGAAATACAAACAGAAAAATATTTCACATTTTCTGTAATCCAGTTCATTCTATTTTGCATCTGCAGTCCCCTCCACTAGGAAGCAAAACTTTGGGCCACTGCCTTTGGGAATTACTCTCTCACCTGCTCCCCACTTCCTCTTTCTGTGCTAAGCAGTGTGAAGATGGTAGTCTCCTTGACACCCCACACACTTCGCCACTGGAACTGTAAAAAGGTCTGGCGTCTTTGAAAAACAATATCAGAATCTATCAAAGTTGAATAATTTTGATGTCTGTATTTTTTCTGGCACTATGTTATTTTCTTCTCCAAAAGAGAATATTTTAAAATTTTTAATATTTATTCATGTATCTTTAAATAGACATTTAAAACTGTGTGGTGGCACACACCTATAATGCCAGCACTAGAGAACAAGAGGCAAAAAGATCAGAAGTTCCAGGTCATCCTTGCTACAACTGAGTTCAAGAATCCTGTCACAAAACAACACACACATCACCACCACCACACCCCACGCCTCCCAAAAAACACTTGGCACATTTGGTTTAAGTCCTAAATTCTTCGTAGTCCCTAAAAAATCAACTCTACTAAAACGCTAGGGAGAGACAGCTTGTTCCTCTGTGGTCACTTTTCTCCTCTAAAGAAATGAGCTCCATGTAGTGCTCTGATACAGGAAAACCAGAACAGGAAACAGCAACCCGAGTGAGGGGGTCGGGAGGAGACACTGGTTCACGACTGAAGATATTCTTCTGCTTAATGTGTGTTCGTTCACCTGTAAGACCAACTACAATCATCATGGAATTGGTGACATATCGAATCACATCAAAAAAGCCCTGCATCGGGATGTGGGAAAGTGAAGAGCAGGCGGACACCGCCATCACATCGCAATTTCTGTTTCACACCACACACAACTTCAAACCCGAAGGGAGTAGATTTAAGGTCAGCTTGTGGGATTTATTTTATTAAAGATAATACTTTTAAAGCTAAAAACCTGTACTCTCGTCTTTCTTCCAAAGTAATTTAACCCGGAGGTTCCTAGTATGGTTATGTACAAAACTGTAACAATTTAGAACGTTTGAGAACGTTTTCTGGTTTTGTTTTTGAGCGGATTTGCAAGGGCTGCATATACAATTTTCTGCCACTAGATGGCTCTGAGCCTCACAGTGGCGCAGTAATGAGGTTTGTGTCTATTTATAAAGACATATCACAGATCTTCCTGTTACAGTTTCATAATCATTTTACGTAATGTCGGCTTGCCCGGGACCGTTAATCACCTCTTGGGGGATGGGCAGGGGGACTCTCAGGACGCAGTGTCCCTACTATAGGTCTGGAAGTAAGAGAAGGGTCGTTCCTGTGACCAAGCACAACACCAATCTCTGGAATTTTTCTCTAGAGAGACCAGAGAAGGATGTAAAACAAAGAGCAGCTGCCTGGAGCATGTGACCAGCTGGATGCGGAGACCAAATCAACCTCTGCTACCGTCTAAGACCAGCAGAGGAGCTAGAGCGCCGAGGAAGTCTCATCATGCAGGCATCTGCCTGCAGGCCACTTCGAAGGCCTGCTCCAGTCCCACCTGGCCCACCTCTCAGGGACCTAAAGACCAGCGAAGTCATTGGAATTCTCCCCACGCAGGGAGTTGCATCAGGCTGTTTCCTGAGGCGTTTTCCCAGAGACACCAACCTTTGTTTATCTGTGCAGACCACACAGAACCACATCCAGGGCTTTGCACACAGTAGGTCCACATGCAGCATCTGATGGACCCAAGGTGTCTGTCTGGGTCGGGGGTGGGGGCAGAAAGGGTCAAAGAGGATGGTGAAATAATTGCTGATGAGTTTCTGAATCAAAAAGTAGTTCGGGGCTGGAGAGATGGCTTTGTAGTTAAGAACACTGGCTGTTTTTGCAGAGTACTCAGGTTAGGTTCCCAGCACCCACAGGGCAGTTAGTAACTCCAGTTCTAGGTGATCCACCACCCTCTTCTGGCCTCTGTGGTTATTGAACAACACAGGTGCACTTACATGCAGGCAAAACACTCATACACATAAAAATAAATTTAAAAAAATTAAAGTAGCTCGGGCCTGGAGAGATGGCTCAGAGGTTAAGAGCACTGGCTGCTCCTGCAGAGGACTAGGGTTTGGTTCCCAGCACCCACATGGTGACTAACTGATGGTCTATAACTCCAGTCCTAGGGGATCTGAAGCCCCCTTCTGACCTCTTCAAGTATTGCAGGACACGGATACACTCACAATATGCTTATATACAGACAATATGCTTATACACATAAAAAAAATAAAAATAAAATAATTAAAAAATTAAAGTAGCTCACATTTTCCTTAAATATTACCCAATGCAATGGAAGTGGTAAGTGTGTGAACTTGGAGTAAGATCATCTGGATTCAATGGTGGCCTCAGTGGCTATTCTGTGTGACCCTGGGCCATAATTTCATCTTTCCATATTGCAGTTTTGGCTTCTGTGAAATGGGGAAAATATTAATACTTATTTCATGGACTCCTTGCGAAGATCAAATAAGTTAATGCAGCATGCTTAGCTTGACTCTTGGCCATGTAGGAGCTCAGTGTGGCTAAAAGCAAGAGTGCAGCAAGAAAGCCTCCAGTTCCAGCCCTTGGGTTGCCAAAACACTCCAGTCCTCAGTCTGTCTGTCTATAAAGTGAGGATAATAGTACTTTATTCCTAAAGTGATATGAAACTCAGGCAGAAGCTCCCCTTCCATATTAACTCCCACTGTCCCTACTTTGTGTAGGCCTATCCTCACATAGGCTGGACTTGAGTTCAGGAAGTTATGCTAACTGGCACAATTCAGCCATATGTGCCTGTGAGTCCAACACCCACAGATTCAACCAACCATGGATTGAAAAGGTAGTTAGGCCCACATTGGTTGTGTTCTATAGAATGCATATGGACCTCTTTTCCTAATCATGATTCCCTAGACAATACAAGACAGCAAACTACTTACATAGCATGTCTGTTGTATTGGGGGTTATAAATAATCTAGACATGATTTAAAGTAGACATATCTTACAGGCGTGCCCAGTCTTCTGACACTGAAACAACATGTTGTCTACAAAGTTCACAGAAAAATCTAGTTTTAAAAAATTGCACAATGTCATAATGCTTTAAGTAAATTTATGATTTTGTGTTGGGTCAAATTTATAGCTATCCTTGACCCCAGGTTGGATGCACCTGCAAGGGTATAGGTTTTCTTTAATTAACTTTTCATCCCTGCAACCAAATACTTGTAATATCAGCCAGAGGGAAAAAAAGGTTATTTTGGCTCAAAGCTTCAAAGGTTTCTGGCCATGGCCAGCGGGCTCCAACGCTGTGAGCTTGAGGCAAGGTGGAACACGGTGATGAGAGTATGGCAGAGCGTCATGGTGGTTGAGAGTGAGGTGAAGCAAAGCAGCAAGCAGAGAGAGGGCGACAGGACAGGACTAGGGACAGCTATGCCCTGGAAAGGAAGGCCCAGTGACCCACCTCCTCCAACTAGTTCCCACCTTCTAAGTGTCCATCAATTCCCAATAATGTCATCAATTTACAACTCCATTGGTGAAGTCAGAGCCCTCATGTTCCAACTACTTCCTCAAAACCCATCACTGGCAACTAAATCTTTAACACATGCACCTTCAAGACACGTTTCAGATTCAAACCATAGCAAGGTCATATGCAAATGTTACATCATTTTATAATAAGGGACTAGCTCACCCTTGGATTTTGAAATCTGAGGGACTCCAATACCTCACAGGTATGGGAAGACAATTGTAATGGCAGCCTTCTACCTTTTCCTTAACTCTTTACTTTTGTATACTTTTATAAAACACTGGTATATTTATCATTTTACTTGGACCACAAAGTCCCTGAGGCTCATCCCTCCTCTCTTAGGATTATTTTAAGCTTGGAGATCTATCCAGGCTGGGGACTCCACCCTTCCTGATGGGTGGGGTTGTTTATGGCTCTTCTGAACATGGGACAAAAGCTATGAACACTCACCTCACCCAGAACATTGTATATTTGAACATCATTTGCATGGAGTCTACATAGGGTCAGACTGAGAACTGTCAGAGTTCCAATGTGCCTCTCCTTCAAATTAGACTAAAACATCATTAGTAATATCAGAGAAAAACTAATTTTATAGTAATAAAAATCATTTGAGATTAGAATTTATCATACATTGCCATTTTTCTGAATTTCTTGAACCCATTTATTAAAGTTAGATATATGGTCATTGAAAGGTCAGCAAGAAGGAAAGACAAATGTGGGAATGGTCAACTTATGACAGCACAGGCCTGTATTTGGGGAAAAGTCCTGCAGGGATTGGGTCTCAGTAAGACTCAGAGCCTGCCATCTGCTTACAAACTGGGGAAGTTATAGGGCAGAAGTGGGGTGAGGAGGATATGGGAACGTTTCCTCTTTGGCCCACAGTTGGCCATTGCTAAGGGTAACCAGGGAGTAGTCAGGTAAAGAACATTAAGTGATCCACAAATATCTCATGCCTGGCCAATACCAGGGGTCCACAGGGCAGGGAAGGTAAGAATAATAAGAAGCACATTACTGGAAACCAAATTACTTGTTACAGTTCAACCAAAACGGAGGAGGTTTAACAAAATGCTAGCAAGCATGGTAGTATGTGCCTGTAGTCCCAGTGTTCAGGGCACTGAGGCAGGAATATTGAGAGTTCAGAGCAGTCTGGGCTGTGCAGTAAATTCCAGGCAGCCTGAATTATGTAGCAAAATCCTGTCTTAAACAAAATACCAGGTGCACACATATAATCCCAGAACAGGAGGTAGAAGCACGAGGATCAGCCTCAGCTAAGTGAGGCCATGTCTCATAAAAACAAAGACACCCCCATTAGTATACATTTTATTGCCTTCTGGTGGTCAGTGAAACCCATAATCCCACTGACCGCAAAGCAAGTAGCTGCCACTGACTGGTAGCTGGGCAAAAGCGTCGAACAGAAAGAGCACACAGTGGGAGGTGCTCTCTTTTTTCCACTTGAGGATAAAAGTGAGGGCATTTTAAGTTTTTCCACTTAAGCAGCAATTACATGTAGGAACCTTAGTGAGCAGGAACTATCCTTCTAGTGTACATGATGCCATCTGGGGGCACATTTTAGATGAATACCTCAGTTTCTGCCTACCTACCCACACCCGATGTGCTGGATAGCTTTAGAGTCAACTTGACACACCTGGGTTGAGGGAGCCTCAATTGGGGAATTTCCTCCATTGGACTGGCCTGTGGCCATGTCTGTGGGGCATTTTCTTGATTGTTGAGTGATGCGGGAGGGCTCAGCCCACTGTGGGTAGTGCCACCCCTGGGCAGGTGGGCCTGTGTTGGATAAGAAAGCAAGCTGAGCAGGGGCCAGGGGAGTAAGCCAGTAAGCAGTGTTCCTCCATGGCCTGTGCTCCAGCTCCTGCTTCCAGGTTCCTACCTTGGGCTCCCAGATGAACTGCGGACCTGGGAGATGTAAGCTGAATAAACCCTTCCCTCTCCAAGTTGGTATTGGTCAGAGTATTTTGTCACAGCAATGAAGAAACAAACTAAGACACCTGATTTCAAGGTCAGGGCTAAGACACCAAGTAGATAGCCCAGGGCTGAACACCAAGATCCATCAGGAGCTCTTCTACACTACAGATGCCTCACTCTACACCCAAGGTACATGATGGGAAGAGGAGGAAATGAGGTATACAGAACAGGACAGGCAACTGCCTGGAGGCCAAGGTCATAGAGTCTGGGAGTGGGACTTACATCAAACGTGACTATCCTTAGTGCCACCATGCATTCTTCCAAATGCAGACACCTTAAACCCCACCTCTCTTTATAGCCAGAGCACTTGCCTGGTTTTGAATACTAGGTAGGGCACAGGTTCTTCAAAGCCAAGAGGATTTATAACCCTGAGTTTCTTCATTAGAGCCTCAGCTGCCAGGGCCATGGGCTCTTACCATCAGCAGGCCCAGGAAGCCCTCCTCAGGCCTCCCACTAGCCTCATCACTTTTCAGGCCCTTCTTCCCAGCATGTCTGTAAGAGGTGACGCTGGGAGCTGGAGAAATGGCTCAGTGGTGAAGAACACTGGCTGCTCTGGCAGAGGACCGGGGTTCAGTTCCCAGTACCACGTAGTAGCTATCAACCATCTCTAACTCCAGTTTCAGAGGGTCAAACACCCTCTTCTGGTCTCTACAGGCTTTGCATGCTTGGGTGCACTTGCATACATGCAGGCAAAACAGTAATACACATACAATACAAATAAATAAAAAATAAATGTAAAAATATTGTGGCACTATGTGGGTTGTCAAGGAAAGGTGTAGAGTGCTTACACCCTGTATGCAGAGCCAGGAATCCATGGATGTGACAGGAAGATTTGCTTTGTTCCCTGACAGAAAGTAGTATTGTCTACAACTCTGAGCCACAGCAAAGGCATTGTGTGGAGAACTGGAATCAGTAGTCAGAGGCCTGGGGCCTCTGTGATATCTGTCTTCTGGCTCCAGATTTTGCTGACCTGACCAGTCCCAGGCTCAGAGGGTGAACTGATGGCCCCAATGGCTGCTCCCAGCCTTAGTTGGCTGGGACAGTTCAGTGGTATTGGAACAATACCATGCACAAGAGACTTCTGAGAAGTTAATAGTAACTGAAGCAGTAGTTGGCAAAGTGTGGTTCAAGGTAGCCTCTAAGTTGGGAGCTTCTAAGAAATGCAGCCTCAAATCCTACTCCAGCCCATCAGAATCAGCAAGTGTGGGGGTGAGACCTGGGGAAGAAACCCTCATGGATTTCAGAGATAGTTCAAGTATAATGTAGGGATCCACACTCATCTCTCAGTCTGCTTCCTCTTCATATAGGTCCCAGGGCCCCTATATTGTTGTAAGTTCCAACACTCTTAACCAGTTCTAGGAATCAATGCTGGGGATGGAAGTAGGGAGCTCCTGACCCTCTGCTGGCCAAAGCTGCTCTGTTAAATCCTGTACTATGCACAGGAACCCTGAGGGTTAGGCCTAGGAGTCCAGGAAGTTCACAGAGCCTTAGCTTCTAAAAGATGCTGAGTAGTTAGGCCACCCTACACCTCCTTCAGTACTGGGGAAAATTAGAACTGGTGCAGACACAAATGAAGGGCTACTGAGCATGGGGCCAGAAAATACAAGATACCAGGAAGTAAGCAGGTCTACAGGCCTTTTCTAACACCAAGGGCTGGAGTGGCGGCTAGACATTTCTGTTATTCCTTGTGGCCCAGGCAGGACTTAAGTGTTGAGGACCCCAGGCTAAGGAGACATTGAAAGCATTTTAGGGTTTCTCTTATAAACAATGGAAGGGTTCTAGAGGCAAGGTAGATTTTTTTAGCCCACAGTGATGTGGGACAGAGAGGTACAGATGCAGAAGCACTTTCAGGGCTACCCAGCCAGAGGGTGGGGGGCTTGAGGGGAATAAAGGGTGGGGTGGGGCACAACTTTCCCAGCCCAGAGTTCCTAGAGAGACAACAATGGCCAGAGACATCACCATAGTCCCCTGGACAGCTCCACCCTCACCCTGTTGACAGGGACTGCTCTCAGGAGGCCAAAGCAGTGGAGGGCAAGGGAACCCAAGGCAGAGCCTCTAGCCTCTGTGTCCCTCTTGACTTCTGTTTGCTGAAACACAGGTTCCTCAATGAGAAGATTTAAAAAAAAAAAATCATCAGACCACCTTTCACTTAGGGAGTTCCAAATCAAAACTCAATCAAACAAATATACGAATAGCTGTCCAAACAAAGTGCTGCAGGCTCAGGAATTCTCATTTTCTAAAAGGTCATCTGGCCAGGAGGTGGTACCATGTGCAGAGCATATCCTGTAGAGCTCCAGCACTTGGTTCAAAGCCCAACACTGTCACACAGCTGTGGAGCTTCATGTGGGCTGTTTAACATCTCAGTCTCTTTTTCCCATCTGTAAAACAAGTTTATTAATAAGAATAGCCATCTCATCAGAACATTATAATAACTGAGATATTCATAGGGTGCTTAGAATGTTAGTTGGCACATGCTTATATAATGTTGGTTATATGAGTGTTAAATAAGAGTTCAAAAGTAGCTGTGACAGCTTTGAAATGTAGCTAGGTTGGACTACATTTCCCAAAATCCCATTTGGGTTAGGGTAGGCCCCAAGGGAGATTCTACAGGATCTGGTGGTAAAGCGAGGCAGGTGGGCTTCAGTAATTCCACCTTCCTCTGCCTCACCGTCTGTGGCTCTCACTCCTGGATCAACTGGTAGACTCTTCTTCACCTTATCACCAAGGGTACTGGAACTAGACTGAGCACAAGGATCTGTTTCTGCTCATGACTCACTATGGTCTTGCTTTTCTGAGGTCATCTTCTCTTCCTTTAGGCGGCCTGCCCTCTAGACTTCAAGAAGAACCATCACCATGAGTTCCAGCCATGGTGAATGTATTAGTTACTTTTCTGTTTCTGTGATAGAGACACTGACCAAAACAACTTACAGAAGAGCTTACATTTCCTGGGGAATTACAGTCCTTCATGTCAGGGAGGCATGGTGGCAGGAGGTGGCTAAGAGAATGGAAGCTAAGCTCTCACATCTTCAAGCAGGCACAGTGTCCTAGTTTGTTTCTCAACTGCTGTGGCAAAATATTCTGAGCAATACCAATGTGGGGAGGAAAGGGTTTATTAGTCTTACATCTCCCAGGTCACAGTTCATCAGAGAGCCCAAAGTAGAAACTCACGGCAGGAACCTGAAGGCAGGAGCTGGAGCACAGGCCATGGAGGAACTCTGCTTACTGGCTTGCTCCCCTGGCCCCTGCTCAGCCTGCTTTCTATGCAACACAGGCCCACCTGCCCAGGGGTGGCACCACCCACAGTGGGCTGGGCCCTCCCACATCACTCAACAATCAAGAAGATACCCCACAGATGTGGCCACATGTCAGTCCTATGGAGGAAATTCCCTAATTGAGGTTCTCTCAACCCGGGTGTGTCAAGTAGACACTAAAGCTATTCAGCACACACAGGAAGCAAGAGAGAGACTTGAGATCCAGCAAGGCTAAGAACTCTCTAAGCCTGCCCTCAGTGACATGCTTCCTCTAGCCACACCTTCCAAGACCTCCCAAAACAGTACCACCAACTGGGGACAAAATGTCCTTGGAGCCTCTGGAGAACATTCTCATTCAAACCATCACATTCCATTCCCTGGCCCCCAGAGGCTCATGACCATATAAAATGAAAAATGCGTTTAATCTATCCTTAAAAGTCCCCAAAGTCTTTACCAGTCTCAAAACTATTTAAAAGTCCACAGTCTAAAGTCTCTTCTGAGATTCAGGGAAATCTCTTAACTGTAAGCCCCTGTAAAATCAAAAGACAAATTACATACTCCCAACATACAGTGGAACTGAATACACACTCCCATTCCAAAAGGGAGGAATAGAGGCATAGTGAGAAAATACCAGACCAAAACAAGACCAAAAACCAGCAGGGCAAACACCAAATCCAGTAGCTCCATGTCTGACTTCTGGGACTTTGCTTCAAAAGGGCTTGGATGGCTTAGTCTCTCCAGCTTTGCTACAAGCAACATACATCTCTCTCTTTTGGGCTGGTACCACTCCCTGTATGCAGGTCTTCTTGAAAGATGTCTCACAGCTCTGGCATCACAAACTTCTCTTTGGGGTCTCCACTGCCAACCAGGTTTCACCTTCACAGTTACATGCAAAAGCCTATCAGGGTCTTCTTTATGCAGAGGAACCCCTGCTGCATGCTGCCTGACCTCAGCAGCTCTCTGAAACTGTGGAGGAAGAACCAATGATCCCTTCATTCTTGCATTTTTCATGCCTCTAAAGCCAGCGCCAAGTGAATGACACTGCCAAGTTTGGCTTCAGATTTGGGATGGACCCCAGTCTGCTTTATTTATTTTAGAAACTTTTCTCTTCAGTGGCCCCTGCAGCATTTTCCTTTCACAAGTTAGAAGCTTAGCTGAGTGTGGTCCTGCCTTGGAGGCACTCTCTCCATTATTTAATTGAAAATCTCTAGGCCTCTCTTTAATCACTTTAATCTCTTTATCAAAAGGATCCTCTTTAGCACATGCCTTGGCTCCAACATTTATCTTCCTGGTTCTCTTTTTCAATTCAGACTGTATATTTTGTATTTCTTTCTGACTTTTTCACTGTAGATCTGTATAATATTCACCATTAATAGCCATGCCACCATTTCTATGTTAGGCTGTCTTGAAATTTCTTTGGCCAGAGAAATTAGGCCATTGCTTTTCAATTTAGCCTCAGGCAAGCTTTTTGGCTGTGGAAAGACTCCAGTGAGACTCTTTGACAAAATATCCCAATTGCTGCTTCAGTCCTTATTTCTCTGAGGAACTACATTGTTACCAGCACTACTTTCTTCCAGGCACTTACTAGCATGGCCTGTTAAGCTTTGCTTACAGAAATCAACCGCTTTTCTAGCCCAAGCTTCCAAAGTCTTCCACATTCTTCCAAAACCTGACATGGTCAGGTTCTTCACAGTCACACCCCACTTTTGGTACCAATTACTGTATTAGTTACTTTTCTGTTGCTGTGATAGAAATAAAGCAACTTACAGAAGGAAGAGTTTATTTGAGCTTACAGTTCCAGGGGAGTTACAGTCCATCATGGTGGGGAGGCATGGTGGCAGGAGGCGGCTGGAAGAATGGAAGCTAAGCACTCACATCTTTAAGCAGGCTCAGGAAGCAAGAGAGTGACTTGAGATCTGACAAGGCTTAAGAACTCTCTAAGCCCACATCTAGTGACGTGCTTCCTCCAGCATAGCCACACCTTCTAAGACCTCCCAAAACAGTGCCACCAACTGGGGACAAAACATCCAAATACTTTGAGCCTATGGGAGACAGTCTCATTCAAACTATCACAGTGAACATAGATAGAAAAGTAGAAACATTTTTTCAAGCTCAGGACACAGGTTTTCAAATAGAAATGTGCATCATACACAAAGAGTCCTTGGGGCAGGAGAGATGGCTCAGCAGATAAAAATGCTTGCTATGCAAGCCTGACAACCTCAGTCCAGAGTCCCTGAGCCCACATAGTGGAAAAGGAGAACTGACTCTGGTAAGTTGTCCTTTGATTATGGAATGTGCATTCAACACACAAACACAATAATAATAATAATAAATAATATAATAATAGCCACAGAGAACCCTTTATAATTTGTAAAAAGATAAGAGGAAGAGAGGGAAGGAGGGAAGGGGGAAGAGAAAGAAGAAATTAAATAAAAAGAAAAGTGCAGTTGAGAGACCAGCAGGTGGCAAAAGCCAAACACTGCTAAACAAACAGCCAAACTCCACAGAGCACAGTGAAATGCAAATTTAAGAAACCAAACCTCCTAGACGGGAAACAAATGGAGATAGCTGTAATATCTTTGCTGTAGTGCTGCGCAGAAGCCAATGCTTTGCATTTCTGGTTTAATTGCAAATGTTACTGGCTTTGGGAAGCCAATCTGACAATGAAAAATTTAAAATTTAGATTCGACAGTTCTACTCCTGAGAATTTGCCTGACGGAAGCCAGGGCACCCAAGGCTCATGTGCAAGGATATTTAAGGCCATACTATTTGCGATGGCAAAAATCTCAGGCAGAATAAATTATAGGAAACCTGTATGTCAACTCAATACATATAGTGAGGCAGAGCATGGGGATAGTGCTGGTGAAGTTGAGCACACTCATTAGGGAGCATCAGAAAATAAGGCCAGAGGCTAAAACCTATCCTAGAACTCATTCCAGAATTTCATCTCTAAAACAAGATCATCCCCAACTCCAGGCCCTCCTCACTGGGTGACTAGTTAAATAGTGCCTTGTGGTCCAAATTATCTCTGGGTCTCCTGCATGATCAGACAAACCATATAATATATTTTATGTGTATTTATTAACTTACAAAGGAATAAGTTCCCAGTGCCTAGCCCCTGCTGCACCTCAGAGCCCGCCTTATCAGACTATGCCTCACCCATAATTCGTTCGTGCCTCTGGGGCCAATAATCACCCCAGGTCCATAAAAGTCAGTCCATCCTGTCTTTCAGCTGTTGCAATTGGAGTTCCCACTGCTCCCATGCTTCCCCACTGCTCACAGCTTCTCCACTGCTGGAGGCTTCTCCAGCTGGGCTCGAAGCTTCTGTTCCAACATGGCCCCCAGCCACACCCCCATACTCCACACTTTGAGGCAGGCCCCGCCCATTGCAGGAACTAGCCAGTCAGGAGACATGCCTTTAGCCAGTTGGGGAGATGGCTCAGTTGTTAGAGTGCTTGCTGTACAAGCATGAAAACCTGAGTTTGGATCCCTGCACCTGCATAAAGACCCCATGTTGTGTCTATATCTTTAATGCCAGCTCTGGGAAAGGCAGAGAGAAGCCATTACCTGGAGCTCATTGGCCAACCTGCCTAGCCTAATAGATGAGCTCCAGACCTACTGAGAGTCCCTTCCTCAAAAAATAAGGTAGAGACAGGCATGGTGGCACACACCTTTAATCCCAGCACTCAGGCGGCAGAGGCAGGCAGCTCTCTGTGAATTCAAGGCCAGCCTGGTCTACATAGTAGGTTCCAGGTCAGCTGGGGCTGCAGGGAAACCATGTCTCAAAAAAGACCAAAAAACAAAAGGTAGAAGGGCTACTGAGATGGTTCAGTGTGTCTAAAGGTATTTACCGCCAAGTGTTAATGGCCTAAATTTGATCCCTGGGTCCCACATGGTAGAAAGAGAGAACTGACTGCCTCAAGTTGTTGACCTCCATGTGTGGTGGTGGTGCACATGCATCCATGTACACCCACATGCACATATGTGCACACACATCAATATACAAGAGCAAACACTACACATACACACATGTGCCCTTTTAGTTCATCTCTATGAAACAGAGACAGTAAGAGGAGCTTGTGAGCCCCTGGATGTTGGAGATTAGCAAATAACAGCTACCATTTCAATAGCTATGCAGTGTGTGACTACTTGTGTAAGAGCCAACACAGTCTGACACACATGGATGCCTTATACATGTTAACTGAGTTTAACTTTTCATTTCTGCCACAGCCAATAAAATGCTGGATGCTGTCAGGAAAAATGTGTGCCTTAAAGCCAAGCAATAGTCCTCTTCAAGTATAGAGACCCACAGGACTGTAACTCCTGAGCAGCACCCTGTGTCAAAGATGTCACTGTGGCCCAACAAAGGGCCAACAGATGAAATACAAGTAGGTTCTGAGATGTTGGATTTCCCAAAGACAACAGGTAGTGAATAAGAAATCTTGCATGGTAAACATGTTTAAAATATGGAAAACATCTCTTAGTCACAGAATTGTATTCATGTTACAAACACATACAGATATTTTTAAGAAAGGGTAGACACTTTGGGACAGCAGTTGGCTTCAGGAAAGAGAGAGAGGACATCAGGGAAACTTATGAAACTTTATGGGTATTCCTGTTTCTTTGAATGATAAGAAACTTAAGTGGAGTATGGCAGTTCATATCCCAGAACTCAGGAAGCAGAGGCAGAAGGATTGATGACAGTCAACTCTACATAGGGAGCTCCAAGCCAGCTTAAGCTAAATAGCAAGATCCTGTCTCAAACAAAACAACAGTAAACAAGGTATGAAATTTGAGAGGAAATAAAAATCTTTGTAAGTAGGCCTGGGTATTCCAAGTAAGGATAATTGTTGATGTACATTGCTAAAATTCCTTTGGGGGGATGTAAAAAAAAGTCTGCCCCTCTTTCCTTGGTCCCTATGACAAACCAAGGTACAATTCCACCAAACTGCAGTCAGGAAAACTAGTGAGTTTATTGGGCTTACTTATAGAGCAATGGGTGAATGTTGGGAGCCTGAGGCTCAGCCATTTCTCAAAACTGCTGAACAGACCTAAACTGGTAACTTTTCATTTTGCTCACTCTCCTCCCACAGGCACAGGACAGAGCCCGTGGCCTTGGCCCGCGGCCTTGGCCCACAGCCTTGGCCCACGGCCTTGTACTCTTTTTTAGTAAACTGCCCTGTTTTCTGTTAATCAGTAGATTCCTCCCTTAGAGTACATCTGGGCCCCTGTGGTCTAGCTGATATGATTACTCTCAATCTTTACTCCTTTGTTCTCATTCTCTATTTAACCTCATGCTTGTGCTGCAATAAATGAGACTTGATCAGAACGT
>NW_008336888.1:3996308-4013953 GCF_000622305.1 Nannospalax galili
TCGGATACAGATGGCTCAGAGTCTGAGAGGGAGGGGTTAATTTGTAAAACTGGGATTAGGTCACCAAAAGGCCACAAGAGGCAAAAGTGTGACCGCCCTCCTTCTTTCAGTGTACTGTCTGCTCCAACTATAATGGCGGCAATAGATCCTAGATCAGAATTGAAGGAACAGATAGCACAATTGCAGGAACAAATTAAATTAGAGGAAATGCATCAATCATTGATACTCAAATTACAAAAACTTAGAACAGGTAGGAAAACTGTTGTAGATGGAGAAAAAGCTCACCAAACCCCTCGAGGGCCCGGCCTCCATTCATATAAAAAAAACTTTAAGGATCCTGATAATTTTTCCTCCTATATGGAGGCCTTCCCTGTGACAGAAACGACAGATGACCGAGGGCAAGCATGGCGACATCATACGGATTTCGATTTTCAACTAATTAAAGAATTAAAAACTGCCATGTCACATATAGAGCCACAGCCCCATATACCTTAACAATCTTAGATGGTGTGGCTAAACATTGGCTGACTCCCATTGATTGGAATACATTAGTAAGGGTGGTCCTCAGTGGGGGGTGATTATTTACTATGGAAATCAGAGTATTTTGAAAACTGTAAGGAGACAGCTAAAAAAAACCACCAAGCTAAAAATGGATAAAATTTTGATATGTTAACAGACAAAGGTCAGTATGGGACTAATAAAAAACAAATGCAATATGACCCAGGACTTTTTGCACAAATTCAAACTGCTGCCACTAAGGCATGGGAAAAAATTCCAGTTAAAAGGGACCTAGAAACTTCTCTCACTTCAGTCAAACAGGGGCCTGATGAACCATTTGCAGACTTTGTCCATCGATTAATGACCACAGCAGGGAAAATATTTAAAAATGTTGATGCAGGACTAGATTATGTATGACAGTTAGCCTATGAAAATGCTAATCCTGCCTGTCAGGCAGCCATCAGACCTTACAGGAAAAAGACGGATTTAACCGGCTATATACGCCTGTGTTCAGACATAGGTCTGTCTTATCAGCAGGGATTTGCCATGGCAGTGGCTTTCAGTGGACAAACTGTAAAAGATTTTTTGGCTAATAAAGATAAGACTAAAGGCAAAGGGTGTTTTAAATGTGATAAGAGCGGGCATTTCACCCGAAAATGCAAAATAGGTAATGATCAGCAAAAGACTAATGATAAAAAGGTTCCAAGATTATGCACCAGATGTAAAAGAAAAAGACATTGGGCTAACAAATGCAAGTCCAAGACTGATGTCAAAGGGAGACCTCTACCTCCACATCAGGAAAACGGGTAGAGGGGCCAGCCCCAGGCCCCGAAACAAGTTTTTGGGGTAGTCAGCTTCGTTCCCGCCAGCAACTGCAATCCTTTTCAGACCTCAACCGAGCAACCCCAAAAAGCACAGGACTGGACCTCAGTTCCTCCTCCCACACAGTATTGACTCCAGACATGGGAATTCAGACCATAGGAACTGGGATTTATGGACCACTCCCCACCAATACTTGCGGGCTAATATTAGGGCACGGTAGCACCACCCTTAAAGGCCTATCTGTTGTGCCTGGGATAATTAATGCTGATTATACTAAAAAAAATAAAAATTTTAGCCCGAGCTACTGACAATATAGTCACTATTCCACAGGGGGACCGTATTGCTCAGATAATTCTAATACCCCTGGTTAATTCCAATCATCTTGTTCAGAAAAAAAGCAAAAAAAAATAAAAACTTCGGTTCATCCAATGCTTATTGGGTCCAAGCCATTACCCACAAAAAACCTACATTGACTTTATGGCTTGATGGAAAAAAATTCAATGGCCTCATCGATACTGGAGCTGATGTTACTATTATTTCTGCTGAGACCTGGCCCGTAGCCTGGCCTACAGTTGAGATCTGACCAACTTAAAAGGCATAGGACAGAGCCAAAACCCAAAACAGAGCTCAAAATTTCTCACTTAAAAAGATTCCATAAATAATTCTGGTTTGATTAAGGCTTTTGTGGTCCCTTATCTACCAGTAAACCTGTGGGAAAAAAATTTGCTTTCACAAATAAAAATAGTTATGTGTAGTCCAAACGATGTTGTTACTGCACAGGTGCTTGCTCAAGGATACAGCTCTGGCAAAGGATTAGGGAAGAAAGAAAATGGAAGGGTGTCACCCTTAGCAAACACAGGCCAAAGTGATAAGCGAGGTTTGGGAAATTTATAATGGCAGCCATTGATGACCCTGCACCCTCAAACTATGTGGATTGTATAACCTGGCGATCAGATGATCCGGTTTGGGTAGCTCAATGACCGCTTACAACAGAAAAGTTGGCAGCAGCCACTCATTTGGTGCAAAAACAACTTGAGACAAGGCACATTGAAGAGACTTGTTCCCCGTGGAATACACCCATATTTGTTATTTTAAAAAGGTCAAAAAAATAGAGATTATTACAAAACTTGAGAGCAGTCAATGCTACTATGGTCCTCACAGGAACTTTACAGCCAGGTTTGCCTTCTCGGTCCCTGCTACTACTGATAAACAAACGAGACAGATTATCATTACGAGTGAGACTAAACTTCAGTCTGCCATACGTACAAGTTCCACCTTTAATCTTGCCCTTTGGCCCAATTATCTAAATTTTGCTTTAAAATTGTTAAACCTTTCTAATATCAATGCTTCATTGTGCTTGTTGTGTGCCTCTTTGGTTCGCCCCTATACTAGCCGCTGTTCCTGTTAACTATTCCTCTGCACCTAACATCATTACCTCTGACACTGCACCTTCTCCCTCCATGTTGTCTATCCCTCTGCTATATCAAAATATTTCCCTCTGCTATATCACTACCACCTACACTCCCCCCTCCTTTGTGTGTTGCAGTAATTACTCTGTCAGTTCATCTCTTAATACCCCCCCTCTTATGTCTTTCTGGTGCAATAAATCCCTGTATCAACAAATCACTATTTCCTCTCCAGGACCCTGTGTATTAATTACTATTGTACCCCAACTAAACATGTATTCACCTGAGGAGTTCGTCTGGCTACTCTGTCCACACATTAAAAGAGGAATAGTTATCCCTTTTGCAATCGGAATAGGATTTACTGTTTCTGCCGGCCTTTTTGTCCATGGCCAGTAGCCTTGCATCCTTGCAACGCGAGCTGACTTCCCTGGCACAAGTTGCCCTTCAAAATCGTAGGGCCCTTGATCTTATCACTGCTGAGAAAGGGGGAACTTGCCTTTTCTTACAGGAGGAGTGCTATTTCTACGTCAGTGAATCGGGATTAGTAGAACAAAATATACAGACTCTGCAGACCATCAGTTACAAACTGCATCATTTTTATCAAAATCCTTCTAGATGGCTGGATTCCCCCTTCCTTTCTTGGATCCCCTCCGTGATTCCGTCCCTCCTCCTCTTCCTGCTCCTTCTTACGCTAGGGCCACTGTTAGTAAAAGGCTTACGGTCTTTATTAAACAGCAGGTGGAGGCATTTCCGGTGAAACCAATTCAGGTCCATTATCATTGCCTTGATATTTTGGATCAAGAATGCGAAGGGACACGTTGCTATGATGACACTACTAGTCATCCCCCTTGAGAGATGAACTGGACAGTCAATGACGGGTACGTGAAAATCCCCATTTGATGGCAACCTAAGACAGGAGGGTAGTCTAATGCTGCTACCTTATCCAATGACGGGTAAGCCCTTGGGGAAGGATACTCCAACCTAAGACAGGCGCAGTTCCCTAAGTGTCTAGCAACCTTCGGTCCCTAAACTCTATAGAGTAAAAAAGGGGGACCTGTTGGGAGCCTGAGGCTCAGCCATTTCTCAAAACTGCTGAACAGACCTAAGCTGGTAACTTTCCATTCTGCCCACTCTCCTCCCATGGGCACGGGACAGAGCCCGCGGCCTTGGCCCGCAGCCTTGGCCCACGGCCTTGTGCTCTTTTCCAGTCAACTGCCCTGTTTTCTGTTAATCAGTAGATTCCTCCCTTAGAGTACATCTGGGCCCCTGTGGTCTAGCTGATATGATTACTCTCAATCTTTACTCCTTTGTTCTCATTCTCTATTTAACCTCATGCTTGTGCTGCAATAAATGAGACTTGATTGGAACACTGTCTTGTCTCCATTTCTCTTGTTTCTTGCCCCATCCAAATCCCCACTCCCCAATCAAGGTACTCTGTTGCAGATCCCGCGGGTTTGGGACAGGTGAAGGTTTACTTACAGGAGTGTGGGTGCTTCCCCACTAAGGCTGTACTGGAAAGTCTCCATCCAAGTATGGATGGTAGCTTCCCCAAAGCTGCATAAAATGGCAAGGGACCCTCTCCTAGGCTTCCCCAGCCTATATACCCTTAGCCCCTCCTCTAGGCCATGTGCAACTATGGCTGACTGGTTGATTGGGAGATGTGGCTGGACTCTTGGGTGAGGGTCCTATGACTCTCCCTACCTCTCTTTTCCTGTAGGCTGTGATAGTTTAAAAGCTCAATTGTGACAATCCTAGGCAAGTGGGAACAACCAAGCTTGGGAAGTTGGCATCGGTCTGTTGTATACAACAGTGTATAACTATGGGGAGTGTGGTCCAGCAATGGCCATCTGTGCACTAAGAGAGACTGAGAACCTGGGAGCTGTCCAGTCTAAGAAACTGAAGGCCTCAGAACAAGAGAGCCCCACTCCCAGGCTGGAGACCTAGGAGCTCCCTGGAGAGTAACTGATAGGTGTCCTCACCAGATGGCTGAGGAGCTGAAGTCCAGCGTCCATGGTGCTGATGGCAGCAGTAAATACACTCACTCAGGGTAAGTGCAGCTTGCATGCTGTGGCTGCCTTGCTGCTCCTTCACCTGTGCTCTTTTGGGGCTCTCAATGATGTCCACACTCAGGGAGGGTCTTCCTTCATCAGTTGCTGTCCTCATCTCTGAAAAATCCTCAGAGTACCTAGACTGTGTTTTGCTGATCTAGACATCTCTTTACCAAGTCAAGTTGACAAGATTAACTATCACAGTCAGCAGTCAACACAGTGGAAGCATCGATCTTGCCTCACCCACATTTATCATAAGACAGTGGGAGTAAAGAATACTCCTTGAAGTGTGTTAGACATCATCTGAAGACTAATTAATATAGTGACTATTTAGTGACTATGTGCCACAAGGCCAGTGCTACTGTGAATTAATATTTAAGAGATCAGCTTGAGAAAGGAAGGGCTGTTGCTCACAGCTGGACTCCATTGTGATAGGGCCAACATTTCAAAGCTGAGCTATCCAACCCAAAGCAGCCATGAAGCAGAGTGGAAGGAGAAAGAGGTCAGACCAGCACATAATTTTCAAATCACACCCCCAGTGAACTCCTTCCACAGCCCCACCACCTCCCAATGCTCTATTCAAATTTCCCACCTACCAGTGGCTTAAACTGTTGACTGGGTCAGAGCTTTCATGGTCTAGTCCTCTCTGGAAACAGCCTCACAGACAGATATGTGTTTTACAAATGTCCTAGTCATCACTCAATTCAGTTGACAACCAAGATTAAACATCATAGTATTACTATTTTATGAAGGGGAAACTGAGGCTGGGAGTCTGAGTCACGCAATTTGTGTGGTTCAGCTGGAGTTCCAGGCCAGGATTGTTAGGCCCAGGGATCACATGTCTTTATATACTTTTCCAATAAAGATTTAAAGCAAAGCAGTAAGCTATGAAATTAATTTCCATAAGAAGCTTAAAATAAAGATAGCTTCAGGCTAGAGAGATGGCTCAGTAGTTAAGAGCACTTGCTGTTCTTGCAGAGGACCCAGGTTCAGTTCCAAGCACCCATATGGCAGCTAACCGCTGTCAGTAACTCCAGTCCCAGGAGATCTAACACCCTCTTCTGACCTCTATAGGTACCAGGCATGCATATAATGCACTTACATACATGTTGGCAAACATTCATACACATAATATAAAAATAAATAGCTTAAGTAAAGGTTTAGACAAGTCACTGAGTGAAAGAACCACACTGGTGTTTAGGGAATGTAGGCATTCCAGTCCTCTCTAATTGGAGAGGTGGAAAGTGTAAGGCCAAACTGGGCCCCAAGATGGAGTCACTACTGACCAGCAACATGGTGATCACAACCCGGTGCGCAGCATTCTGGGAAACAGAAACTAAACCATCCTAGTTTCTCAGTGACCACCTGACCTTTGTTTTAAAAATGCAACCCTAATCATAACAGCAATTTTCCATCGCAGACGATGGAAAAACATCTAACTAAAACTGTCCCCTACCAAGGCACCTGCTACTGACTCACCTTCCTGCTACAGTCAGTCCCACCACCCGCTACCCACAAAAGAAAAATCCGATAAAATCCAGCCTGCTGTGACAAGAAACCACTGCTCCCTTTCTCCTGTGGGAGCAGTCCAACAACTTGTACATCCCAATAAATTTCTTCTTTTCTCACCTCAGATTGGTCTCCAGTGGTCCTGGTCTTTTCACAAACGTAACAGAAAGCACACAGCCCTGGGTGGACCCACCTTTTATTCAAGGACTGCTGTGGCTTGAATACAGATAGTGTCTCCCTAAGATCTGTATGGAAAGGTTTGGCCCTCAGGGTGGCAATGTTGGAAGGTGGTCCGGACTCTTTGAAAGGTAGATCTCAGTGGGAAATCAGATGGGAGAGGAGCAGGCTCTCAAAAGGAACTGTGGGAAGCCTGTCTTTCTCAACTCCTATCTTGAGATGGTAAGTATTGGTTTTGGCCAAAGGCCCAAACCAGGAAGACTACCCAGCCTTGGATTTGAACCTATAGAACTATGTGCCAAATCTCTTTATTTCATAAGTAGTTTCTGTCTGGTATTTTGTTATAGTGGCTGAAAGCTGATGAATACAGGGACATGAACAGTAGTGAGTGGTCAAGATTAGCACGAAGAGAAAGCTGATAGGGAAATGGTTTCCACTGAGTCCAGGCCTGAGCTAAGCTTTCCTAACTGCCACTCTCATGAGTTTGAGTGAATTCTTCAGCCTTCCTAAACCTTGTTTTCCTTTTCTGAACAGTGGAGATAACAAAGACCCTCCCTCTGAGCTTATTGAGGAGAACTCAGATGACAAGCACAAATTCCTTAGCACAGTGTTCAACAGGGAGCACCAGTGTCATCACCATCAGCATGACTGAATTCTTTGAAGTTGACTCCGTATCACTTAGGATGTGTTTACCTGCAAGAAACAAACAAACAAAAATTAAGGCTTCTATGGAAGATATTTAATTGATACATGTAGCAGAAATTGACACATCTAGCAGAAATAGAGCTCTAGGTTTGGTACTAGGTGTCTCACTAGAACAATTAAGGATCCAGACTGTATTTCTCTTGTTGGTTTATTGCCCCATGATCAGAAGATAGCTGCCACAGTGCCACACAAATATTAAGGCAGAAAAGAAGGACATGAGCAAAAAGTTATGAACACCTACTCCCCCACCCCTCTTTAATCCAGCAGGAAATTTTTCTTAGACTTCTCCCTAGTAGCGGGGGCCTGGTAGGGCCAACACAGACACTGCTCCTGGGCCTGGTTCATCACTGCCACTATGTCCCTCCTGCTTTAGTCATGTCAAGGTACTCACAGACTGAGAACCCCTCTGCTTTGAGAGTAGAGGATGAAGTGAGAATTCTCATTGAAGCATCCTTGAGTCATCTGCCCTCGCCCAGATTTGACTCTAGCACAGAGTCACAATAAAGTGTTCCTAATTTTACTCAGTGCTCCAAGAGGAAAGCATCCATTTGATCCCAAAATGAAGGTCATGATTCTACTTCCAGAGTCCAGAACTGGGTTTCCCTGGCATGAACTAGTCCTTCTGTCCCTGGCCAGGCCTCCTGAGGAACAGGCCTGAGACAGCAAGAGTTGGCCAGGTGAGGGTTTATCTGTTGGTTGATTGCTTGCTTGCTTGTTCATTTTGAGGCAAGACCTTGCTAAGTAATGTTACAGGAAATGTGGGTGTCTTTAAGTTCCAGGGAGGCCTTTCCTCTTACCTCAGGTGACGTAGGATGCTGGATACTCAAACAAAACTAACACCAAGTCAGTAACCTCTGAGTTCTTGTCTTGAAAATTCAAAGAATGAAATTCATGGACCACTGAGAGTAAGTTTGTTGTGTAGTAATTTCTTCTGAGGTAAAACAGCCAGATACTAAAAGGTAAGTAAACAACAGTGTTGGAGACCACTGCCCTGTTTGAACTCTGCTGAAAGCATGCTTGGCATACTTGCAAAGTCACCACCAACCAAGAATGTCCACGATGGCAAAGTCAGATAGGCATGCCTCCAGAGGCAGATTCTGAAGTGCAGTTTCCCTTATGTTTAGATTGGATTTTAAAAAACCTACGCTTTGGGCTGGAGAGATGACTCAGCAGTTAAGAACACTGGTTAGTCTTGCAGAAGATCCAGGTTCGAATACCAGCACCCACATGGCAGCTAACAGTTGTCCGTAACCAGTTCCAGGGGATCCGATGGCTTCTTCTGTCCTCTGAGGACATTGTACAGCATGTTGCACTTACTTACCTGCAGGCAATTCACTAATATTTTTTAAAAATCTATGCTTTATTTATACATGTCAACATCTGCTCTATGCCTTGTAAATAGGTCACATTGTATTGCTTATAGTTTCCTGAGACCCTGTAGAGAAATATCCTTTGATCTGCCTACCTGTTCCTGAATACCTGCTTGGAGCACCTCAACTTTGGGAGCTGGAAACTCAAGGATCTTTGTTCTAAGGAACAGGGGGTCTCTTGGTCCCCAGCTTTCTTTAATATAAAAGTGTCTCAAGTATGGTATATGGCACCATCCCTTTTCTGTGTCCACCACCATAATACAGCACAACTGCATTCTAAAGGTAAACAACAGGATGTTTTGAAGGGAGGTAAATAACTGTATTCTAAAGGGAGATAAACAACAGGATGTTTTGAGGAGAGCTAAAACATTATATCCTGCAGGGAAGCTCTTTAAGCTCAGGAAGCAAACAAATCAAAAGCTTCAGGAAGTCCCTGATGCACTAAGCCCTTCCCTCTCCACACATATATAAGATATAAATAAGAGCTGCTGAGAGACAGTCTGAGACAAGCTTCTAGAAGAGAGTCAGGCTATTCAAGCTGCCTGGAGGAATGCTGGAAAGCACACTTTCCAACCTGTCGACTTGCCTGCAGATTGTGCAGTGCACTCTAGGTTTCTTACTTTTGTGAGCTGTCACCCATGCTGGGGTGGGCTTTTGGTGATATAATTTTGTTTGAGTCATTTCTGTTCCTGTAAGTAACCCCTCATCTATATTCAAGTTAGGCCCCACTTCTTCAAGGTTCTTTAACCTCCTAAGGCAGCATCACCATTACCAGCTAGGAATCTAATGTTCAAACACATGAGCCTGTGGGGGTCATTTTATAGCTAAACCATTAACCATAAAACCTAACACAGCACACTGCCATGCAACATAGAAATGGCATTTGGTCACTCCATGGACAAGTGTACTTGCTTCTCATAACTGTGCTGCCCACAGAAAGCTGGAACCTCTTGTTAATCCTAAATCCTCTTGTTTCTCCTAGAGGAGAAATTGAGGTACTGATGTAGAGCCTGATGGAATATTTAAGGAGAATATGGAGACTTGTCCCACATCACTTGACTGTTAAGTAGAAAGATTTGGATTCAAGTCCAAGGTTATCTGACTATAAGTCATTAGGTTTTCTTTGTTCCACTGCACGGATTCACTAAACAAATGAGATGGTTGAATGTCAAGGGGGTATCAACAGCTTTTAAGGATGAAAGACTGGGAGAAAAAACATTAAAATGCATTTCTTTTCAGAAGTCAGGGAGGAATACACACCCTGGACCTGGGACATGAATGGGTAAATTTTGTTGCAACAGAACTGTCCTCCCCTGTCCCAGAGGAAATTCAGGCCATCCTCTCTGGGTAGGTATCAAGTTCTATCATCATGGCAGTGTCATGGGAGCCTTGGACAGGTAATTAGAGACCTGGTCATTGAGTTCTAAGACCTTCGGCACCTCATTTGTGCCTTCAGAGCAGTTGCAAGGCTCATAGGTGGTCACCTGCAGGTGGCTTGCCCACCTCAAGCTGTAGGTATAGGGGCTGGTTAGGAATAATGCTGGTTTTACATGCCCCACACCTGGGGCCTCAAGCCCCAGAGCTGAACCTCCTCTGCTGTGAAGTTTGTAGTCAGAAGACGGGTTGTGGCCAGTCCATGTGGCAGGGCAGTGGACCTTGGCCTCCTCAGCTGTGGGCAGGCTCCTCTGCTGCCTAAGCATGGGACTCAACTTTTGGTTTCATTTGGGGGCATTACCTCTCTATACTGGGCACAGCTTGGTGGGATAGTTAACTGGATTACTTCTCTCTGTCTCTCTGGAATTCTAGGGCAGAACAATGAAAAGTTAGAAACAATCGACTCTCACTCATCCCTCAGAGGTGCTGTGATGGTTAATATTGATGTGATTGTGATTGGTAATTATCAACTTGACAGGACCTGGAATCACCAAAGACATAGTCTCTTGGCATGTTGTGAGGGATTGTCTAGACTAGGTTATTTGAGGTGGGAAGACGCACCCTGAATGTGGAAGACACCATTCCATGGGCTGGAGTCCCAGACTTCACAAAAAGAATGCTAGCTGAGCACCAGCATTCATCTCTCTGCTTCCTGACTGGGGGGATGCAATGTGACCAGCATCTGCTTCCGTGACTTCCCAGCTGTGATGGGATCTGTTCCCTGGATCTTTGAGCCCAAATAGACCCCTGCTTCATCTAGTTTCTTTTGTTGGTTATTTGATCATAGCAATGAGAATAGTAAGTGATACCTTAAGAGTAAGGTGGGGGACTCCACCTTGATCTCTGAGGTTTTCCCTCTACTCATTTTGGGGGGATGCCACCTCAACAAAGCACTGAAATCTGTGTGCCTTAAATGACAGAAATTTATTGTCTCCATCTTGAAGACCAGAGAGCTGATACCAAGCTTCCCCAGGAGGGGTTCCTTCTAAAACAGTCCTTCTTGCCAGGGCCAACTACCTCCATGTCCTGTGGTGCTCTCTCTTCTTGATGAGTCTGTCCACAAATGCTTTGTATAAAGACATCATCAATTATACTGGGTTAGGGTTCACCCTAATGAGCTCATCTTAATGAATTATGTCTTTGATAACTTTATTGTTGAATAAGATTCCATTCTGAGGTACAGGTTAGGAGCTCAATATATAGCTTTGGAAGCACTTGATGGCACAACACTGCCCTCTCTCCCCAGCCCAGCCCCCGTACTTCCTGTCAGTTCTTGAACGTCTTCCTACCATCTACAAATTCACTTCATTTCACTGAAGTTCTCCCAAGGTCTCTGTCCCAACATGGGCTCCCATTAGCCAGAGGGATACAGTCATTCCAACACAGACAGGACTTTCTGACCATTCCCAAGTGTCCAGCTGCCCTCTCAGCCCTGGAGTTTCCTTATAGGAGTCAATGGAGTCAAAGAGGGACTTGCACTACACACATGATCTCATGGAATCTGCATAGCACTCATATGAACCAGATGTGTTGTTAATCTCATTCTTTAGTTGAAGCACAAAGACATTCAATAACTCAAGCCATGCTACCAGAAAAACAGCAAGATGAGGACACAGACCATATGTGTTTGTGTCTCCAGACCTCCTCCAAGCCATGACCATACTTCTAGGTTAGACCATGGAATGTGCCCAGGTTCAAGGATGGGTGAAGACGATTACTTAGACTCAGTAGAAGTTACTTCTACTCTGCTTTACTTCCTAGTAAGTGTGAAGGAGACAAAACAAGTCTGATGCAGATATGTGGCTGAGCTCCATACTACCCCACATTTTATGAAGGCCCATCCCAAGGTCAGTGGTCTTGGCAGCCTTGGTGTAGTGAGCTGCAGCTACACAGAGAAGCAGAAAACTATGGGCTGGCTGCCTTTAATATCTGAAGCCACAGCAGCACCCAGAAATAATGTGAAATGCCTTATAAAGCAATGATTTTGGGTGAGTCATGTCACCAAGCCCCACATGTCACCCCATGAGAATGTGGGGGTTCCAGGCCTTAAAATACTTGCAGTATCAATACCAGGGCAATTCTCCCTTATAGGTACCTGTGCTGTATAGGCCCTGGACTTTCCCATTCATGTATAGTTGGGGGCTTTTCATGGGTGGGGCTAGTTAAGGCTCACACACCACCTGTAGCTGGGACTTTGTGAATGAAGATGGCCCATTTTGTTTGATGTCAGCTTTGTATGTGTAGCTCTGCATGTGACAAACTCCTTCTTGAAAGAACTGTCTTCTGCTCACTTTGGAAGGCCCCTCTGATGATTTATTTTCTTTGTCAACTAAACTGGGTGAAGGGATACCCAAATAACTCATAAAACATTATTTCTTTGGGGTATTGGTGAGGGAGTTTCTAAAAAGCAGCATTTGAGTTGGTAGTATGTGTAGAGAAGAAGCACAGTCACTAACACGGGTGGGTATCAGCAGTCTACTGAGGGTCCAGGTAGGTGAAACAAAGAGGTTGAGGAAGGGCAAATTTGTTTCCTGCTTAAGCTGGAACATCCTCTTCTGCTGCTATGGACATCAGCACTCCAGTAAGCAGATGGGAAGGACATGGGACTTTTCAGACTCTGCATGAGCCAGTCACTCAAAAGAAATCTCTTGCTCTATGCCTGTCCTATTGTTTCCCTTCTGGAGAACTGACTTGCATGGCTGTGTAACATGTTTCTCATCAGAGATGTTCCCAGCCCTAGGCTGACCAGGGCTATTGCCACTCAAAGACCTTTCACAGAAGGACTGACTGGGAGGAGGCCCCTTGGAGGAGTTCTGTTGCATGCTTTCAGAGGCAGTCAGAGGAATAGTGTGATAACAGTACGGTGTGCCTACTTCTCCCAGGACTGCACCCTGCATCCAAACAACTGTGTCCAGCACAACTCTAGGAGATGCTATCTTCATCATGTATCCTTGGCAATGTGAAGAGAGCCGCTAAGATGTGCCTGGCGCTGTTGGTACAGCTGTGAATGGCAGCCCTGCCTCCAACGCACACTGCTGCTGTCCCATCCCCCCACCCCCAGCTTGCTGTGGCCACATGTTTGGGAAGGTTTAGCTTTTCTCTTCTTCATCCTCTAGAGCCAATCAGCATTCAGATCCCATTTGGATATTTCTTCCTAAACTCCTCTTCAGACAAGCCCATATCTATCACTTCCTTTGATTCCTACCTGTCTAGACAAAATTCAAATGTCATATCCTCACATGTGGTGACTATGATGGCATCAGGCTGGATGTCCTGCTCCATGTTCATCCCTTCCATTCATTCACAAGCAACATGTATTTCTCTAGCACCTAGTATTTTGGGGAACCTAGCCAGGCACTGGAGGTGCAAAGAAATAAGACACATACACATAAAAATATAATGTTCCAAGTATAGTATGTATGATATATGTCCTACATCTACACATACACCTTCTATGGAAGTTCCATTCCCAGCTCTTAGGGTGTCTGTTACAAGGCAGTGCCCAGAGGAGGGAACTGTAAAGGACCAAAAAACAACCAGCCAAGTCTATGAAGCTCATTTGCACTGAAAGGGGCAGAACAAGTGAGAACCAGGAAGGTGGGAAAGAGAAGGAGAGAGAAGAATTAATAAAAGGTAAGTTTCGTGAAAATTTAGGGGTTGAGAGTTTGAGGAAGACTATCTGGAGAGAGGTGAGTTCTACAGTGATATGTGGAAGGTGTTTGAGATATTTAGGGGTTGCATCTCTTCAAGAAAGCTCAACAGAGACATTGAAAAATATTGTCAAAGTTACACCAGAGTGATTTATTTTATTGTTTTTATTTTATGTGTATGAGTGTTTTGCCTGTATGTATGTAAGGGGATCTGAGTCATGCAATGCCCCTCAGAGGTCAGAAAAGGGTCTCTGATTTCCTGGAACTGTAGTTATGAACAGTTGTTAGCCACCATGTGGGTGCTGGAAATTGAACCTGGGTCCTCCAGAAGAACAACCAGTGTTCTTAACTGCTGAGCCATCTCTCCAGTCCCCAGAATGTTTTTTTAAGAGTTGTAACAGGGTTTATATGGACCATGAGGAGAGACAGGCTCTGGAGGAGTAAGACACAGCTCTTTGTTGTCAGAGACAGGAATAGTGTAGTAACAGTGCTTTCTAAGAAGACCTCTCCAGTCACCATCAGTAATTCTCTTTCCAAAGCTTTGCACGGTTTAGCATGTCCAGCAAGAGAGAACCCTGAGAGCTTAATGTGGCAATCATTCATCAACTTACATAGCCAGAGACTTCATGTAGCCCCTGAAATGGTGAAGAAATATGAATAAATATGCTAGTTCTTCAGTTGTTCCAAGTCTCAGGTTTGCATCTGTGAAATGGGAACAATACCTGCATAGTGTATTTGAAGATAAATCTTCAGAGAGATCTGTGTGTATAGCCCACAACAGTGGCATAGAGGAAGTCCTCAGTGAACACCTATCACTTCAATAATAAAAGCAAACCTTTTAAGCACTTGACATGTTCCAGAGAGTCTGCTCTGCACATGGGGTGGACTCCAGATGGGACAGGCCTGTGCAACCACAAAGTCTCTCCCTTGTGGCCCCACAGGCGGCCTCATTTGTTCCACTCTTCTCTACCGAGGAACCCATTAGGAAAGTGCATCTCAGTCCCTGGAGAGATGGTTCAATGGTTAAGAGCACTGGCTGTTCTTGCAGTGGACCCAGGATCAGTTCCCAGAACCCACATGCAGGATAACAACTGTCCTGTCTGTAACTCCAGGTCTTGGAGATCTGATGCTCTCTTCTGGCCTCTGCGGGCATTGCAAGATATGAGTGCACTTACATACATAGGCAGGCAAAACACTCAAACACCTACAATAAAAATAAATAAATCCAAAAATAGTGAAAAAAAGAAAGAAATGCAAAACTAGAAGTGTTTCTTTATTTATTGTGTGTGTGTGTGTGTGTGTGTGTGTGTGTGTGTGTGCGTGTGTGTGTGTGTGTGTGTGTGGTCATTGGACTGAGAGGCAGGTGCCTTTGCCCGCTGAGCCATCTTGCTGGCTCAGGAAGTTTGTTTTCTGTAACTGAATGCAACTCTGCTCTTCTCATCTTGGTGCTGGGAGGCATCTCATCAGAGCATTAACCACCCTCTTCATTCCCACCAGCTAGTAGCACAATCATTCATCTCCTTTCTCAGGGATGGGAAAGTCACTTTTCCATCACAGTGCCCCTTTCTCTCTCTACCCCTCTCCCCTCATTCTACTTACTCTATGGTTTCTGGCAACTTCTTTCTATAAAGGGCCAGATGGCAAATATTTCTGGTTCTTTGGAACAGTCTGTCCCTGTGACAACCACTCAAGTCTAGCCCAGTAGCTTGAAAGGCACCTATTCAGTCTGCAAATGATGGATGTGGCTGTGTTTCTCCATCTTTATTTACACAAATAGGTCACAATATTCTGTTTTCAGATTCCTGGTGTTTGGTAGAAACTGGGTGATCTCGGACTTGGATACTAGTTTTGAGACCTGGAGTCAAGCTTTTGAAATTCACAAGATCCTTTTCTTCCTCAGTCCCTTCCTGATCCTTGCACATGTTGAAGAATCGCGCTCAACACACAGGGACAAAACCAAGTTTCGGGATGCAAAAGCAAGAGGAATTTATTCATACACAGGCGCCTGCGGACGCAGAGTCCCGCTCGGGTCAGGACTTGCGTGCCGGGCTTAGCTTGGGGGGGGCTTTTTATAGAGCAGAAGCAAGGTACAGAAGCAGATGCATGGTTACAAGATTATTATTAGTGCATTTCAATGGGTACAAGGTATGAGGAAACAGTATTGCCAAATTCAGAGGGGGCTATGGGTGAAACCGATTGTTATCGTTAACTTCCCAGTAGGGGCTGTTATCACTAACTTCCCGGTAGGGGCCTCAGGGTGGTGGCAGGTGGTCCAACTGCAAACGTCCTATCTTCCACTGCTAGTTTCACAAGACCTGGGTTAGAATCTTGGCTTATCGAATGGCTGATTACAGTTCTTTTTCTAAAATGGCCTTCCTGCTGTCAGTCGGGTCCTTCAAAAGAATTCCCCTTTCTCTACAGCCTCCCCAACATTTGGTGTCATTAGTTTCTTGATTTTAACAAGTCTTACTGGGGAAAGATGAAATGTTAAAGTGGTTTTAATTTGCATTTCCCTAATGATTGAGGATTTGAACACTTTATGGTGTTTCTTAGTCATTTTTATTTCTTTGCTTGAGAACTCTATGTTCAGGTCCTTAGCAGATATTTTAATTGGGCCATTTTTTTTCTTGTTTCTTTGTTTTTTTTTTTGTTTTTTTTTTTGTTTTTTTTAGTACTTTTTATATTCTGGACATTAAACTCCTGTCAGATGTGCTGATGGTGAAGTTTTTCTCCCACTCAGTGGGTCTCCTCTTTGTTTCCTTAGTCGTTGCTTTTGCTGTACAGAAGCGCTTTAGTTTAATGAAGTCCCACTTGTCAATTGTTGACCTTAATTACTAAGCATCTGAGGTCATATTTAGAAAGTACTTTCCTATACCTATATCTTGTAAGCAGTATGGATTACTCTTAAAAATCTAAAAATGCATCTACAATATGATCTGGTTATGCCACTCCTTGGCATACACCAAAAGGACTCATCCTACTGCACAGATACTTGTACATCCATGTTTGTTGCTGCTCTTTTCACAATTGCTGAGAAATGGAAACAACCTAAATGTACCTCAAGTGAGGAATGGATAATGAAAATGTGATATATTTATACAATGGAGTTCTACTCAGTCATAAGCAAAGACGAAATCCTGAAATTTGCATATAAATGGATGGAACTGGAAACTCTTTTACTAAGTGAAGTAGCACAGACTCAGAAACACAAGGGACATGTGTTACTCCTCATTTGTGGATCTTAGCACCAAATTCATATGTGTGAGTATATATCCTGAGGTAACTGCAGGAACCAGGGAAATGGAGAGGGATCATGGAGGTAAAGGGAAGGAAAGAGCCTGAGAGAGGGGATACAGAAAACAGATGCTATTACCAAGGAAGAAATGGGGAAAGTTGGGGTATTCAACTGAGAAGGGAAGAGGGATATAAAAGGAGCCATGGGGGTAAAGGGAAAGGTAGCGCTCAAGAGAGGGGGGAATCACAGGAGCCAGGTATGATCAAGGGGAAAATGGAGGTACTTTAACTGGGAAGGGAGGAGGGAGTTTAGACATGGAGAGAAGAAGTAGAGATACATAAAGATTAAGTGGTATGAAAAGCAGAAGGAAATTTAATAGCTCCAAAGGGTACTGAAAAACATCTAATATCTGAACATGAGTGCATGTGCATACCTGAAGGCTATATAACAAGAAACATGGTGCCAGACAGGAGAAACCTCCCCTCCAGTTGTTGATAGGGAAGTCCAAGAGACTCCCAAAATAACACAGGCTATTGCTGTAGCCCTTGAATACCTCCCAGCATAGAACTGGAGAAATGGGCAGCAGGACCCAACCCTACCAGAACTACTGGCAGCTGATCACTGCTGGGTAAAGTAGAGTTGACATTTAAGGAGGAGACTCTAGATAGGCTGACTAGGCTCCAGTGGATGAACTTGTAATGAGGGACATGTGAGTACACAAACTTGATTCGATAGGCCTTATTAATATAGATGAAGGAAAACCTGAAATCCGGTGGGGGGGCATGGAGGGC
>NW_008336888.1:4014742-4044604 GCF_000622305.1 Nannospalax galili
AAGGTTCCTGGCTTAAGGAACCATGGGAAATAGCAATCTGTGGCCTCTCAGATCTTATCCTAGTACTTAAATTTTATCTTATGTCTTCCTATGCAGCTTAGGCTAGTTTCCAGCTCATGGTCCTTCGGCCTGTGCCTACTAAATGCTGGGATTCAAGCACATCACCATATCAGCCTTCTTTTTCTTCTGTTTTGTTTGTCACAGCCTCATGTAGCCCCGACTAGCCTCACATTCTCTAGGTAACTGAGGATTACCTTGAACTCCCATCCTGATTCTCTCCCTCCTGAGGCTGGGATTATAGGCCTTTGCCATGGTGCCTAGCTAGCCACACCAGGGAGCTTGTTAGACATGCAAATTCTAGGGCCTGTTCACTCCTGGTGGGAACCCCAGTGTGGACCCAGCTATTCATGTTTTTAGAATCTCTCTGGGGAATTCTGGTGTCTGCCCCTGCTCCCCCCACCCCCCTTGTGATGGCTGATCTTGGTTGTCAACTTGACACACCTGGGAAGATGGAAGCTCAGTTGACAAAGGCTGCTGTATAAGAAAGGTAGCTGCACAGGAGCCTGGGAGCAAGCTGGAAAGCAGTGTTCTTCTGTGGTTTCTGCTTTAAGCTCCTGCCCTGGCTTCCTTCAGTGACGAACTATATGAAATAAACCATTTCCTCCCCAAGTTGCTTTTGGTCGTGGTGTTTATTGCAGCAACAGAAATCTAACTAGAATACCCCCAGTTTAGAAGCCCCTGTTTGCCCAGCTAGGAGTCCAACCCTGAACTTCCCAATGCCACTCCACCTGGCCCCACCCTGCAGTATCATATCCCACCTCTTGCTTCCCTTGCCTTCATCTTTTTGCCCACACACTTTTTCCTCCTAAAATGCTTGTCATGAGTCTCTGCTACCCTTCTTCAAAACCTTCTCTTTCTCTTTGAAATCCAAAAATTGTGTGCTACGTTGTTCCCTGTTCCCACAACTACTTCTTTTTCATTTGACTTTTGCCTGTTCATGTTTTGCCTCTGCAGTGGACTAAGAAGCATTTGCCAAGGAATAATCGCTTGTAAACATTGTTTAAGCTCTCCCACCCCCTTTCCAAACCTGTCTCAGGTCAGTTTCCTAGAAGGGATCCTAAGAAAGGATCTTGGAGTGTCTCCTTTTGTGGTGGTCCCCTATGAAGATCCCTTCAAGGAATTGAAGGGTGCAGGGGACAGGGAAGGGAAAATACTGAGGAAGGAGATGACCCAGGCCAATATTGATCTTGCATTTCAGTGCATAGCCCACGCCTCCTTTGAGGCAGGGCTGGTATTCAATTTATCATATTCATCAGTCTTACACTGTGGGCCACTCCAAGGGATGCCACTTCCTTGGGAGGAGAGAACCCATGGGTCAAAGACACTCCTTCCTAGAGGGGGACAGCTGAGAGTCATCTGCAACCACCTTCACAGCAAAAAGGGAAACTGGGCAGGGCTCTGATACTGTCTCTGTCTCATATAAAACAGGTTTTAAATAAATATTGGTGATCCATTGACTCTCACCATCACCATTTATCAAAGAATGTTTCTATAAAAGATGCTGTATGGGGGGGCTGGAGAGATGGCTCAGCAGTTAAGAGCACGGACAGCTCTTGCAGAGGACCCCTGTTCAATTCCCAGCACCCACATGGCAGCTACAAACCGTCCTTAACTCCAGTTCCAGAGGAATCTGAAGCCCTCTTCTGACCTCCGCGCATTGCATGACACAGTACACTCACATACATGCAGGCAATACACTCGTACACATAAAGTAAAAATAAAAAATAAAATATTTTTTAAAAGATGCTGTGTGAGTGAGCTGTGTAGTCCTCAAAGCATTTTATAGACACACACTGTTGAAGAGATACCAACTTCACTTTTGTGAGCTTCAATAGGAGTAACCTGGGGAATTCACACCCTCCTCTCTACAAGGTGTGTATGGATGTGGGTATACAGAAGTGAGAAAATCTAGAACCATTGGAAAGCCAGGAAGAAAGTTATAGCCCCAAGGATCACGGCTCTCCTTGCAGAGATGCAACTTTATGTTTCATCTGGAGGATGAGTCATCTCCGACCCTCCTTCCTGCCCAGAGTCCAAGTCCAGCAAGGAGGAGCTCCAGATGGCTCACCCACGAGTAGGTCTTCTTAGATGCTTCCGGGAGGATTAATTAGTCACCACCAAGAGTATGAAGACCAAATCAAGAGGCAATATGGCAAAGATGGAGAGAGGGCAGGAGAGAGCCGCCTGTCAGTGAGGCAGCACAGAAGGGCCTGTGGACTACACAGATGGCATGCCACTCAAGATCGCTGAGCCATGCCAGCGTGGGGACAGACCCCATGTGCACAGCACTGCAGCTCAGTGATTCACAGCCCTGGCTGCATGCTAGAATCACCTGGGAGCTTTCAAAGGCAATGATGCCAGCAGGCCCAGATTCTAATTTAAGTTGTGCTTGGAACCCAAGAGTTGATATTTCTTCTTTGCAAGCTCCCTGGATAATTTCAATGTGTGCTCAGGGTGGAAGAAGTCTGTATAGCACTTGTAGTTTTGTTTTGTTTCATAAAGTTTAAAAAAATATTTTGTTTATTATTTTTATTTTATGTGTATGAGTATATTGCCTGCATATATGTGAGTGCACCCGTGTCGCGCAATGCTTTGGAGGTCAGAAGAAGGCTTTGGATTCCCCTGGAAATGGAGTTAAGGACGGTTCGTAGCCACCATGTGGGTGCTGGGAATTGAACCCGGGTCCTCTGCAAGAGTAGCCTGTGCTCTTAACTGCTGAACCATCTCTCCAGCCCCTTGGTTTATTTTTTTAAATTTTTAAAAAATGTGTACGAGTGTTTTGCCTGCATATAGAAGTACATATTTATGTCGTGCAATGCCTGTGGGGTCCAGAAAAGGGCATCAGATCCCTTGGAACTGGAGTTATGGATGGATGTTTGTCACCATGTGGACACTGGGAACTGAACTCAGGTCCTCTGCAAGAACAGCCAGTGCTCTTAACCATTGAGCCATCTCTCCAGCCCCATCTATGTAGCACTTGTTTATTTGAATTGGAGTCAAGGTTTACTGTAGGTCCCCAAGTATTTATGACCTGTCTGTCTAGTTCTATGGCATACAGGGCAATCAAAACTGGAAAGTCCCAAGGATGTGAGGAACTCAAGTGTTTGGGTTTGAGGTCCAGGTCTGTGATTTCTCAACTGTGTGGCTGTGGGGAGGCCACTAAAGTCATTCAGGTAATCAGATTCTTCACCTTTAAAACTCCAAGATAGCCGGGCGTGGTGGCACACTCCTTTATTCCCAGCACTAGGGAGGCAGAGGCAGCCAGATCTTTGTGAGTTCAAGGCCAGCCTGATCTACATAGTGAGTTCCAGGACAGCTGGGGTTACAGGGAGACCCTGTCTCAAAAAGACCAAAAACAAACAAACAAACAAACAAACAAACAACTCCAAGGTAATTCAGGGCATGGCAGCTCATATCTGTAATCCCAGCACATCAGAGGCTGAAGCAGCAGGATTCTGGAGAGTTTGAGGCCAGCCTAGTCTACCTAGCAAGTTCCAGACCAGCCTGGAATTCAGCTACAGACTGAGGCCCTGTCTCAAGAAGGCAAACAAACAAAAACATAAAACACTGGGGGGAAGGGCCCTGAGAATTGAAACGCAGGAAACCTGGGCTGACTCCTCCTCAGCCCCTAGAGACTTATGAGTTCATGTCAAGACAATTAACTATGTCTAAAGCGAGCTCCCTTTCAACCTCGGGAACCTGTGCTAACCAGCATAATAACCTGAGAGGCTTGGTCATTGCCCCCCACAAGATTCCCTGAGTCTCCTCCCACTGCTTCAATGGCCTGGCCGCTTCCCGCCTCTGTTTCTGGTATTATCACCCCCTCCTCATGTCCCCTGTGTCACCTCCCCTGTCTACCACCAACCCTTCAGTTATTATGCAAGCCCTCTTTTCTGAATCATCTTTGAGGACTAACTTTGCTCACACCAGTGCCTCCCACTTCTGAATCCTTACTATGAGACAAGACAAATTGTCAGTGTTTTCTATTGCCACAGGCACTGATTTTCCCACTACCATGTAATTCCGTCGAGGTCTTGAGGTCAAGTTTTACCCTTTATAAAAAAAAATTTTTATTTATTATTTTTATTTTTATATGTATGAGTGTATTGACTGCATGTATGTAAGTGCACCCATGTTATGCAATACCCATGGAGGTCAGAAGAGGGTATGGATCCATTCCCTGGAACTGGAGTTACAGACCATTGTTAGCCACTGTGTGAGTGCTGGAAACAGAATCCCAGTCCTCTGCAAGAGCTGCCAGTGCTCTTAACCACTGAGCAATCTCTCCAGCCCCCAAGTCTTATCTTTCTATCACACTCCTCAGCTGTAGAGAAGACCAGACCTAGTAAGTGCCAGCTTTGGCTAGTGCTGTGTTCACCTATTTCCATCTGCAAAGCAACCTTCAAAACAAACACTGTCCTCAACTGACAGACACAGAAGCCTAGGCTCTAGAAGTCTATGTCAGTGTGTCTGCAGGCCTGGGTTCAAGGCCAGGTCCATCTGCTTCAGAATCCATGCTGTTTCCCTGCTACTTATAATGGAACATTAGTCAAACAATGAACACTTGAATATCCACTGCAAGCACAGCTGATACTTGTACAGAGGCTGACTGGAGAGGAGAACAGGAAGTCACTCTGGTCCCACCCTCTCTCAGCAGGAAATGGACACCTCTCAACCAGCCTGAATGTCTGTTTGTAGCACTTACCTTGTCAGTGTTATGTCCAATCTGACATAGCCATGAAGCTGACACCCAAATGATAAATTCCTAGAGAGGATGGCACTGTGAAGCAGAGTGAACAGGACTTGAACAGAGTGTCCTATGTTCTAATTCTTCCACTTTTGCTGTTAATTTGCTGTGATGGTTTGAATGAGAATGTCCCCCATAGGCTCCAAGTATTTGAAGACTTGGACTCATCCTTCTGGAACCATAAGCCCAATAATACACTCTTCTTTCTGTAAGTTGCCTTAGTCATGGTATTTTATCACAGCAACAGAAAAGTAACTAGTAATACTCACTGTGTGACTTTTGAACAAGTCACACCACTTCTCTGGACTTCTGGTTTTCTGTGAATAAAAGGAAAGGGGAAGACTAGACGGTTAATCTGGCCTCTTCACACCTCTTGTGTTCTCACCCCCTCCTCATGTCCCCTATGTCTCCTCCCCTGTCCACCACCATCCCTTCTGTTATGGAGCAAACCTTTGGGGACTGACTTTGCTCACAGCCATTCCCCCCTCTTCTGAATTCTTACTATTAGACTATCAGACAACTTAGTAGTGGTTCCACACATGGTTTTGGGAGACAGACTCTCGTGGTAGAACATGTCTTAGTTGAAAAGTGGGAAGACAAGAAACCCATACCCTACCCACTATTCTCCATCCAGGAGATCATTGTCACCACTTGCTTGTTTCGTTTTCTTAGAGGTTTTTTTTTAGACAGAATCTTGCTTTGTAGCCTAGGGTGGCCTGGAGTTTGCTATAATAGCTTAGGCTGGCCTCAGACATGTAGTTATCCTTATGCCTCAGCCTCCCAAGCCCTGGGGTGACAGGCATGTACCCTCTAGTTCCCCTGTGGTCACTTAAAGACACTCCTTTGCAATCCATCTGTGCTCCTGGGTACCCTGCTATGAAGCTCTGTAGGTCTCCATACCCATATCTATTGGAGATTGAACCCAGAGCCTTTTCTTTTCACTAGGAAAGCACTTTACTATTGAGCTTCTACATCCCAGTCCACTAAGTCCTGTGGTTCTCTCTTGCTGGCTCCAGGAAACCCCTCCAAGGAGCACTTCCTGCACTTAGTGCTTGCAGAGTACTACAGGTGCCCGATGGGACTGCCCTGGATCTCATCCACTCTGCATATTTCCTCCTAAGTGCATTGCTACATCCTTCTCCTATCATTCCTTGTGCATTGATTAGTTCTACTTGGCAAGTGTGTCTCAATTTCTAATCCTCTATGCGGAGTTCCTTTTTCCCTGTAGGATGAGCTGGCCTTTCGGACAATGATGTGTAACCACTGGGGGCCCTAGAACAGGGAGCACTTCCTAAAGCATGTAGTCCCATAGCTTCTATGACTGTCCTCTGCCAGACCAAAACTTTCTTGCTCAGCCCTGATCTGGAAGAGCAGCACATATCCCCAAAGCTGAGTCTGATATGGCCTGCAGAGAAGGGACCAGGGTGCTTACTAATCGCTGATGCCTTTATTAAAGTTGTATCCCTCTCCAGCTGTGGCAGGGCATAATTCAAAACCAGGACGTTATGGCCACAGGGGGATGAAGAGTTGCGGACAGAAGCAGTTCTGGGTCTGTCTTCCGAGAAGCGGATACAGAAAAAAGATTTGATGAACCAGAGACACAGGGAGGGAAATTCTTGTGAGGATAAAGGGATGAATCAGGAAGAACAGGAGAAGTTTTCCACTTCAGTGGAAGTCAGACTATGAGCTGCTCCAAGGATACTGAGCCATGAATGAGCCCATAGAACTCCTTCTGGATAAATCCTGCCTGCCAGCTGTCTGCTTTTGAGAAGTGCTGCACTTTGGAGAGGGGCCTATCTGCATATGGAGATGGTCACCGGGCATCCTTAGGAGGTAGAATTCATCTCTGGGGTATGGAGAGCAGAACTGGTGTTTTCTCCACCCTCCCCTTCAGATCCCAAATTGTGTTTTTTCACCCTGGCTCATATTTAGGATCTGAAGTAGTCAGGTGTGGTGGTACACACCTGTAATCAGGAGGCAGAGGCAGGAGAATTTCCTATGTTTAAGACCAGTTTGGTCTGCGTAGTAAGTTCCAGGCCAGCCTGGTCTACATAGTAAGACCTTTCTCAAAATTCCAAAATCCAAAGGGGCAAGATGACTTGGTGTAAAGAGTAAAGGCACTTGATATCAAGCCTGATAACCTGAGTTTGTCCCCAGGATTCGCATGGTGGAAAGAGATGATTCCCACAAGTTGTCTTCTGACCTCCACATCTACCATCACATACCCCAATAAATGAATAAAAATATAATATAAAATTTTTTTAAACAAAAACAAGCATGTAGTTGGTAGAGTTCTTGCCTAGTATGCATAAAGTCCTGGATTCAATCCCTAGAATGGCATAAACCAGGTATGGTAGTAGATCTCCATCACAGGGGAGGTGGAGGAGCGAGGATCAGAAGTTCAACGACATCTTTGGCTACATAGCAAGTCTGAGGTCAGCCTGGGTTATGTGAGACTCCATTTCAAAAAAAAGAAAAAAGAAGTTAAGAAGATAAACTTTGAAATGGGGTACAGAAAACCCTGGGATCACCCAGAAAGGAGAGTGAGAATCTTCAGAAAATCTTCAGAAGGGAAGTAATATTTCCACAGAAGCTAAAGGGCCAGAGTCTTCTAACTAGGTTGAGAAGGGGATTCCCAGCTGGAGAAACAATGTGACCTAAGACACAGAGGGTAAATGTGTAAGAAATGCTAAGGAACATGCAATTTTTCATGACTGAAGCAAAACAAATACAGCAAGGACAGAGGGAGCGTAGAGAAGCTGGTAAGAGATGAAAGAAAGAAAAATAGGGTGAGATTACGTGAGTCTTAAATGGTATGCAGAGCCCACCAAGGCTGGCTTAGGATAAACAAGGGGATTTGCTATAAAGAAATAGGAAATTTCCCAGAGCCCAAGGACACATCAGTGTACCAAGAAGCACTGAAAATTGGGAGAAGTAGGCCAGGGTGTGCCAGGAAGGGGTCACTTTCCATCCTTCTGTCTGCTTCTCCATGCAAATGGGAATCTATTCCCTGTCTCTCCAGAAGGAGTTTAGTCCACACAACATTAACCTACAGGGCTCATAGCTTCAGAGTTTACACAAGACAGACCCAGACACATGAAGAAATAATTGTGTGTCCAATTCCAATACATGGGGTGGGAACACTTGACCATCCTGTATTAGTCAGGGTTCTCCAAAGAAACAGAACCGATAGAATGAATATATATGTATAGAGATTTATCACCTTAGCTCATAGGATAGAGTCTGAGTAGTCCAACAATGGCTGTATCACACTGGAGAGGCTGAGAATCTGTAGTCTCTCAGTCCACGAGGCTGGATGTCTCAGTAGTCCCAATCTGGTGCTGAAGGTCTGACGCATTCCAAAAGATCAGCTAGTCTTCAGTCTACAGCAGCAAGACAAACTAACCAGAGAGAGAGAAGGCAGGCAGCAAGAAGCCAGGTGTTCTCCTCTGCCTTGGCCTTTTATATGGGCTGCCATCAGAAAGTAACACCCACATTTAGGGTGTGTCTTCCAGGTTCAGGTGATCCAATTAAGAAGATCTCTCTTATTTCAGTTAATCCCAGGTCCAATCAAGTTGACACCCAGGATTAGCCATCACAAACCTCTTACCTAATCAACTATGGCTAAGTGTAAGGTCACATTTTGAAAATATGTTCCTGGTAGTCCAACTCTGGATGGAAAAGGTAATAGTTCCCAGAGAAAGAAGGGAGGTCCATGCCTGTCTGCACCATGGCCTTTTAAAGCCATGATGAAGAGTTTGGGCTTTATTCTGCAGGCAACTGGATGAGCTGAAAGGAATAGGATCAAAGTGGTGTTTAGTTGTGGAGGGGAGAACCCATTAAAAAGAGACTTAAAGGTAGGAGATCATGAATGAATGGATGGAAATAACCAGGCAGGGAACCAATGAGACTCATACTAGGACAAGGGGAATGAGAATGGAGGGTTGTTTTAGGGACTGAAACAGTAGTGCTGGGTGACTGACCAAGAGTGAGGGGTGAGATTGAAGGAGTCAACAGTCTCCATTTCCTACAACATGTCAGCGATGCTGCTGAGTAGCATAGAGGCTACGGAAAGAAGAATTGGAGAGAGGACCTAGACCAGCATGTATGGGAGAGCAAGGCTGGTTCACAGCACACTGAGTTTGAGAGGGAAGGCATAAATGGATTTCATCCTGTCTTTTCTCTAGATCCTTTGAAGAATTAAAGGAGAACAGGTAATACTACAAAATTATTCTTGGGCCAGTGAAGTGGTTCAGCTGGTAAGGGCCTGAGTTGACCTGAGTTCAATCCCTGGGACCTACATGGTGGAAGGAGAGAAATGACTCCTAAAAGTTGTTCTCTGACTTCCATACTTGCACGGTGGCACACCAGCACATGTGTGCACACACACATATAAATAATAAATAAATAAATCTCAGTGGTGCCGGTCAGTAATTGTAAAATTGAGAGCCAATAGAATCTAGAGGACAGAATATGCTAGTTGCTGTGTGACCTTGAGAAAATTACTCAACCTCTGAGTCTCAGTGTTTCTTTCAGTGAGATATTATACAGGCTGACTGTCTAGAATCATTATGAAGGTTAAATAAAATGGCATCTGTAGCAGCTATATATAATCATCCTTCAGAGAGTGGTCACTGGGATTGCTTTGCTATTTTCTTTATCATGTTGACTTGATCTTTTCCTTGTGGAAATTTCCACAGCCTCAGGTTGAAGTTGGTTTTTCCAGAGAAGAAAGTCTATATTTTTCCTGAAATGATTCACCAAACCTACTTACTGTTTAACTGGATACTTCTCTGCCATAGCCATTAATCCTAAACAGACTCAGGCTTTGCCTCTGGACTAGTAACCAATGACTCTTAACTTATTGATGGATTTGATCCTGGAGTTAATCAAAGTTGTGGTGAAGGTAATAATAAGAGCCATCTCTTTGCTCTCTTCTGTATGTTGAGAATTGTTCTGAGAACTTTACCAAGTATTAGCTCATTAAATTCTACTATGAGTGTCATATATGCTGCCCAAAGACCCATGTGTTAGAAGTCTTGTTCCCTGGGGTAAGACCATTCGGAGGTGGTGGAACCTTTGGGGGCAAGGCTGGTGGGATGAAGTTAGGGCATTACAGGTCTTGAAGGAGATATGGGACTCTGGCCCATTCTCTCTTTTGCTCCTCACCACAAGGTGAGTAGTTTTCCTCTGCTACGTCCCCCAATGCAGGGCCTTGTCATAGTCCCCAAAACAATGACTCCACCCAACTATGGGCTGAAATTCACAAAACTGTGGGCCAAAATAAACCTTATCTCCTTATTGGTTGATTCATTTCAGGTATTTGTTATAGTGTCAGAAAGCTGACTAACACAAATCATCACAAACAACCTTCTTGAGCCAATGCTATTATTATTATCACTATTTTGTGAGATGCTGGGGTTCAAACACAAGGTATCATAGTTGATAGGCAAGTGCTCAAGCACCAAGCTACACTCAGAGTCTGTTAGTGCTATTATTTTATCCCCCATTTTGTATGTGAGGAAACTGAGGCTCAAGCATGTAACCCGGTAAGATTATACAGATAAGCACATAAGAGCCAAGATTAGCTCCCAGAAAGTCTTCCCTGAAGCTCACAGGCTCATCTACTCACAAGTACTGCAGAAGCCACACCATTCCTTTTCTACTGTCTTGCATTTAATGGCTCCCCTGAACATTGATTCTCAGGTCTGTCTCAAACCAGTGGGAGGTACATTGCAAATAATTTATCCAGGGCTGTTTTCCTCTTTGAAATAAGTTAGAGCAGTTCTTTCAGCCATCCTCCCTGGCATTCAGATCTGATCACTGGTCCTGAGGCATTGGTCTTGTGGGGAGGCAGTGAATAAATAGCAAGAGTCTGTGGCAGAACAAAATCACTCATTTCCTGGCCAGGAAGAAAAGAAAGAGGGGTGGGGGTCCACCACCCCCTTTAAGGGCACACTCAAATGGCCTAAAGATGCACTAGGCCCTATCTCTTAGACGTTTCACCACCCCCCAAAAGCATCACCCCGGGGACAAAGCCTTTGACACACAGACCTTCAGGAGATACCTAATATTCATACTAGAGCAGTGGGTGCCTTATAAACAATGGAAATTTATTAAGACTTTAGTCCTCACTCTTCTGAAGGTCTGGAGGCCCAAGATCAAGGTGCTCTCAGATTCAGTGTCTGATAAGAGCCATTCCTCCTAGATTACATTTTTGGTGTGTCCTCACCTGGTGGAAGTGCCAAACATAGTCCCTTCAGCTTCTTATAAGGCCATTCTTCCTGAGAGCTCCACTCCACTACCAAATCATTTCAGGGGACACCCCTCCTGATGTCTGTACTGGAGACTAAATTTCAACGTATGGATTTGGGAAAACACAGCCATTTATACCACAGCAGATCATCACAGCAGTTATGAGTTGTTACGGTACTCTACTTTCTGTCACAAAATGTGGAGGGAGTGGGTTATCAGAATTGGCGCACGCATGGAAGGGCACCCTGAGACACAGACTATCTAGAGGCTGTCCTGTTAGAGCCATATACTTGACCTTTGGGAAAGCAAGGGCTCCCTTGAGAATCTAAAGAGAGCTCCTGGCCCTCTCCTCACAAAGATGTACAGACACAGCTTTAAATAAAATCCTATGTAACTTGGGGGGGGGGCCCTGAATCCCATCGCAGAACCCCAAGGCAGGTAGCTGTATCAGTTAAATCTGCTGCTTTAATCATCCCTCTAAATTTGCTCTGAGCTTATTGGTTTATAATGCAATTCCCTGGGACTCTGTAATATTGCAATTCATTTTGCTCACTTTCCATGTTGTGCCCAGGAGACCCTTGTAAAATTTGCTGCAGAGAACAATTCAGATTGGCAGATGCTATTTTATGCCCTACCTTGCTAGCCTAAGGCCATTTTCTCTTTGGAAATTTCAATGAAATGAAACCCTTATCTTGATTATCACAGAAAGCATGTTCTTATTGTTAGTCCATCCTAAATAATTTCTGAAAACCCCCAGAAGATGGTGCAAATGTATAACTCTAGCTGCTTGAGGCAGGTGGACCACTTGAGCCTGGGAGTTTGAGCTCAGTTTGGGTAAGACAGACTTTGTCTAAAAAAATGGATGGATGGATGGATGAATATACATATAATAGATTTCATACACCTTCCATCTAGCTCTCACAGCAGAACAGTTAGGACCTACAGATTAATTAGGTGGTATAAAGAGTCAGTATAAAAGACTTTTTCCATAAACATCTTGATTTTACCTTTCCCCAGAACTGGAGTTTAACAGGTGCAGTATACAAGTACGCTGGGCAGAGTAGCTAATCAGTTAGTAGTCCTTCACTTCATTGTGAATTTATTCAACTGGACAGCCCTCCTCCCAAGGGATAACCAGGATGTTCCCAGCTGATAGGCTAAGACACTGTACTGGTCAGTTTTTGTCAACTTGACGCAAACCTAGAGTAATCTGGGAGGAGGGAATCTCAACTGAAGAATTCAGAGTGGCCTGTGGTCATGTCTATGAGAGATTTTCTTGATTGCTGATTGATGTGGGGAGCCCCGTCCCACTGTGGGTGGTGCCATTCCCTAGGCAGGTACGCCTAGGCTGTATTAAAAGGCTTGCTAAGCATGAGCCAGAGAGGAAGCCAGTAAGCATGGTCTATGCTTCAGTTCCTGCCTCAAAGTTCTTGCCTTGAGTTCCTGTCCTGACTTCACTCGTATTACCCAGAAGTGTAAAATGAAATAAACTCTTCCCTTTCTGCATTGCTTTTAGTCAGTGTTTTATCACAGTAACAGAAAGCAAAGTAGAAGAGATGCATTATGGGGGATTGGGAGGAATACATAGGCAGAGCCAGGAGACCAGTGCAGGATGTGCTAGGTGGCCAGAGCACCCAGCATCAAAGTGAGATGTGGGAATGATGGAGAAAAGAGAAACAAGATGTCCAAGACAATGTCTCTCAATTCATAATCTGGCCCCAGACCAGTATTTTTCATCAGACTCATCCAAGAGGTGTCAATGGACACAACTGTCCATTCCTGTGGGAGTCAGTGGAAATTCTTTCCCTGCAACCTGATGTCACTCCATGCTGCCTACTTTCATTTTCACATGAGACCTGTGGTGAATGCTAAATTGCAAAGTCATTCTACAGTCTCTTACAAAACAAACCACCCCAGAACTCAGTGGCTTAAAACAACTGTAACTATGTTGAACAATGTTTGAGCAAATTATTTGAACTATTTACCTTGAGGCAAGAGACAAAAACTACCAGTAAACAGTGAATTCAAGTTAGGAGGTTTTCGTTGCTCTTATTCACGAGTCTGGGCTAACAGCTTTGAAACTGCTCCCTACACATTCTAGCGATCATAACTTAAGACAATATGCCATGGACAATAGGGTTTTGGTGAGGAGGTTATTTTTATTTTATTTTGCTATTGGAAAAGGTGAATTCATAGTCTGAACTAATTTTTTTTTTTTTTCTTTTTGGAGACAGGGTCTCACTAGGCAGCCCCAGCTAGCCTGGAATTCACTATGTAGACTAAGCTGGCCTTGGACTCACAGAGATCCATCTGCCTCTGCCTCCCCTGAGTACTGGGATTAAAGGCATGTGCCACCATGCCTGGCCTTGAGTTAATTATTTTTTTCCTCAATGCATATTTTTAATTGAATATTTTTTTATTTCTTATGATACGTTTTAATCACGTTTAGACCTCCCCTTTCTGCGCCCTCCCCCCATAGCCTGCTGACAGGATTTCACACATTCTGCCTTATATGTTAAAGCCTATCAATTAATGATTTTTAGTATAAAGAAATAGAGGGTGGGCAAGATGGCTCATTGGATAAAGATGTCTGTCACCAAGCCTGACAACTTAAGTTCGATCCTTAGACTCACATGGTAGAAGGAGAAAACTGATTCCCCAAAACTGTCCTCTGACCTCCACACATGTCACAAGTATACCCCCATACATATAATAAAATGTAATAAAAAAGAAATGGACATATCAATAGGTATGAGGGGCTGGAGAGATGGCTCAGTTAGTAGAGTGCTTGCCACACAAACACGAGGACCTGAATTTGGATCTCAGCATCCACACAAAAACCAAGAGAGGTAGTAGAGGGGAAGAGTTGGAGGCTCAGCCACAAGAGGATCCCTGAAACTCACTGGCCAATTGGTGAACTCCAGGTTTAGTGACTTCATTTTTTTTAAAAAAAAGGCAGAAATCAACTGAGGAGCATACCCAACTTGGACCTCTGGTCTCCACACACATGCACATCTCCCTCCCCATGCACACAGCAACACAAACAAGTTCATCACCACACACACACACACACACACACACACACACACACACACACACACTAAGGTGAAGGATCTACACATGTGTGTGCATATAATCATATGCACGTATTTCCTAGGTCTGTCCTAGAACGGGGATGGAGAACAATGGCACTCAAGCCGCACTGAGCACACCTACCACTCAGATGCTGATTTCTAAATACTCTTCCTCTCTAAAAAGAAACAAGACTTCTCCTCGGGAAAATGATTGATTTAAAGGCTGGGGCAGAGACAATATAAGATGAGCCTGAAACAGCTTATGCCAAGAAAGTTTGGAAGTGTTAGAAGAATCGTGGGAACAAGGGCACAGGGGCTAGTTGAAGAGGCTCTCAAAGGCCAAATTGGAGACATGTCAAGAATTAGAAAAAAGAATACTGATATATCATAACGCACTGAATCAAATAGACACCAAGGAGTTAAAGCTGAATAAGTAAATAAATGGGGGTGAGGGAAAGCTAGTTCTTATCACAGAAGTCAACTAATAAAGACAGAAAGAATGATTAAATTCGAAAGTTACCGGTGGCAATCATCATGACACTGATTTGTCAGCAGACTGATCAGTGGATATTAAAAGTTAGTCCTGAACAACAAGATAGTCACATGTATTTTGATCATATTGACTCCCCCAATCCTCCCCAGGACTTTTGGGAACTATATATTTTTTACATCCTTCCTATGAGTCTGTAATTACCATCAATTGGGTTTATTAATTTATTTTTACATAACATTTTAATTTATTTCATTTCTTTATTTTATGTGCATGTAGGGAATGCATGTGCCACAGCACATGTGTAGAGGTCATATGACAACTTGCAAGAGTCAGTTCTCTCCATTTACCATATGGGTCCTGGGGTTTAAACTCAGGTTGTCAGTCTTGATACCTACTGTATCATCTTGATGGTCCCAAGAAAAAGAGTTTAAAACAATGATTTTCTTATTTCTTCTGCTCCTTTGGAGATCTGGTTAGTTTTTTTTCTGTCTATATTTGAGATTTTTTTCTCACCTATAGTCAGTGTAAAGCAGGAATATTCCACATGGTTCCCTCTGCATCTCCCCTGTTCATTGGTGAGGGGGAGTGGGAGGCTGAGCACAGGGTGGTTTCTCTTCCCACATGGCTTTGAAATTTCTCCCCTGCAGTCCTTTCCTTGTGGTCTCTCTGTGTAGCTAGTCTTGTTACCTGGACAGCTTAGCGCTAACGTGGAAGCTGCCAAACAGTTTTGAGTCTTAGGCCAGAAGAGGCACAAACCACTTCCACTGTAGTGCCATTATGTTGATCCAAAAGGGCCACAGGGCCAGCCCAGATCAGTGTGAAGTGACTTCTCAAAAATGTGGGTAGTCCAAGAGATTCCCAAAATTACACAGGCTATTGTCACAGTCCTCGATTGCTTCCCCAAACTTGATGGTAAGACCCTATTGCTGAAGACAAGACATACTTTGGACTCAGGATTTGGAGTAATTGAGCTGGAACTGACCTGGAAGCCCTAGCTCCCCTGAAGGCTAGTTCTCATAGCTTTGGAGACCCTACTCAAGCTGGTAAGGGAGAACATCAATGGTCCAACCCTAACTTCAAGGTCTAAAAACCACATCAATGACCAGCACAGCAAACCACATTGGTGCAGTAGTGGCACTTTTATCTTGGGGGTAATCAACAGCTACCTAATTGGACTTAAAGCCCGCTCAATGGGAGTACTTTGGCTGACCTTCCAGGCCCTCCTTTGGAATTCCTCTCCAATTTCTCTTACATTTGTATGAAGCCTTTTTCCTTTAACAAATACCTTTTTCTGTCCTAGGCTTAATGGTTCTGTTCTCTGCTGGGGACCATTGCAGAAGTGGGGACAATCTCTACTGATTGTTATAGTTATTGAATCACATTGACCTGTTCTCCCAGATGGCCACATTTTTAAAAAAAATTTTTTTTTTGTCTTTTTGAGACAGGGTCTCCTTGTAGCTACAGCTGTCCTGGAACTAACTATGTAGACCAGGCTGGCCTTGAACTCACAAAGATCTGCCTATCTCTGCCTCCCAAGTGCTGGGATTAAAGGCATGTGCCACCACTCCCAGCCCTAAAAAACTTTTTTAATTGAATTTTTGTGTATTTCATACATAAAATCATCTTTATACTCCTTTCCTCTTCCTTTTTGGCACCTCCCATAACCCTCCACTGGAGTTCATGCATTCTGTCATTTGTATTAAGGCCTATTATGTAATGTTAGTGTCCTGAGATGTCCCTCAGTGTAAGTTCATCCACCAGGGTTTAATCAGCCTATCTAATCTAGAGTCTCTCCCTTCAAGATCAGTTCTGGCTGGGCACAGTGGTGCATACCTTTAATCCTGGCACTCTGAGGCAGAGGCAGGTGGATCTCTGTGAGTTCAAGGCCAGCTGAGTCTACATAGTGAGTTCTAGGCCAGCTGGGGGCTACAGGGAGACCCTGTGTCAAAAAGACAAAAAAAAAAAAAAAAATCAGCTCTTCCTTACTCAGTAGTAATCAGCTGCCTATAATCCTCGACTAAGATTGGGACTTGCTGTTCATTTCCTCAGGTCTGTGCTGGGTTTTTGTCTGCCTAAATTTGCATGGGTTTTGTACATGCTGACACTGTTGCTGTAGGTTTGTATGAGCAGGGTCCCAGGTACCTGTAGGACTATTTCTGTATGGTCATACACCTCCTCCCTGGCTCTTACAATCTCTCTGTCTCCTCATCCGCAATGGTCCCTGAGCCCTGGGTGGGTGGACGTCAATATAGGAGTCCTGTTCAGGGACCACATACTTGCCTTCACCTTTTGGGTTGTTTGGTCATCAGTACTCTTCACGTCTCTGTTACAAACAGAGAATCACAGAAATGAAAGAGAATACAAGTGAGGTTAATTATTGAACAGCCTTTCCCAAGAACATGGAGGCATTTTGAAATGTACCAGTTATTCCCCAATAGATTCCATAGGCCTGGAGAACAACATTGCCTATAACTCCCTCTGAGGAGGGTATGAGAAGAAAATGTACAATTCAGGCCAGAACAGCCTCTCTCATGCTATAAGAGCAGTGTGTGGTTAGAATGTTCCAGGGGCATCCTTCCTAGAGACCATTGAGGCCAAGTTGACAGCTGGCACGAATGCTGGCAACTCAAGGAAAGGTCTCTCTATGAGTGTCAATGGCTTTCCATACCAAAGCACAGTGCTTTATTGGGATGCTTTGCCTTGGACCTTGCAGCTGGAAGGTATTATGGTCTGAGTGTGTCCCCTTCTGAATTTATTTGCTAAAGTCACAGACCCATGTGATGGTATTAGGAAGTGGGGTCTTTGAGAGGTAATTAAGTCCTGGGAATAGAGCCTTCATGAAGTGGATGAGGGACCTCATAAGGGGAGCACTTCACTAATTCTCATTTTCTGTGTGTCAGGTGAGGACACAATGAGGAGACAAGGGAAGTGTTAAGGGAGCCTTCAGGAAACACCCAAGCACCCTGGCATCCTAGTCTCAAACTTCCAGCCTCCAGAATTTCAAGAAATAAATGTCTGTTGCTTAAGCATCCTGGTCTAATGGCATTTTTATTATGGCAGCTCAAAATGAAAACAAAGGAGTGAAAATATAGGGAAACAGAAGCAAGTGTTTTCATGGAGTTTAAAAGTCCTCAGGTCAAACCAGGCATGGTGGTTCATGCCTTTAATCCCAGCACTCAGGAGGCAGAGGCAGGCAGAGCTCTGTAAGCTCAAGACTAGCCTGGTCTACATAGCAAGCTCCAGGACAGCTCCAGGGAGATCCTGCCTCAAATAAAAAAAAAAGAAAGAAAGAAAGAAAGAAAGAAAGAAAGAAAGAAAAGGTTTTTATGTATATTCATTTCACCATAGAGAATTTTCATATTCTCAGATTTAATACCAGAGTCTCAACTAAGAATGACATAACAGTTTCTAAGCCCACAGTAACTAGTGACTCACCAGTTAAAGTGGTGTCCCTTGATGCCAGTGGGCAGGAGTTAGTCACCTGGTGTTAAGTGGGGGGCTAACTAGGCTCCATCTTGCTCTAGCCAATGCAGTCTGAGTGAGAGACCTGATTCACGTGCATGGAAGCATTTAAACTACTCTGCTGTGGGGATTTTGGAGCTCATGTTAATAGAGAAGCACCTCAAGATCAAAACTCTAGGTAAAGCTGAACCAACCTTCGAAGACCAGCCAAGAAACTGGTCCCACAGTGTGTTTTCTGCAGGAGTGAGATAAATTCCATTGTATTAAGCAACTGCGATTTGGGAGTCTTTGCTGCTGTCAGATTAAAAGGCACACGCTGGTCTAGGGAGATGGCTCAGCAGTTGAGAGCACTGGCTGCTCTTGCAGAGGACCTTGGTTCAGTTCCCAGCACTCACATGGCAGCTAACAACCATCTGTAATTCTAGTTCCAGGGGATATGACATCCTCTTCTGACCTCTGTGGGCATTGCATGCACAGGTGCACTTACATGATGTGGACAAAACACTTATACACATAAAATAAAGATAAATTTACAAAAATTTAAAAGCACGTGCTCTATGATACCAGTAGATATTTTTTTCCTGATTTTAGGGATAAGGAAACTATAATATTGGCATGTGATACTGAAAATTTTAAATTCAAAATTTGTTAAGGACTTTGATGCCTCCCTCCTATAACTTATAACTCCTATCTCTTCATTTTCATTTAAACAGTACCCCAGCTCTTTGCTAAATCCCATCCCCTGATTCTACTGGTCCTCAGGCTACCAGGATAAGGTCCTGAGAACAAACATTATGCCATAAAGTGTCATCAGATGCATAATAAAGATCAGTATAATTGAATTACTTCCAATAAAATCATGAGTGCATTATTTTTGAGATATAAAAGAACTCAATCTGTAATGATTTTTCTTTACAAATTTTTAAATTACATTTATTTATTTATTTATTTATTTATTTATTTATTTATTTATGTGGGGGCTGGGGTAGGTGGACATGCACATGTGTGACCGTCAGAGGACAACTTATAGGAATAGTTTCTCTCCTTCTACCACATGGGACTTGGAAATCAAACTCAAGTCATCAGGCTTTTGAGTAAGTACCATTACACACTGATCTGATCACAGGTGCTGTTGTCAGATGCTCTCAGCCACACAAGGCACCATGGCATAAACCTCACAGCCCCCCAAAGGCTCTGGTGGAACCAGATACTTGGTTTCTGAACCTCATCCCCAGCAATGGCTTCTGCCCAGCTCTAGGCTCCAAACAGGGAACAGCCAGCATAGTGCTAAGCTTGTCATCCCTGCTTCCGTTCTCTTTTACAGCTCTGCTTGTATTAGACTGCAAGACGGCCATATGGGAAACCATAGAATCTGAAATGTCTTCACACCAGAGGACTGGGATTGGGCCGTATAGAAAAGGAAGCAGAAAAGGAAGATGGAGGGGCTGAAGAGATGGCTCACTGGTTAAAAGCACTTGCTGCTCTTTCAGATAACCTGGTTTCAGTTCCTGGCACCCACATGGTAGTTCACAACCATCTGTAACTCCAGTTCTAGGGGATCTGATGCCCTCTTCTGCCCTCTGTGGGCACCAGGCATGCCATGCACTTACATATATGCAGACAAATAGACATAAAATAAAAATAAATAACTTTTAAAAAAGGAAGGAAAAAGAAGATGAAAATGAAGAGCAGGGAGGGATGGGCAGAAGGGGAAGGCATCTGACCTGGAGCTATGTCTTCCAACATTTATCATCTTGCTTCTGTCTGTGGACACTACACAGCAGGCCCCTAACACTCACACAGCCATCATCTCCCAGGCAGATAATGGATGAACAAGAAGCCATCTGAAGGAATACTGTAGCCCATCTTATCTGTGATGCTAAGGTGGCCTTTTTAATAGTTAGCAAGATGAAATAAGCAGCAAACCCTCTTACAAATATCCTACATCTGAATAAACTCTTTAGAAATAGCAGAGAAGTGACATGGCTCAGAACTTACTATTCAGCCCAGGACGGCCTTCAATATGGTAATCCTCATGTCTCAGCATCCTTAAGGCTAGTATTGTAGATATGAGCCACCTTGCCCAGCTCAGAGATCTTAAATGCATGTTTACTCCTTGTATTAGTTACTTTTGGTGTCACTGTGATAAAATACCATGACCAAAAGCAACTTATAGAAGGAACCATTTATTTGGGCTTACGGTTCTAGAGGGAGAGTTCTTAATGGTGGGGGAGGCATGGTATCAGGTACAGGAAGCTGAAAGATCGCATTTCTATCCACACACAGAAGAAGAGAGAGAAAACTAGAAATGAGTCAAGACTATAAACCCTCAAAGCCTGTCCTCAATGACATACTTTCTCCAACAAGTCTATATCTCCTAAAGGCTCCAGAACCTCCCCAAACAGTACTACGAAGTGGAGACCATGTGTTCAAGTACCTGAGCCTATGGGGGACATTTTTCTTTCAAACAATCATATTCCTCTACCTGGTCTCCATAGGTTCATGGCCATATCATAGAGTAAAACACACTTAGTTCAACTTCCAAGGTCCACATAGTCTTTAACAGTCTCAACATTAGTCAAAAGTCCAAAATTTCTTTTGAGACTCAAGGCAGTCTCTCAACTGTGAGTCCCTATAAAATCAAAATGCAAATTGCATGCTCCCAACATACAATGGCACAGAATACACATTTCCATTTCAAAATGGATGAATGGGGGCATAGCGAGGAAATGTACCAAAGACCAAAACCCAGCAAGGCAAACACCAAGTCCCATGGCTCCATGTATCTGACACTTTAGTTTTAAGGGGCTGAGATGGCCCTTTTCTGCCACATACAACATACATGTATCTCCTGGGCTGCTTCCACTTCCTGCATGCAGCTCTCTGTGGCAGATGTCTTGTGGCTCTGGCATCTCCAACATCTTGGGGTCTCTACTGCAATCCAAGTTTCACTTTCACAGCGTCATACAATGGCATCACAGTCTTGAAGGTATTCTCTTGACACACTTGCCTGGCCTCAGCAGCTCTCTCTTCTTGAAGAGGAAGAATCCATGACCCCCTCACTCTTATATTCTTCATGCCCCCAAAACCAGTACTATGTGGATAACACTGTCAACTTCAGCTGCCAATTTGGGATGTGTCCTCACCTCCTTCAACCACATTAGAAGCAGCTTTTGAATTTTTGAAGCAATTGCTTACTATTAGCAAGCAACCCCTTAGGCTTTTTCCTTTTACAAGTTAGAAGCTTAGTTGGGTGGGGTCTTGCCCTGAAGGCACCCTTTCCCTTGTTCCAGTATAAAGTAGGAGGCCTCTCTTTAATGGCACTCATCTCCTTAACAATGACAGCCTCTCTTTCAGCATATGCATTGGCTGTAACATTAAGCTTCCTAGTGCTCTTTTCCTCTCCAAACTGTACATTTATATTTCTTCCTGCCTCATTTGCTCTTGAAATTAGTCCATTACTTTTAAATTACTTTTAATTTAACCTCAGGCAAATTCTTAAGACAGGGAAGAAAGCAGTCAGATTCTTTACCAAAATATCCTACAAATGGCTCTAGCCCAATTGCTAGCAGAGATCTTATTCCCCTTTGAAACCTCATGAGCCATACCTCCACATCCCACATTACTCTAAGCACTACCATCTTTTAGGTTCCTACTAGAACTGCTTGTTAGCTTTGCTCACAGCATTCAACTGCTTTCTTAGTCCAAACTTCCAAAGGCTTTCACATTAAAAACAAAACAAAACAAACAAATAAACAAACAAAAACCATGGTCAGGTTCTTTACAGCAATAACCCACTCTCTGGTATCAACTTCTGTATTAGTTACTTCTATATTTGAGTTGCTATGATAAGATACTGTGACTAAAAGCAGCTTACAGAAGGAAGAGTTTATTTTGACTTATGGTTCTAGAGGGAGGGTCCATAATGATGGAGAAAGGCAGGCTCAGAAAGCCAAGAGATCACATCTCTACTAACACATAGGAAGCAGAGAGAGCAAACTGGAAGTGGAATGAGGCTATAAACCTTCATAAGCCTGTCCCTGGTAACATACTTCTTCCCTTAAGTCTGAACCTCCTACAGGTTCCATTACTTCCCCAGACAGGGGATCAAGTGTTCAAACACCTAAGCCTATTGGGGGCATTTTTTTACTCAAACCACTGTACTCCTTGACTTTTGTATTTCTACTTGTGTTACACAGCAAGATATGCATATGAAAAAACCACAAAATCTGAAAGGTCTCCATAGCAGAGGATAGGGGTCAGCCTTAGAGAAGGAGCATAAAAAGAAGATGGGAATGAAAGACAGGAAGAGACAGGTATATGGGGAGAGCATCTGGCCTGAAGCAGCATCCCCCACCACTCATGGGCAGGCAGTAAGTACCCTCTTAATAATGAATGGAGCAACTCAGCTCCTCAGGGACCCTCTGGAGCCGCAGTTCCTGAGATAGTTCAATTACTGATGGAAAATATGTGGTGTTGTGGCCTGGGCTGACAACTGGAAGATAAGCTGACAGCAATTTAAATAAATTCTGCCCCCAGTCAAGTGGAGGCCACTTGTATTCTCAGAGTGCATAAGGATGTAGAGGAGGTCACGTTTTGGAAAGGTTCCATGCCTCTTCCTGGCCAGATGTAGAGGCAGTGCGAGACCTTGCCAGATGTAGAGGCAGTGGGAGACCTCAACTTGAATGGTGTGTTTAATGGTTATTACTTATTATTAACTTGACCAGCTCTAGAGTCACCTAGGAGATAAGCTTCTAGGCACACCTATGAGGGATTGCTTAGATTAGGTTAACTGAGGTGGGAAGACACACATTATTTTTAGGAGGCACCATTCCATAGGCTAAGGTCCTAAACTGATTAAAAAGGAGAAAATGGGCCAGAGTCCTAGTTTCTGTTACTCTGATAAATACCATGACCAAAAGCAGCTTAGGGGAAGAGAGGTTTATTTTAGTCTATAGTTATAGTCATCATGAAGGGACATCAGGGCAGGAACTCAAGTAAGAACTTGAAGGCAGGCCTGCTTGCTATTATACACAGCATTACCTCTGACCAAGGAACTTACTTCATAGCCAAGGAAGTATAACAGAAGCCATGGAGGATGTTACTGTGTGTTTTGCATAGACTCATTCTTAGCTAGGTTTCCTGTACAGCCCAGGACCACCTACCTAGGGAATGGCACCACCCACAATGGGTTGGCCTCTTATATCAATTAACAATGAAGACAATCCCTCACAGACATGCCCACTGGCCAGTCTGATTTACAGTTTCTCAATTGAGGCTTTCCTCTCAGATTACCCTGTGTTAAGTTGTCAGTTAAAGGTAATGAGGGCAGCCAGTGAGATGGCTTAGTGGGTAGGTGCTCTTACCACCAAGTCTAATGACCTGAGTTCAGTTCCCATGGTAGAAGGAGAGAGCTGACTCATACCAATTGTTCTTTTACTTCAACACACGTGCTATGATACACATACACAATGACAAATGTTTTTTACAGGATAAAGCCAGCTGAGCACCAGCACTCATTTCTCTCTGTTTCCTGACTGGATGCAATGCTTCCTGCTCCTGATGCCATGTCTTTCCTTCTTGCTGCCACATGTTCCCCACCATGATGAAACAATCCTCTCAAACTGTAAGCCAGAATAAACCTTTTCTTTTTGAAATTGCTTTTTGTCAGATATTTGGTCACAGCAGCAAGAAAAGTATCTAATGCAGTAGGCTTATTCCGATATCCTTCGTTTATGTGTGAACCCCCTGGAGCCCTTGATGGCCCCTCCAGACCTCACATAAAGATGTTCTGGGCATCTCTCAAGCATGCCCCTTCTCTACTCCTATGCCCAGGCTGCTGGCTCAAGTAGGAGCCTGTCCACTGTCCTGCTTTGTCATAAATGCCATACCAAAACTCCATAGTCTCCTGGCCCCAACAACACAGACCTATGATCTAATTCTTCTGGAGGCTGGATGTCCAAAGTCAAGGGGTGAACAGGGTCTGTCCCCCTGAAGTCTGTGAGAGAGTTCTCTTCATGTTTCTTTGAAGGATGCAAACTTTGACGGTCCTTAACTTTGGTAGTACCACCCTATCCTTTGCCCTCACCTTCACAAAGCCTCTCCCTGTGTCTGTCCTGTGTTCCAAACATCCTCTTTTTATAAAGACACTGTCATGTTAGATTAGGCTCCACCACAATCACCTCATCCTAGTCCAATCATCTGCAAAGACCCTGCTTCCCAAGAAGTTTACAGAGATACTGGGAGTTAAGAATTCAGCATCTTTGGGGGTACACAATAACCTGTAATAACCCTTTGTATCAAGCTTGGTGTGGCTTCTCTGCAGTGGCTCCCAGATCCCACCATGAGTGAAGTCTCTGCCTACTCCTCTCTCAGGTCCAGCCCAGGCCCAGGTCCAGGCTCCCCTGATCCACCCCTGGACTACTGCACCTTGTGCATCGCCAACTCTGGCTTCAGAGCGTATCTCAGGTCAGCACCCTAGAAGACCTTGATCATTCAAATGATGTGGGTCCCTGTATCAGTGAGCCTTGTCAGTTTCTTAAAGGTTCATACCACTTTTGTCCACCTCGTGTGTGCTGGAACTAACCCATCTAAACTGCTAAATTACATGGAAGGTGGGAGTGTTTGTGTCCACTCTTACAATATCTCAAAAGTGAGGGGAAATCCTGACTTTCCTTGGCCTCTATGGCCATCATCAGTGCAGAGAACTGGCCCTCAAGGGACCTATACTCCAGTCAAGCCCAGTTTTCACTTAACAAGCTGAGTGGCCAGTTAACCTTTCTGAAACTTTCCTCCTTCGCCTTTTAAACACATAGATTAGGTGTTTCTAAACTTTCGGTTCAAGATGGGCAAGTGAAAATGGAGCAGGAGGCTTGTGTTATGCATGTTGACCCATATTCCCCCTGGAAGTTTCTCAGGGTAGAAAATGCACATCTCTATTGTCCATTGGGGAAAACTCAGTGACCAACACATTGCCTGGGGAACCAGAGAAGTGTTCAGTTGATATTTGTTGACTATATAAAAGATCCACAAATTAAGAAATGTCATAGAAATACAGTAGTTTGGGCTGGTGAAATGGCTCAGCAGGTAAAGGCACTTGCTACCAAGTTTGACAACCTGAATTTGATCCCTAGGGCCCACATGGTGGAAGGAGAGAGCTGATTCCCACAAGTTGTACTCTGACTTCCAAGAGCATGCCATGGCATGCACAGGAATGTGCTTGAGTGCACACACACACAACAGTTTTTATGAGTTCTGACCTTTCTTAAACCCTGTCTGAGGCAAGCTTTAGGGGCTTCTGCCCCCCGAGTGCTGGGATTAAAGGCGCGCACCACCATGCCCAGCTAGGAACAGAATTTCTTATAGTTAGGCTGACTCCCCTAAACAGACTGGAGTGGTCATGGTACCAGGGTGGGCGTCAATATGTTCCCCACAGGGTTCTGTCAACAAAGGTGTTCTAGAAACATGTTTGTCTGCAAGCTTCTTGGGAATTCTTTTCCCCAGAACCACCCCTTTGTTCTTGTGTTGACACACTGCTGTCGTTGGTGTGGACTCAATGGCTAAATCATGTGAAACCCTTATGCCTAGAAACATGAAGGCAATGGCCGTGCTGTGTATTTGTAGGAGGAAATCAAGGAAAAGGGAATCACTCCTGAGGAGACAAAGTGGCTAAGATTTTTGTTCTTCGTTTACAACTTCTACTCTGCTCTCTTCCCACTCCACAACCCCCGCCCCGGCTCCGAGCTAGAAAACAGAACAAGAGTCCAGGAGGAACAGGAGTGTGAGGAGTGGCCAGAGAGTGATTAGGTCTGAAAAGGTTTCATTACCAGAGAAAGAAGATATATGGACCCACCATCCCAGCTGGAAAACCCTGGTCTCTCTTCCCACTCTGCTGAACTTTCACAGAATTTTACAAGACCTTGCCTTGCAGAATTACTTCTTTTGGCCAGAGCTTCATGGCCTGCCTGCTTCTTTGGTCAACTCCCAGGAGCTGGCCCAAGGGAATAAAGGAAGAGGGTATAGCATCATTCAAAGAGCAAATATTGGGTGACTCTGGGCAGGTGTGGGGCCTAGAGATGAAAAGGTGAGTGGGCAGGGCTCCTGTCTGCCAGTGAAGGCTCCGATGGAGGCTTCACCAGTACTGTGGGGATCCACAAGAATGAGTTCCAGTTATAAGAAGCTTTCACTGAAGAGCTGAGACTTAAGACTAACCAGTGTCATTTGGCAGAAAAATGAGGAGAGGGCATTCCAGGCAAAGGGAACAACGTGTCCAAAGGCATAGAGTGTGACAGGTCTGGTGTCCTGCCACCAGGAGCAGCCAAATACTGTGGTGGCAAAGGCCAAGGTGGAAGGAATGGGAGATAAGAGTTAGGAAAGAGGCTTGCATCATGCTCATGGTACTTTGGAAGGATGCAGGAAAGGGGCATAGTGAGATCTGTGACCCAAATCCAAGTCCCCCCCGCCCCCCCCCCCACACCAAGGCACCAGGAAGAGAAAGAATGCATGTCCAGGACCAGGTATTAAGGAGCTGTTTGCTCCCACATCCCATCTCTTGAGTAGAAAATCCAGGTTAAGGGTTCAGGATCTGTACCCCCCATGCTGGAGAAATTACTCTGCCCCACATATCAGGCAAGTAAGTGAAGCCATCTTGGGGTCTCCAGCCTGGCCCATCACCAATTGTCTTACTTTTGTTTCCATTGCTGTGATAAAATATCCTGACAAAGCAACTTAGGGGAGAAAGAGTTTATTCAACTCAGTTTATTTAACTTAGTTCCAGGTTCTAGTCCGTAATTGTAGGGAGGTCATTGTGGCAGCAGCTCAAGGCAGTTGGTCACATGGCACCTGCTGTGGCGAAGCAGAGAAGCATGCTCGATCGGCCAGTTTTCTTCTTTTTATTCAGTTCAGGACCCCAAGCCTAGGGAATGGCGTAGCCCATAGTGTGTGTGTGTGGGGGGGGGTGTCTTTCCACACTCAATTAATATAATTTAGATAATTCCTCACAGATGCTTTCAGAGGCTTCTCTCCCAGGTGATTCTAAATTGTTCCGAGCTGACAATGAAAACCAGTGACCACCCCAGCTGAGTACCACTGGGAGACTGCAGGCAGTGTCACAGGACCCAGAACCATCCATCCAAGTCTTGCTGTAACTCCTGACCCAACTCTTAAGCCAATTTGTCTTGGGAGTGACTTTCTGAACTGCAGTAGCAATAATAACAGAAAGCAGGTAGAGTCCTCAGCCCTCTTAATAACTTGGCAAGATAGAAGCCATTATCATCTGCATTTTACAGATGAGGAAACAAAGGTAAAGACTACTGAAGTAAATCCCCTTAGCCACACAGCTAAGTGGTATAGCCAGGTTCTGGCTTTAACAGGTATCATCAGAATTAAGGGACTCTGACCTCAGCGTTCTACCCTCCTTGGTTTTCCTGCCACATCAGGGTTTGTTTGATTTCTTCCCAGGGCTTAAAAGGGAATAGAAAAGGAAAAGACTGCTGGTCAACAGAGGTTTTGCAGGTACAAGGCAGTCTGTTCCTGTCAGCCTCCCTGGGCAAGAGAGTCTCTACCATGCCCATCAACCTCAGCACCTGCAGGGTTGCATCAAATCTAACATCATTCCTGTGTCAAGCACATTGCCAAAGTCAAGGCAGATGCTCTTGTAAGGGGCTGTTTTAACTCTGGTCTTATAAGGGGTCATGGTTTAACTTTGGTGATAGCCAGCAGTCTCTTGGGATGGAATTGTTTAACCTCTACAAGTAAATAGTATCTGGGGAACATAGGCCAGGTTGTCTGACCACAAGCTTTGCACCATTTTAATTGCTTCATCTTTACCATAGCTCGATTTTGAGGCAAATAACATCATTCCCAAGTTACAAGTAAGAAAACAGACTTGGGAAGAAAAAGTTCTCAAGGAATAGTTGACTTTGGGTTTCTACCAGGGTCCTCTGACCGTATTTGGAGGTTGGTGGGGCACTGGGCCGGGGACCCCAATCAAAGGAACCTCCCCCAGGTTTATGGAATTGCCTGGAGTGGTCCCAGAATAGTCTAGGGTGCTGCAGGCATTCAGTTTGGTCCTAATTTGCCCATCTCAACTGCTAAGAAGATTCATTCCTAATATTAAAATGAGGTTAAAAAAACAGACCTATAAAATCATGCGGCATGTCACTTTGGTGTCTCAGAGTGGGAAGAGCAGGGATGTGAGCTGGCTGTGGGCAGTGACAGCCTGCTGGCAGAGGCAGCATGAATCACTGTAAAATAGAGCAGAGTGGCTTAGAGACAGACTGACCTGGGCTAGGGCAAGTGTTCCTCAGCAAGGGTCAGGAATTTGGGCTTTTCATACCAGCTCTGCCCTGGCGAGGGGTAACTCACTGTGGACTCTGGACCTCAGCTTTCTTTAGTCTAGACTTGGGTGATCTTTGAGGTCATTCTTGGCTCTCACTTCTTTGCTCCTCAGCTTTAGGGTAGGAAATCATTTTCTGTGTCTCTGCCATGAACCCAACTTTTAAAATCTGTCCCCCACCCCCAGCAGTGGTTTAAAGAGTTGGATCTCTGGTTATTGTGAACACAGTGTAGCTAGAGTTCAAATCTGTATTCCAGTTCCACCTTGATCAGTTTTGAGCAGAGTGACCTTGGGCAAGCTGTGTCCCCTTTCCAGTCTCACTCTAGCTATGCAATGGGTACATCAATTGTGAATGTGTGTCATGCATTGATGTCTGTGTCCCATTACCATCTATATTTTGAAGCCCTGACACCTAATGTGATGACTTTGGAGGTGGAACCTTTGTCATTAGTGCTAGATGAAGTCATGAGGGTGGGGCCCCATGATGGGATTAATGTCTTTATAAGGAAGAAATTTTAAATGGAAACTTTCCCCCACCCTGTTTAAGGACATGTAGAGAGAATAGCCAACGGCAAGCCAGGAAGAGTAAGCTCACCACACTCTGAATCTGCCAGCTCAGCTTCTTGATCTTACACCACACAGTCTATGATATTTTGTTATAGCAACTGAAATGACTAACGTGTTGTAATAAGGACTAAACAGAAGAACATACGGCCTAACGCTCTGCACCTGGGCTGGTGAGCAGGAAGTCCTCAGTGCACTGTATCTACTCTTACTCTGACATCATCCTGATTTATCCTGACAACAGGATCACTTCTGGAAAAATGGTTGGCCAGTCCAGGGCACCTTGCCAATTTAATTTTTTGGAGGCATTTCTTCTTGATACAGAGCTGACCTTGAAAATGCATTGCACAGGTCATTTCCCTTCCCTGATCCCTAACACTTGAAAGTATCCCTAAGTTAGCAGAATTTATTATTATTAAAAGATTTATTTTTATTTTATGTAAAAAATTTAAAGAGGTTGTAAGATTTGTCTTTTTTTTTTTTTTTAATTGAGACAGAGTCTCCCTGTAGCCCCAGCTGGCCTGGAACTCACTATATAGACCAGGCTGGCTTTGGTCACAGAGATCTGCCTGCCTCTGCCTCCCAAGTGCTGGGATTAAAGGTGTGGGCCACCATACCCCATGATTTGTCTTTTATGGACCTTTTTACTAAGTATATGCATTCTTTTCCTTATCTTCTGTCAGAGCATGGTATTCTGGCCAAGGCCTTGTAACCTCAAGGAGTAAAAAATCTGTAAAGCACTACTATCCTCAGGCCTCTTGGGGTAAGTCTATAGCGCAGCGCTCCACGCCGGGACTCCCTAAGCCTCATTCACCCTTCCACCCCACCCCCCACCCCTTGCCTCCCCCCCGCCGTTCTATACTCCAGTTTG
>NW_008336888.1:4050872-4090349 GCF_000622305.1 Nannospalax galili
TATTAAAAATTTGCTCCTTAATAACTAGTAGATGTGGAAACCATTACCATTGAAATCTACCTGATGACTTTATATCTGTGCTCAGATGCTAAGGAGCTCAGAAAGTAACCGACTGGGACTAGTAATAATCAGATGTATAGAGGCTAGAAATGCATGTGCAAACATCTTAATGTCAATTGCATTGAAAAAGAATTTTTCTGTATGAAACTGTGTATTTTAATAATGAAATGGAGATCTTTTTAAAGGTTAAAACATCATTTAATTTATGTCTTTTAGGGTTTATACTGAGTACAATATTGTATAACTGTAATAATTCAACTGTAAACCTAAAAATTTACAGCCAATTTTGAAAGAGATGCATCCTACCTCAGGAAAACGTTATTGAATATGTCAATTGTGTTGTAATGATATGCTTCTTCTAAGTATGTTGTTATTAAATAAATCATTTTTAAAAATTAAAAAAAAAATCTGTAAATTATCAAAAGTAACAAAGATACTTACTGTGAGGACTGAGGCACCCTGAGATGTTCAGTAAAGGATGCCTACATCCAGAGGTACTATCTGAATCACAAGGCATCCATACCACCCACACAGAACAACAGGGCACAGAGGGTAGCTGGCACAGAAGTCATGCTGGAGTGTCAGGCCTGCCTGATCTATTTTGAAGTCTCATTACATGTGTACATTTTTACTGAAGGATGTCTCTCAGCCCTCCCTCACCTCACTTTCTTTACCCAGTTATCAGTTCTAAGACTCTTGGAAAAGTGTTGTTTCTCTGAGGTTGGGCCAAATTGGGGACACTTCAGGCCACCTATGGAGGGATTGGCCTCTGGCTGCTGCTTGGGTTTTAGGGCTCTCAATTGTCCTGTGGGAGTTTGGAAGCTGATATTACCCTTCTCCACCTTTCTGGAAGTCAGGGGAAGGGGGCAGCAGTTTGGAGCCCCTATCACAAGGTGTAGAGAGTTCTGGATGAGTAAGCCCTAGAAATGTGGAAATCTTCTGACAGGGCTTCTTGCTAGCAACTTCTACCCACTGGGATGAGTGACTGCTGTGCCATACAGATGACTCATCGAGTGCCTCTCTCTCCTGGTCTGTCTGCTGCAGTGTGAACATGAGATTGTGTGTGGAGGAGAAAGGAAAGAATGCTTAGCAAGCATCTCATGTGACTAGCCACCATACATTTTGTCTTATTTAATCAAGCACTTTGTGAAAGTTTGGCCCCAGATGCTCTGATTCCATGGTTCACATTTGGATCTGCTCAATGAGCTCTTCCCTTCCCACTTAGTCCATAGGAAGCTCTGGATACTGTCAGAAACACAAAACCAAACACAGGTACTATGGGTTTGATCTCAAGTGAGCATCCCGGGCCCATCTGTAGAGTGATATGGCTCTGGGGTCCCTTCCTCCAAAAGCCTTGGACCTGGTATGTTACAGGAAAGTGTTTCCTGCTTCAGTTTTTGGTTTTTCCAATCTGATGAGGGACAAGAAGAGAAATGGAAATAAGGTACACAATATAGGCAGTATGTCTTTGTAGTATCAGAGCAGGTAGCAGACTGTTTGATGTCCAGAATTGCTATCTAATACCATAGACACTAGCTATGTGATTACCAAACTCCTGACAAGTGCCTAGGAATAACCTAGATGTAACTCTGCAATCATGCTGGATTTAAAGGACTTACAGTTGCAAAATTATAACATATTAACGTTTCTGATATTGAATACACGTTGAAATGATAATATTTTGATAACATTAGTGAGATGGATAATCTTGGTTTTCAACTTGATTTAATCTAGAGTCAACTAAGAGACAGCCCTCCAGGTGGGTCTTTGAGGGGGAACTGTCCTCTAGGGAAAGCAGAACTTTCTGTTGTTGATGGCTCAAATATCAGGAGGTATGACGGTAAACCAATGCTACTTTCCTGCCCGTCTTCACTTCTTGCTGGTGAGCGCATCTGTCCTTCTGACGTTGCTGGCCATCCTATGCTGACATCAGAATGCAGCTCCTTGGGCCTGCCAACAGGAACTGAAGACTAGCAGTTCTCCAGGAACCCTCCAGGCCTTCAGCACCAGATTAGGATCCTCAGGCATCTGACCTTGAAAACCGAGCAGCTGTGTTCTCAGCCTCTCCAACATACAAACAGCCATTGTTGGACTGCCCAGTCTGTACCACGTAAGCCAGTCCAATCCAATTCCCTTTGTAATATAAATATTCATGCTATAGATTCTGCTCCTCTAGAAAACCCTAACACAGGTGGGTTATGTAAAATATATTATTAAAGTTAATTTCACCATTTTTAATGTGGCCGCTAGAACATTTTAAAGTATACATGTGGCTTGTTTCGTATTTCTATTGGACAACTCTGGTCTAGTGTAATGTGCTTAGCACATCTCACTGTTTCCTATTAATTCAAAGTTCCAGACAAGTGGGGCTGGAGAGATGACTCAGGCTAAGAGCACTGGCTACTCTTACAGAGGCCCACATTCAGTTCCCAGAACCCACATGGTGGCTAACACCTATCTGTAACTCCAGTCCCAGAGGATTTGACACCCTCTTCTGACCTCCTTGGGCACTGCATGCACGCCATGCACTTTCATGCAGGGAAAATACTCATTTTTGATACAAATTTTGATACAAATACAAATAAGATAAATAAAATTTTCATTAAGTTCCAGACTTAGTGAAATGATTAACCTTTAAGTGTTTTGTCTAGTCTGGATGCCAATAAAACTCTGTTACATGGACAGAGAACTTCAAATATTATGGCTTACTGAACATTAACTGGTTTTGTATCTAATCCAGAAATTGCATTCTAACATTTTGTTAACTTACCTCTAAGAATCTTAGCTTTTTAGTTCTTTTTTTACTGAGTGTAACATCTTTTTGGTTTCTTTATAAGTTAATGAGTTAAATCACATCTCTGATCAACTTATCTGTTTTCTGGAAATTTTAATTTCTTTTTTTGAGACAGGGTTTCCCTATGTAGCCCTGGCTGGCCTAGAACTCATTTATAAACCAGGATAAACTTGAACTCACAATGACCTGCCTGTTTCTACCTCCTGAGTGCTGGAATCAAAGATGTGTACCGGGGTCAGGAAAGATGGCTCAGCAGTTAAGAACACTGACTGTTCTTGCAGAAGACCGGGGTTCAAATTCCAGCACCCACATGGCAGCCAACAACTGTCCGTAACTCCAGTTCCAGAGGATCTGACAGCCTCTCTGTCCTCCATGAGCATTGCCTGACTCGGGTGCACTTACCTACATGCAGGCAATACACACACACACACATAAAATAAAAATAATAAATTATAAAAAAAAAGAAAAAAAAGATGCGTACCACCATGCCTGGCCGATTTTTTAAAATTTTTAATTTTTTAAATAATTTTATGATTTCTTTAGTCTTTTTGAGACAGGGTCTTCCTGTAGCTACAGCTGGCCTGGACCTCACTACATAGACTAGGCTAGCCTTGAGCTCACAGAGATACCCCTGCCTCTGCCTCCCGAGTGCTGGGATTCAAAGCATGCGTCACCACAGCCAGCTCAATTTTTAATTTTTAAACCAGTTCTACCTAATAGAAATAAAAATGCAAGCTATATGTGTATTTTAAATTTTGTAGTAATCACATTTAAAAATTAATTTTAGGTGGGCATGGTGGCGCAGGCCTTTAATCCCAGTACTTGGGAGGCAGAGGCAGGTGGATCTCTGTGAGTTTGAGGCCAGCCTGGTCTACATAGTGAGTTCCAGGTCAGCTGGGGCTACAGGAAGACTTTGTCTCAAAAAGACAAAAATAAATAAAAAAATAAAAATTAATTTTTAAAATGTTACTTTAGATTCTCAAATTATCATTTTGGCATGTTGAGACATTGCCGGCGAGGTATATTTTACATTTGTTTTTCATACCAGCTTTGAAGTCCAGACTATGTTTGAACTAGCCACACAGCAAATTCTTAAAAATGTTATTTTTATTTTATGTGTATGAGTGTATTGCCTGCATGTATGTTATTGTACCTGTGTCATGCAGTGCCTATGGAGGTCAGAAGAACTCTGTATCCCCTGGAACTAGAGTTATGGATGGGTACTAGCCGCCATGTGGGTTATGGGAATCAAATCTCTGTGAGTTCAAGGCCAGCCTGGTCTGGTCTACATAGTGAGTTCCAGGACAGCTGGGGCTGAAGCTGTCTGCTTCAGAGAGAGAGAGAGAGAGAGAGAGAGAGAGAGAGAGAGTGAGCTCATGCACAGGTAGAAACTGAGAACACAGCCTTAGAGACGTGAACCCATGGAATGTGTTAATTCCAGATATTTTACATCTGGCTAACTGCTTGTTTTCACTTCTGTAACTTGCTTGCTATTTTAGGTCACCTTGACACAAAGTATGAGACTACCCTGTTATTGTATGACCACTCAGTAACTGCTGATTTCAGCTGTCTTACTATACTTGTTATGGCTAGGAAGTTGACTAATTTTAAAATTACAAAGTTGATTGCTAAGTTATATGACTGTATCACTTGTCTGTATAATGATTGGTTGTTGATTAATAGAGTCAAAGTTCTGCTATGTTGTACAAACCTGATTGGTTCACAAATGTCCTGTTTGAATAATATTTCTGTAATCCTATAAAAGCTCTGACCTGACAATGATCAGGGCTGCGTCTACTCCTGAGATAGACAGCCCAGCCAGTCGAAATAATAAACATTTACCTCACTACTTTTCTTATTTCTTAAAGTGGTGCTGGTGATTTTTTTGTGAACTCCGATCTATAACACCTCCCAGAAGGAATTTTAGCAGCAGCCCCTTCTCTGTGCTTCCCTACTTAAGCTGACCTACTATATTATTATTATTATTATTATTATTATTATTGTTGTTGTTGTCTTTTTGAGACAGGGTCTCCCTGTAGCCCCAGCTGACCTGGAACTCACTATGTAGACCAGGCTGGCCTTGAACTCACAGAGGTCCACCTGCCTCTGCCTCCCAAGTGCTGGGACTAAAGGCGTGTGCCACCATGCCCGGCTACCTACTATTTTATTTAACAATAGTTATTATATGTATCAAATTATCACACTAAGTATTAAAAAATAGAAAGAGTCAGCCATGGTTGTTGTCCTAGTTTATTTCTCCATTGCTATGACAAAATACTCTGACCAATACCAACTTGGGGAGGAAAGGGTTTATTTTATCTTACATCTCTTGGGTCACAGTTCATCAGGGAGCCCAAGGTAGGAACTCAGGGCAGGAGCCTGGAAGCAGAAGCTAGAGCACAGGCCATGGAGGAATGTTGCTTACTGGCTTGCTCCCCTGGCCCCTGCTCAGCCTGCTTTCTTATGCAACACAGGCTCACCTGCCCAGGGCTGGCACTACCCACAGTGGGCTGGGCCCTCCCACATCACTCAGCAATCAAGAAGGTGCCCCATGGACATGGCCACAGGCCAGTCCAATGAAGGCAATTTCCCCAATTGAGGCTCCCTCAACCCAGGTGTGTCAAGTTGACACTAAAGCTATTCAACACAGTGGTACATACCTATAATCCTAGCTACTTAGAAGAGTGAGGCAAGAGGATTGCTTAAGCCCAGTGGATTTGAGGCCTGCCTGGGCAACATTATGTGACCCTATCTCAATCAATCAGTCAATCAATCAATCCATCAATCAATCAGTGAAATAGTTGAGTTTTGAGGTAGGAGAAAAAGTAGTAAACGAAGAAAATTATGTTAGTATACTTTCCAATTAAAGACTAGTATTTAAACAAATAGATGATTTGAGCCATAAACATAAATAACTATACTGGAACCTTTCTGGGTCAATGAGATCCCATAAATTTTATCTCTGCCTTTCCACACTACTTGGCCCTGAGCTCATTAGGTATTGAAGGGGGTTGGAGTCTAGTGATAGAGCACTTGCTTAGATATTAAGTGAATGAATCAAGGAGAATGGATTGACCAATTCATGAACAAGTAGATTAATGAATGAATAAATACGTGATTCTTATAGATAGTTACACTTGTCCTTCTTTGTGCAGGCACAGTTTAATGGTAGAAAGTGCAGGTTTAGTTGCTCTCTTAGTGCTTATCAGCTAAGACTCAGTGGGATGTAGTTCTCTATTGCACATTGATTTTGGAGAACAAGTATCCTTGCCCTTTTAGTGCTCATTAGCTAAGACTGAGTAGGAAGGGACCATGGCAGGATGTGGCAGGGATGTACTCCACTACCTTCCACTCCTGACACCCCAGAGTACTCAGCCCCTCCCTCCCTGGAGCATGCGGAAGTCAGTCACATTCAAGTTAGAACACCCAGTGCCTTTCGTGCCTTCCCCCATACCACCTCTTTATGCCCATCACCCTCTGATTCCACACACAAACCTCAGGTTTATCCAGACATGCCTTCCCCATTCCACTCCCTGGGTTCTGGTCACCTGCTTCCTTTTACCTGGCCTGCCCTCCTCCTGTAAATCCAAGCTACAGCTCTGCTTGGTCAGCTGGGGATGCCCAACTCAAGATGAGCTAGCTAACTTGTCAAAATAGGTGCTCCCATGTCAAAACAGCAAAATGAGATTCAGTCCCACTAACCTTACCAGGATGGTTGGGAGAAGTAATCATTCTGATTGTAAAAATACTGGAGATTGCCAGTGCCACAAATGTAAGGGGATCCCATGATCCTGACCCTGAAGGACCAGCAACCGCAAACTTTGTGTAAAACTTGATTCCTAAAGCCTGCTATTTCTGTTTCTGGAGTCTGACTCATGGGGTGTGGGTGGCCACACCACCTTTTCTCACTACAACTGTGTTGAATGTGAGGGGAGGGAGAGTTCTTTGCTATGTTCTTCCTGTTTAATTTTTACTATGAAAAGGCCAATAATACTCCTCTGGACACTGGTGAATAAATCCACGGTAGGCTTTTTATTTTCTTCCAGGCTAAGAGTCACTGAAATGAAAGATGATTGCATTCCAGGGTACCACAAGGTGAAACACACAAAAATGGCTTTTTGGTGGATCTCTCTTTTTATTTAAGCTGCATGCCTGAATAACAGAGGCTTTAAAGAGCAATAGCAAAAACCATTACTTGCCTGGGCCTTGAGCTCTATCTTTGTAGTACCAGCTCTTATAAATCCCTGGTTGAGTAGAATGTCTGATTCCTAAGGTTGTTAGGAGGATCCTTTTAACATTTAATTGAGCTCAGGAGGTAAGAAATTGTCACCTGTACACGCTCCTAGGTAATCACTTAGTGGGAGGGGAAACTAAGGCCTGGTCTTTCTCTAATGGCTCCTGACAAATGTTTAATATTATGTGATACATTCTTCATAGTTTATGAGGATGTAGCTCAGTTATCAGAGTGCTTGTCAAGCATACACAAAGCCCTGGACTGGATCCCCAGTACCACATAAATGGGGAGTGGTGGCACATGCTTATAATCCTAACACTGCAGCCTGTGTGGAGATCAGATGACAGTTTACAGAGTTGGTCTGTCCTTCTGTAAGAATGGTAAGAATGATTTACAATATGGATATTACTAAAGACTTATCTAACCTTACAACCCAAAAGTTACTATTTATAGTGTAACAAGCTCACTGAGCCATGTGCCTCTCTTGTGACCCACAGCAGCTTTCCTTGCCTTCTACCCAAGATAGTGACTGATGAGTGTGACTGTGAATGCATTGCACATCAAAGTGCTGAAAGCAGCAGTTTGTAGTTGTGTGTGTGTGGTAGGCCTAGGGATCAAAGCATTTTTTTTTTTTTATAATGTGTAAAGTCCAATCTATTAGTCATTTTTTCATTAAACCAAACAAATAATAAAACAAAACAGCATTAACAAACAAAACAAACATTTTATACAAAACACATTTTATAGCCATGGACTTGAGATGTAGCTCAGTTGGTAGAGTGCTTGCCTAGCATGCTATAGGCCCTGGGTTCCATCCCTAGTAACACATGACAGCTTTGGCTATCCAGGGTCTTTTTGTGACTCCTTATGAATTTTAGGACTTTTTTTTTTCTAATTCTGTGAAGGACATCAGGGAGTTTGATTGGGGTTGAAATCAGGCTGTATAGTGCTTTTGGTAGGATGGTCATTTTCACAATATTAATTCTTCCAATCCATGAGCATGGGAGGTCCTTCCATCTTCTGGTGTCTTGCTCAGTCTCTTTCTTCAAAGATTTGAAAATTTCATTGCAGAGATCTTTGCTTTCTTTGGTCAAGTTTATTCTGAGAATTTTTTTGAGGCTATTGTGCATGAGGGTTTCCCTATACTCTTTATCTGATTGCTTGGTATTGGTATAGTCAAAGGCTACCGACTTTTGTAGATTAATTTTGTAACCTGCCACTTCACTGAAAGTGTTAATCATTTCTAGGAGTTTTCTGGTGGAATTTTTCAGAGGGATCAAAGCACTGACGCATTTCTCTAGCCCAAGTTGCTGTTTTCTGTTATCAGGCAGAACAGATTTTCTTTCCTAAGTAAAACTGTTTGTAGTTAATGTTTTGCTGTAATCCTTTGCGGGGGGTGGGTGGGGGAACGACACAACAGGAAAACAAATCAAGCAGAGAGTGGGGCTAGGTTTACTAAATTAGATGGGCTGCCAGTGCCAATGATGACAGTTTTTGATGTTTTCAGTTCATTTTCTGCTTCTTTGTTTTATCACTTCTTTCTGAGGGCTGCCGTAGTTCAAGTTCTTGGTCAGCTAATCCAGTAGCTAACCACCAGGTCTTGAGACTCTCCCAGCAAACTGCACTCCCAAATTACGTAAGATTACATTCCAAACTAGTTAGAGGTGGTCTCAGTGGAGCACCTTCTCTTCTCTGCTAGTAGGCAGATGATGGCGAAGAGACATGCCTGTCACTCTCATAAGTTCATTTCCAACTTTATGGGCTCTTTAGCCCTTTATAGGACCTTCTAAGGACCATTATTAAAAAAAAAAAAAAAGATTTAAAGATTTTCTGGGCACCTTTTGCAGATCTGGAGAAAAAAAACAAAAGCGAAAACAATGAAATCCTACCATATTGCTATCTGATCTGCATTGTTAAGGAGGCCAAGTAGACTGTGCACTCTTAACTCTGAAGTCAGGCTTTTCCTAAAAATCCAATTATATTATGTACAGAATTTTTTACAAATTCCAGAGGAGTCTGTTCTAGAGAATCAGTCTCAAGCCCAGAACCTGCAGATGACAGCATAAGTCCAACAAGTATTGTCTTGACACAGCACATGGTCCAGCGCATCCAGGCCTTGATGCTGGACCTCTCTCATTCCCAGGTACCAAGAGGTTTTCCATTATTTTTATTTTATGTGTATGAATGTAATACCTGCACATACGTAAGTGCACCAGTGTTGTACCATGCCCTCGGAGGTCAGATGAGGGCATCAGATACCCTGGAACTGGAGTTACAAATGATTGTTAGCTGCCATGTGGTGCTGGGAATCAAACCTGGGTCCTCTGCAAGTGCTCTTGACCACTGAGCAACCTCTCCAGCCCCTCCATTATTTTTCTGTTACTCTTCTATAACCCTAGTGTTCCTTCACCAATGTCCTACAGAAAATGTAAAACACATCTAATTGATCTTTTAGAGATAAATTCAGTCTGGGAAGTTAAAAAAAAAAAAGAACTGTAATAACTAAACTGATGTAACTCTCAGACTAAAAATATGTAATTGTATTTTGGAATGTAAATTCACAATTCTGTCTACTATAGTTTTTCAGTATTTACTGACAAAGCTGTAGTACCAAGCTTCAACAGTACTGTGAAATTTATCATCGTTTGTAATGTAAGTTTGGCATTCACTCCCTTTCCAAATGCTCCAGCCTATACAGTTTTTCAATGTAATCATGTCTGTGTATGTGTGTGTGTATATATATATAATTGTGTACTTTTTTTTTTAATGTGTATGCATGTATTGCCTGCATGTAGGCAAGTGCACCTGTGTTGGGCAATGCCTGCGGAGGACAGAAGAGGCTGTTGGATCCCTTGGAACTGGAGTTATGGATAGTTGTTAGCTGCTATGTTGGGTGCTGGGATTTGAATCTGGGTCTTCTGCAAGAACAACCAGCATTCTTAACTGCTGAGCCATCTCTCCAGCCCCAATCAAGTTCTTTTTTAAAGAAAGCAAAGCTAATTAAAAATTTTAAAATAAAAAGAATCCCAGAGAAATGAAAGGGGAAAAAATTTAAAATTTGGCTACACACGTGGTGTTATGATCTGGATTGAAGTCCATTTCCTCAAAAGGTTCAGAAATGAGCCTTCAGAGGGCCTGAAGGCTGGTGAAGTGGTCTATTGTGAAGTAATTCTTCAAGGACCCACTGGAATAAGACTCACTGTGCTCCACCAGAGGTCCTTAAAGATGTTCATGCTTCATCTGAGGCTGCCACTTTCCACTTGAGAGGTCCTTCCAACTCAGACTTCCTCTGCCCAGACCTCCAGTTCTTGCTACATCCTGAGTGGCTGGGTAGTGGTGGACACACAGTGGGACAGTGAGCTATCTAGTAATAAAACATCACACACAATTTAAGAAGGCTGGGGACCAGAAGATTCCCTGCTCCATAGAACAAAGAGCACTGAGTCTCTAACACTCAAGGTTTTATTCACTAGGGTGGGGTGCTCTAAGCAGGTATTCAGGAACAAATGGTATGCAGATCAAAGGACATTCCTCTGCAGGAGCTCAGGAAACAATCAGCTACAAAATGTGACCTCTTTACATGGTTTAAGTAGATATTCACACAGGCATAGTTATCTACACATAAACATAAGGGATACTGCACTTCCTGTCTGGTTTTCTGCCATCATAGACAATCTCGGCTACTGTTGACTTTGCACATATAGTCAAGCATGCTTTCTGCAGCGCTCAAACAGGGCAGTGGTCTCCAGCACTTGTCTAAGGCAGCCTCTGCTCTAAATGCTACACTTGAATTTAATTTCCTCAGTGGAATAGGTTTAGCACACACAAAACTCTGGGTGCTGGGAACCTAGTGGGTTTTCCACAAGAGCAGTACATACTTAACCAGTGAACACTCCAGCCAAGGTTTTTGTTTTGTCTTTTTGGAACAGGGTCTCCCTGTAGCCACAGCTGGCCTGGAACTTGCTTTGTAGACCAGGTTGGCCTCAGTCTCACAGAGATCCACCTGCTTGCCTCCCCAGTGCTAGGATTAAAGGTATGTGCCACCATACCTGGCTGCAAATATTGTTTAAGCACACATGTCAGGTTTCTAGGGGACAGACTTAGGAGAGCATTGCTAGTTTGAAAGGATGCACTTTAAAAAATTTTTAAAACATTTTATGAGTGTAATGCCTGCATGTAAGTGCATCCGTGTCGTGCAATGCCCATGGTCAGAAGCTCCAACCCCTGGTAATGGAGTTATGGTTATTAGCCACCATGTGGGTGTTGTGAATCAAACCCAAGTCCTCTGCAAGATCAGCTAGTGCTTTTAACCAGTCATCTCTTCAGCCCCAGGAGTGCTTTTTAAAAGAGCTAAATACTCTTTTATCTAAAAACCTACCTATCTACCTACCCACCCAAGACTGGGTCTTGATGTAGTTTAGGCTGGCCTCAAACTCTCAGCCTCTAGCGTGCTGGGATTACAAACTCTCTACCCCAGTTTATCAATTCATTTTATATATATATATATATAAAATCTGCTGTTCCATTTTGAGTTGATTTCCATTTTGTACTTGTAATTTATAGATTCAAAGGATATTTATAGTTGACATTTGTTCATTTAAAGATTATACACCAAGGTTAGCAAGTAATCTCCTAAACTTTTTCTTGACAATTTAATACATGTATACAATGTGGGCTTTAAAAAATTTTTTTTAAAATAATCTCATACATGTGCACAATGTCCTTTTATCTGACTCCTGTCATCCTTCCTCTTCAACGTTTGAACCAGTTTTTTTTTTAACTAGCCTTTCCCAACTTTCATGTCTGGATGAGAAAGTTTACTCAAGGTTCATTCTATGAGCACAGATGGGGATTTTACTGGAGTTTGGGCAACTTACCAGTGACTGTACCCCAAGGAAAATGACTCCCCTTCCCCCAGCAACCCATTAACTGCCAACAGCTCAAGGAACAGGGCCTCAGGAGCCTCTCCCTCATCCATGATGTATAGCTGATGGGTCTGATCTTGTTCAGGTGACCACAGCTGCCATACCCCTATGAGCCCAAGAGCTATGACACATCCAGAAGATACACTCCTGGTACTCCCCATCCTCCAGCTGGATCATGTTTTAAGTTTCCAAAATCCCCAGGGCTTGGGGGGGGGGGGGGGGAAAAAATCCTTTTTAATTCCCTCTTCCTCCAACACAGGAAACGCTCTTTAACAGTATCTGTTCTTAAAGTAATCCCAATCTATTAATTTGAAAAATTCATTTTGGTAACTTTTAGCATTTTCTTTGAGAACAATCGGTTAAGCACGTTTAAAGACTTGTAGACTACATTTTTTCACTGTAGAATTGGCCCTTCTGTAGCTCAATAGGTAGTCTGGCACATCCCCTTTCCCGAGTATCAGCTGAACCGTCCTGCAGACTTTAGCTGTATAGATGTGGTATTAACACCCGAGTTTTGCTGAAAATGCAAAAAGGGCACTAGGAACAAGTATTAAGGCAAGGTCTCAAGTGACTCTAAAGTATTGCTTATGAAGATGGGCATGGGTGCCTTGCTTCTTTTCTGCATTCTGCACAATCCCTCAACTTTGCAAGTTTAAATTAGTTTTAAAAATATATTTCATTTACATTGTGTGCACAGCACCCCGGTCTAGTGAATTCCAGGCCAACCAGAGGTACATAGCGAGACCCTGTTCAAAACACTCCCTTGACCCCCAAATACCAAAACCAAAACCCTGCCCCTACCACATCCAAATGTGCTTTCTCAAAGTAACAAAGCATTTGTATCCACTCAGGGGTCTCCAGTGGCACTCACGGGACACTGCCTGCCACAGCATTCATAGGTGGGTGTTCAGAGCTTTTGGGGGGTCGAAGATGGCAAGTTTTCAACCTGGTCTTGACAAATTCAAATGTTTTAGGCTACAGTGGGACACTGGAAACAACGGAGCCCTTATAAATTGAGCCACTGATGCACTACATTCCTTCACTGCTCTTATCCTGCATTCCCCCAGTTCTGTCATCTTTGTAGACTAGTGTCACCTAGAAAGGGCAGGCAGAGGTTGCAAAATTAGTTTTTCCTCACAGAGCTGCTCCACTTCTTAAAGGACACCTCTCAAGTGGCCTTTCTTTTTAAAGAACAATTCAAATATTTCACACACACATGAAACACACTGGTGTCTCCAACTTCCTGACACTGTATCAACAAAACAGTTATGAAGCCTTGATTTGGGATAATTAAGGAAATAAGTTTAAAAAATTTATTATTTAAATTCCAGAGGGGGGGAAAATCTGAGGTTGCATACCATCTATTGAGCACTATTCATTAAAAAGAAAAAAAAAACACATTAAGAGCTAGTATTAGGTAAGCATCACAATTTCAGAGCAGTTATCTAGTAATGTCTAATGCATATAGTCAATTAGGTGTTGAGTTTCCAGACTTCATTTGTAATTTACTTGAATGAGATGGTGTCCTACCCTCCTGTTTGCTAGCTAAATTTACCTTAGCTATAAAAATGGTTTCATCTTCTTGGACTGGGCTCAGGCAAAATCAAATCAAGGTAAATTAGCTGTTAATCAAGATGCATCATAATGCTGCAAATGCATGAGATTTTATTTCTCCTGGGGACCCCCCCCCTTTCCATTTGAATGCAGTATTTGGGACACTTGTTCCAAAGGACTGGTATTTTCCAATTTAATCAGATCAGAATAAAACAAGCCATAAAACTGTTTGAGATTTGTTTCTCACCCTCATCATCAAGACTCACCGCCTCCCATCATCAATATTTATTGAGCATTTACAGTGTACTAGGCACAACAGAACATACAGAAAACATTGTCCCTGCTCTTGAGGAGCTTACATTCTAAAAGGAAAAAAAAAAATACACCTCTTTTAAAATGGCATTTTTGTTTGGTGTTTTCTGTAAAGTACTGAGGAAATATTCGGTAGGGTGTGAGCTTTGGGTATAACTTAGCCCCATCATTATTCAAAGAGAGGAAGAGGAAGGATTTTAAAGGCAGACAGTGACAGACCATTCAGGATAGGATTTCCAGGGAGATAAACACAATCTCAACTAAGGAGAGATGTGCTGCAGGAAGGAGGATGAGGAGTTCGTGGGATGCAAGCAGAGGAAGCAGGTTCTTAGACACTTAGTGGAGCCAGAAAGATCATGCGGCCTTTTCCCAAGTACACGGCCACCAAGTAGGAATGGTCAGTGACAAGACAAGAGGCTAAAGAGGAAGGTAATATCTTGTGCACCTGACAACAGAATTAAAGGACTGAAAGGCAGGCTGTAAGAGCATCAAGAAATTCATAAAAACCAAAAGCAATCTGGAAGCACAGAACTTAATAGTTAATGCTACCCAATGTCATGATGGGCCAACAACATTGTGGCTTCCTTCCTAAGTTAGAAAATGCCATAAACCAAAATGTTTTAAATGGATCACGTTATCTCTGCCACTCAATTCTCCCCTCCCTCAGAAAAAAAGTCCACTTCATTTTTGAGGGAGTGAGAAGTGGGGAATATGGGACAGTTGAGAATGGTAGTTATATTAGCATCTTTTGTTATAACAGACTTTGCATTTAAAATTGGTAAAAGCCCATTAGCTGCCTAGAGGGAATAAGGAATCAATTTTCAAGAAAGTACAATTTCCTTTAGAGAAGTCTCAAACCAAAAGACTAATTACATGAAAAGCTGTAGAAAGTAGTTGAAAGTCCATTCATAAAACCTTTATTCCACTTACATGAACTTAATACATGTGTTCTTAACAATTATGCTTGGATTGTTCATGAAAATTTCATAAGACATTAAACAAAGCTAACCATCATCTCAAGTTATTTCCCTGTTAACTGTTTTATACAGCACATGCATGTTAGGCAAGTTTTTGTTTTTGTTTTTGTTTTTTTTAAAAAGGAAAACAAAAAGCACAAAAGCAAAAAAAAAAAAAAAACAAAAAACCAACTAAAAAAATTAAATACATGGGATTTTTTTGTTTACTGCTGTGCCTGATAGACATGAAGTAATGAATACCAAGCATTTTGTTTTTACTGCATCTTTACTTTTACATTTGTTCTTAGATTGCCTAAAACATTTAAATACAAATAAAATGTGTAGCAAAAATAATGAAAGCAAACAGCAGGTAACTTTACAAATAATGGAATGTGAACCGTTTCTGCCCTTATCCAGAGTAACTGGGTCACAACTTTGTCTGAAGGAAGCTTCTGCAGCTGCAGTCGAAGGCGTGCACACTGGGACTGGCTCCCCCACAGAAGCATGGGATTCCAACATGTGCACATGGGATATCTGTTTGTACCACAACCTTGTAAGTGCTCCAAACCTTAAAGTACCCACAATAACTACACTTGTGACTGGAATCAATTATCCCTTTTATTCCCCATCAGGACAAACCAATATGTAGGCAGTTTTCTTTGCTTAGACATGGAAGCAGTTTTAACACTGGCCCTTGTGAAGCCACAATGTACCAAAAGTACTATGCCGAACATATAACTTGTATAAAAATTCCACATCCCCATATTGGCCACCTCAAGATGAAAACGAGTAACTCCCTAAATGTTAACTGGCTCTACTCCCCTAATATTAAAACATAAAAACCACATGGGAAATATAGAAATTCAAATAGAAGTAACATAAACCTGTCATAAATCGTAAACAAAAAAACTATTTGTGGGACAGCATGGATGACAAATGGTCTACTGTGTAAATTTTAGAATGAGGCAGACAAAAGTTGGAAGGTGGTTAATTTTCCCCTCCTTCTCCTGCTTCTGCTTCATCTCCTTGGGTATCCGATGTCCACAACTGGTAAAAGAAGGAAAGAGTTTTTTTCAGCATATTTCAAAATGAAAAAAACAAAACCCTTTCTTATGTATGTATGCCAAGGTCCTAGCATGTAACCCATGTTCTGGTTGGAAAGTATTCTTAAATAGATAGCAATGCCGAGAACAGCTTTGATGTATTTCTTTTTCTCCCTAATCATCAGGTAAGCATGGCAGATACACAACGCAGCTGTCTTCAAACAAAACAGACACAGGAAACTTGTGGTTATTCACAGAAAATGAAAAGAAAGAAGAAATCCTAGTCTTTAAATCTTCTGACTCCAGGGCATTGCACGACATGGGTGCACTCACACACATGCAGGCAATACACTTATACACATAAAATAAAAATAAATATTTTTAAAAGCTACTGAGGTCAGAGCAGCAAGATGGGTCCATGGGTAAAAGGCACTTGCCACCCCTAGGCCTGACAACTTGAGTCCAATCCTTGAGACCCACGTGGTAGAGAGAACAGACTCCTCTAAGTTGTGTTCTAACGTCCACAAGCACACAATCCCCCTCCAAATTTATAAATGTTCTTAAAAAACCCTCAACTCTTAAGTAGCACTGGTACTAACTGAGCTAAATGGCCAATGTGGCTTTCCTGACATGTTCAGCTTTGAAAAATATACTTTTATGTATTTGTATGACTTACGATGAATGCCGAACAAATAACACAAAACCAAATATTTTAAGAGATAAAAACAAAAGTGTGGCAGGACAACAGATTCCATTTTTTTCATTAATGTTGTTATAATGTTTTAAGACGACAGTTTTAAACCATTCATTAGCAACCCCTAGAAAGGAGAGTATTCCAAAGTCATGGATAGTCGTGACCTGTGTGCTTCTGTTAAACAAGGATAAGATCATTGAAAGTTTCATTTTTGCCCTAACCCTTAAGGGTTTTTAATTTTGTATTCAAACATCAAAAAGTAGATATAGTACAATTCTCTCAGTAAGATGTCAATGATTTTGTAAGCCAGATTCCGAATCAACTAGGTTAGATTTTGGCAAAATTTCTTTTCTTGACAAATGATCAAATCAACCTATAATGATAACAGCCCAAATGTCACTAAGGCTCAGGAAAGACATAGTGACAGAATCAGAATGGAGACCGTGATTTTCCTCTCAATTGTTAAGTACTCTTCCTGCTATACTGAGGTCAAAATCCAGCTGGACGTTGAGACTAGATCAGCTCTCAGAAAAGTGGTGGCACGAGTAGGTCTCAGGGTCTACACCAAAGAGAAAATTTAGATCAAGTCTTCCTGTCGCACAGGGCAGCCTAGAATTTTGATTCTCTTGCCTCAGCCTCCCAGTAGCTGGGATTACAGGCATGTGCTACCATCTCTGGCAAAGGGGCTTAAAAAAAAAAAACACACCCCACCCTGTACTAGATATTAAATTCAGGGCCTAGATACTAAATTCAGGGCCTCACACGTCAACAGCCTTATAATGAGCTACATTTCCAGCCCAAGAATATTCTATTAAAAATTAGTACAATTTTTAATGACACCTGGGCACCACCATGTACCCCAGTACTTGGGAGGCAGTGGCAGACAGATCTCTGTGAGACTGAGGCTAGGTAGCCTGGTCTACATAGTGAGTTCCATGCCAGCCAGGGATATATGAGACCCTGGTCTCAAAAAACAACAACAAAAAAACCCCAAAAAACCAGAGTTAGTCTAGTGCTGTTATTTCTTTCATTTGGACTAAGCCTAAAACTCAATGGGGGAACATTTACCTAGTATGTGGTGAGGTCCTAGATGCCATTTCTAGCACAATGTCTTTCATTCTATACTATACCTTCTATTTCCACCATTTCTGAAGTTTATAAAACAGCCTCAATTACATTTATTAAAATAATCTTAGTTATTGTCAATGGACTAAACAAAGCTGACAATGAAATGTGTAAAAGGATGACAAGCCCCAAGAGAAATGGCCCTGAAACAAAACAGCCACACTAGACTATAACTTTTAATTTCCACCTGGATATCTGACATACAGCAGGTGCTTGACCATTTTTCACCTATGGGGCCTACTGCAATACATGGACTCTATTTGGATCCCAATTTACTGTTATTTAAATAATTCATTTATTTTATTTCATGGGTGTATTTTGCCTGCACACCATGTGAATGCAATGTAGAGGCTATGAGTACTGGGAACTTAACCTGGGTCCTTTCCAAGGATAGCCAGTGCTCTTAACTGCTGAGCAGTCTCTCCAGCCCTGGGATCCCAATTTAAATAACAAATAAAAATCATTGAAATTTGAATTGCCATTTAATAAGAATTGTTGGTTTTTTGTTTTTGATCAGACAGTGGTGCCCCCGACCCCCACCACCAAATCTGGACTATACCAGCATAATAGTTAGAACCTCCAACAGTATCAGGGTTTTGTTTTAAATAAAAGACTAGGCAAAGTAAGATTTCTAAACACTTGGATCCTACCATATCTGAAATTTCCTAATTTGTTATTAACAGCTTGTCATAGCCACACAAATATGGAGAACTTAATGGACACGAAAATCAAATTTTAAAATAATTTATAGCCTCAGTTTACCCTTCTCATGGTTTGAGACAGGATCTTGCTACAAAGCAAGGGCTGTACGATAGATAACTCTGTGTAGTCCAGACTAGCCTCTAACTCATAATCCTCTGCCTTCCACCTCAGGATGCTGAGGCATGCACACTGTACCTGAACCGAGCTTACTAACACCCAGCTGCTCTGAGATGAACATGAAACACAACACTTGATGGAAACTAAGTGTGACTTATGACAGCTCAAGCCCAAAACCATTGCTCACAAGATATTGAGATTTAGAATTTTCACTATAGGCTTGTGTATATATTTTGAATTTTATTTTCTTCCTCATGTGGTTTTAACAGTAGACAGGACATTAAAATTAGTAATTTAAAGACCAGAATATTCCTTATAGCATATTTTTGAAAATAAGAAAATAGTATTTTTGAAGTAAAATAAAATCTCTTAAACTACATTCATCACTAACGATGCTGTTAAGTACTTACTGTCAAGTTGTCTCTCAGTAACTGCATTATTAGTGTGCTGTCTTTGTATGACTCTTCACTTAATGTATCAAGTTCAGCAATGGCTTCATCAAAAGCCTGTGATTAAAAACAAAAAGTACATTTCAGTACTCAAATAATGACAATTGCTAAATTTCTGTGTAGCAGGAAAAATACATACTGTTTTTGCAAGAGAGCAGGCTTTCTCTGGGGAGTTCAGAATCTCGTAATAGAACACAGAGAAGTTAAGGGCCAGGCCCAATCTGATAGGATGTGTTGGTTGCATTTCCTTTTTGCTGATTTCAAATGCTTCTTGGTATGCTTGTTGTGACTGATCCACAATTCCTGGGTAATAAAACACCAATATGTACTGTTAAAAGTTTGTATTCCATCTTCACTCCTCAAGCCAAACTTTTCATTTAAACCCCATAAACTCAATCTTAAATTAAGTGCTTATTAAATTTAAAAGCAAACAACCAAGGCAAGCAAGCCTATTCTGGATCACACTAGCCACCTGCTACTGTCAAGACAGGGAAACCTTGGAATCTCACTGTTTTGTCAGCTACCTAACTCTGCTCTCTGGATACGCTGTGGTTACTACTTAAAACAATGAGGAAACATTCTTATACACAAATGGCTTTCAGAAAGTGTAATTTTTAAACACCAATGTCAGTAGGATAAAATCAGGACTCAAAAATAAAAGCAAAGAGCACCACTGCAGGCTATTCCAATGCTATAAGCGATTAAAAAACAAAAACAAACCTAAACCTAGTACTTCCAAAGATGACTGTCCACACTATATGACTTTACACAAGCTCAAACAACAGGTTTAAAATGTACTTTTAAACAATATACCTTTCTTGTCATCACCAGCAGCAACCTCAGCCAAGTAACGGTAGTAGTCTCCCTTCATTTTCAAATAGAAGACTTTGCTTTCTGCTTGTGAAGCATTGGGGATCAAGAACTTTTCCAAAAGAGACTTAAGAAGAAAAGAAACAGAAGCAATCAGAATACAACTTTTACAAAACAAAGCTAAGCTCTCTTCTTAAGCACACACTAAGCCCCATCATTTTCAGTAATCCAATTGAGAGTGCAATAGACTCATGAATTTGTGGTTCCAAAGTTAGCAGAATGCTTTGGGTAAAAATACTTAAAAGAAAGTTTATATTCTGTTTATTATTTGTGCACGATGCAACTGTGTAATTCCTGAAGTGTTTATCTGTTCATAGGCTTGTTGAATGAATTTGAAGTATAACACTTTAGATTTAAGGGTATTTTCTAATGAGCTAGCCAACTTTATAGAACTGAAAGTGTACAAATGAACCTTCTGGGATTCTCTAAGAACCATTTAAGTAGAAACTAGTAACACAACAGACACAACCATAGTCCTCGTCAGAAGATGCAGAACTAGATTATCTCCATTTCTAATAACACAACTGAAGCAATACTTCACAAAAAAAATTTAAAACAAACCTTAATTTTTCAAATAAACACCAGCCAAACCAGTACTATACTAATACTTCAGAGGGCCGGGACAGGAGAAGTCACGATTTTGAGGCCAGCATGGACTACTGATTTAGGCTCTACCTCAAAAAATATAAATTAGTAAATCAAGACAGTGAAAAGGCCACAGATTTAAATGGTAGATCTTTAATCTCATCACAGCAAATTTTTATCTGTAACTGTTAAAATTTTATTCTATAGTTTTGTTTAAAATTATTAACAACTTAAAGTTCAATGGAATCTTAATACGCCAAATAAAATTTCAATAGTACCCAAACAAAAAAATGCACTTACATTAGTTAGCTGGGCATGGTGGCGCACGCCTGTAAGTCCCAGCACTTGGGAGGCAGAGGCAGGTGGATCTCTTTGAGTTCAAGGTCAGCCTGGTTTACATAGTGAGTTCCAGGACAGTTGGGCCAAAAGGAAACTCTGCTTCAAAAAGACAAAAAAAAAACACTTACACCGGGAGAAAACAGCAGTAGCAGAATTGGGTAAACGTAAGAGGAAAACACCCTACTTTCACCAAACCTACTTCTTACTGATAACTGCTACTTTGAAAATCAAAGTGGAGAGCTCATTTGGCAGCACTGGCACTAAAACTGGAACACCACAGAGAAGATTAACATGGCTCCCACACGAGGATGACACACAAATTTTCAAAGTGTTCCATTTTTTTTTTTTAAGAAAAAAAAAAAAAATCAAAACCAAGTTCATTTTCATCTGGGCTAATTCCCAAATAAATCAATTCTTCCAAGGGAAAAAAAATATACTCAATTTTTTATTTACCTTCTCTAAGAAAGTCACCAACTAGTTTATCTTATATGTAATACTGTCAAAATACTTTTAACAACTATGTTTACCTATTATGTTCCAATGATAGGGTGGGTAAGGGAACAAACTCGAAGGTCCTAGGAACCAATCACTTATAGTGTAAGAATCTGACAGCTGGCATAGCGAGGCACCCCTATAATCCCAGAGCACTAAGGGCAGCACAAGCGGATTCTGAGTTCAAGGATAGCTTGGGTTACAAAGAGACCCCACCTCAAAAAACAAAACACACCCCATGGCCCCCAAAAGCAACCAAACAACAAAACAAAAACCCAAAAAGGTTGAGAATGTAGCTCAGTGGCCTATCATATGCAAAGCCATGGGGCCAATGCCCAGTGTGTGCTTACTTCTTTAGACAAAGTATTGATAAATGTTAGAGTGAACAATCTGTTTTTTTATTGGTAACTTCTATATCCCTAAAAATCTCATTTTTCAGTGAAGTAACTCATGCTGAGAAAGTTGGCAGGAATTAAATTAACAGATAAGCACCTCCTCCCTAAACCTGAACACAGAAGCAGTTACAAAACAAGTTTAAAGCTACTAACCAAAAACCAGAATAGCAAGGCTATTACTTACTGGCTTAGTGGGGATCAAATATGAACAGCAGCAAATGTTTCTGGTGAAATGCTGACTCTAACATATTGAGAAATGTATAAATAGTATACTTAAGTATTTAAAATTTCCAATGACATACATAAAAAAGCTAAGATTAAATTTACAGGAGCTAATGCTTTCTTTGGATAAGGTGTCATGGAAGAGAACTGTGGGAGACTTTCTTCAAAGCTGACTTCCATCAATTCCCTGCCATTCCTAATGAGGCAGAATTTATTTCCTTTTTCGTGGAGTGTCAGCTAGTTTTGCTGACTTGCTTTGAACCAACAGAATTCAATGAACTTGGCCACTGTTCCAGTTCTGTGCCTAAAATTACACAACTCAGATATTGGAGCCATAGCTAAAATCCCAGCCAATACTACACGAAAACTGCCCAGTCAGAGTCCAGTCAAGCCAAAGAATCCCAGCTTTTAAGTCACCAAGTTTTGTGTGGCTCATTATAAAACAACTGAGGTGAGTCATGGACCCTATAATTTTAACTTGTAATCATAGTAAATGCCAATATTAGTTTAGTCTGACGATTCTTTAATCCTATCTATCAGGTACAGGCTACAATGCTTCTCAGTTTATAGAAGTCAGTGTAGTCCAACCATACAATGTGCTCAAAACCACAGCTGCTTGTGAAAAGTGATATTCACAACTAGGAAATCTGAGTACTTCTCTGACTTGATAGTGACATCTATTGAAAAGGTAATGTGACTATTCCAAGATACATCAACAAAACTATCTATGTGAGTCATCAAACTTATGAAAGTTCAGTATTATGCTAGATTGGTGACACCAAGTCTAAAATACATTGCTTCTTAATATATCAAGATAGGAACTGAAGAATACCAGAGTGATCAACATGAATACCTCTAACTGATAGGACTAGTTAAAACTTAAAGCTGGACTTGGAGACGCATGCCTGTAATCACAGCATGGTGCAGGATCAAGGTAATCTGGGCTACATAATAGGATCCTCCAGCCACCATCACCCCCCAAAGACTAAATTGCTAAAGAGGGAAATTTCTGTTTAGCAAGAAAAACCTGAGGAGACTAATAGAATCAGGTACCAGACAGTGAGTCCCCTCTTCTTTTAGAGATCTAAGGAGAATTCAAAAGGGTCACTTGTATTTTTGTTAAGAGGAGATTAAATTCCAACATATGGTCTTTTTCAAATCCAAGGGGAAAAAATGAGTACACTGCATTAGTTAATAACACGAGAGGTATGCTAATTGACTAGAGTTCATTAATCTAACGCAGGAAGCCAAACAAAGGTAAATTGTAAGGGAAAGAGTAAGAACAAAGGATCAAAGGATATTTTCAAAAAGCCAGAAGTATAGGGAAGAGGGAAAAAGAGAGGCAAGCAAAATGAAAGGGAGGGGGACTGGAGATAGCTCAGCAGTTAGGAACACTGGCAGCTCTTGCCTGAATTTGAAAAGGGAGTGGTACAAGACCACATTGTAAGGGAAGTGTGGCAGGCATCACAAATTCAACTCTCCTGGGGGCTAGGTTGCTTAATGCTGAACATCCCACTTTACTGTTTACTCTCCGTGCCACCCATACAAAACCCTGCAATCTCTTTGGGCTGCAGGTTTCTTGCCTGTTAAGAGGCAGACATCAGTAGCTGAGACATCAGGTGAGCTACAAGCATTAAGTGAATTAATGTGTAGTACAGAGAGTACTGAGAACAGTGTCTAGTACAAAGCAAGCAACAAGTGCTATCATCTTCTGGTAAATTAAAATTTTTCTCTCAGTATTTCTAAGCTAATTATACAGATTGCCCTAAGAAAATGTAAACATCATTGATAATCACAGCACCTGGAATATGGTGGCAGCAAGATGATCAGATCAAGACAATCCTTGGCTACAGGAGGGCTGCATGAGACACAGCCTCACCAAGGACTGCATTACAGCAATTCTAAAATCACGTTAGTCAACTCAATTCATTCAGAAACCATCTTAGCTCTGGACTCTCCTCTTAAGATGTCATGTTTTAAAAAACATTTCTACCTTATTCCTCCCAAACATAGTAAGTTATTTCTCCATAAACAGGTATACTTTTCCACAGTAAAGACTAAATATTAGCAACTTGTGTTTATCTTCCAACTTTTTGGTCTCAACATCTTTTTTACTCACAATTGATCTCAAGATTACAGTACTAAATAGAAGTTTCCAGAGTTCTCATTTTTATTATCACAGATACTGTCTTCCTTGAAGTGACAGGTTCATTCATTTATTTTCAAGATGTGTATTATCACCTAAGTTTGACTAACCTCAGCCTGTCTGCCCATGAACAAAAGCAAGTAAGTCAGGACACAATCCAAAACACCATGAAAGCCTTTCCTAAAGATATTCATTGTATAGTGGGCCCTCCATAGCCATGCAGTTTGTATTCAAAGCAACAGCAGCCCAAACATATTTGGAAAAAAAAAGTGTTTAACTAGCCAGGGATAGTGGATCACACCTTTAATCCTGGCATGTGGGAGGCAGAGTTGGCCCATTTCTTGAGTTCAAGGCCAGCCAGGGCTACACAATGAGATCTGGTCTCTAGCCAGGACCTGTACAGACTTTGCTGTTTTTCTCCCAGGTGTGCCCAAACACCTTTGATACTGTAGTGCAACACCATCTACAAAATTCACCTTCAAGTACCTACAATCTGAATTTTAAAAAATCTTCAGTTTTTAGTTTACAATTTTGTGTTGGGCCAAATTCAGATTTGAGCCTTATGCAGTCCATAAGCTGCACGATTACTTTAAGATGTTATGAATAATCTAGAGATGATTTAGAACATACCAGAGGATGTGTGAACACAGGTTACCTGAAACTACCACCATCATTTTAACAAGGGATCTGGGCATAAGCAAATATGTGAGCTTGCACATGTGGACAGAAGACAGCTGTACTTTCCACTCTGCCACACAGAATGGTTGTCAATTTAAGGGCTATTATAATTTTACAATTCTAAGGACACTAAAATCCTTTCGAACATACAATTGCTATGTTCCATTAAAGCTAATTCCTGTAACTATTCTTTTTCACCTACATTATTTGTACTGCTAGGTTTAAGGAGAAAAAGGAAATACCCTATTTGTGGCAATCAGGAACTAGATAGTGTTATACCACAGAATACTACACATGTATTAAAAAGAATGAGGTACCTACCAGCATGGAATGAAACCATATGATAACAGTGTGTGGAGTAAGATGAAGTCACAGGTTTGTTTTTTCACTTTATATCCTATGTTTTACAACATCTAATTTGTCCAAGACAAATATAATGAAAAATAAACTTTTTTTTTGGTTTCTTTAGACAGGGTCTCCCTGCAGGTCCAGCTGGCCTTGATCTCAAGAGATCTTCCTGCCCCTGCCTCTGCCTCCCAAGTGCTAGGATAAAAAGCATGTGCCACTAAACTGGGCTATAACTTTATCCCTGAACTTTCCCCACATTCTTTGTTTTTCGAGATGGGACCTCGATACACAGTCTAGGCTTGGCCTTACTCAGGGGCCCAAGCAACCTTCCCAGCAGTAGTAGACAATCTTTTGTTTTTTTAAAAAAACTACTTATAAACTAGAAAAAGTTGCATATATCTTAGGCACTCAAATATTAAATTTTGACTGAAATACAAGGTATACATAATTTGAACAGCTTCATTTAAACAAGTCCAAATAGTCATTAATGGCAGCAACAGGGTAGGTTAAATCTTTCTAATCCACTTGCTTGATACTAAGAAAATTGCTTTCTAGAATAATTCAGTGGAGAAAGGAAGACAGTACAAGGCAAACAAACTTGTTTGACATTAGGTGCCCTGATTTGCGCATTAACTGTCATCAAAATATGTAACAGATGACATGTGTCTTCATATCTCCATCTTCTTTTTTCATCACAGAATTTCAAAGTTCTTCCTATTTTATTCCAGGAAAACTTCTCTAGTGCATCAATATTCCCCAATCCATCACTAAGCTTCAGATTTCCTTTAAACGCAAGAGCATCTTTTCCTTTTCTTTCTTTTTATAAATATTTATTTTATATGTATGAGTGTATCACCTGTGTGTAAGTATACTCATCATGCAGTGCCTATGGAGGTCAGAAGGCATCGGATTCCCATTCAACTCAAGTAAAGGATGGTTGTTAGCCACCATATGGGTGTTAGGAACCAAACCCAGGTCCTCTGCAAGAGCGGCCAGCGTTCTTAACTACTGAGCCAACTCTCCAACCCTCCTTTTCTTTCTTAAAAGGGAATCAGAATTTAGACTAGGGGTTCTTAGAATGAATTTCTAAAAAATTAAGAATAGTACTGAATTTAAAGTGCTTAAGATACCCAGAGGTGGTGGCTCACACCTGTAACCCCAGATTTTGGAAGCTGAGGAAGAGGGCTGCTCTAGGTTCAAGGCCAGCATGGGCTATGAAGATCCTGTCCCATCTCATCCTCCACCCAAAATAAATAAAAGCATTTATGTCTACTTCAGTTTTTAAAAATGGCCACCTGCTACTATACGCTCAAACCACTAGGCTATATACTATCATTTAGGCTTGCAAACTAGAAAAGAAGGCGACAAAGTATTTCAAAGGGAAAAAATTTAAGTTATAGAGGTGGGATATTTTCTCCTTTGAAGAAGTTAACTCCCTCACCATAAATCAGCAAAGCCTATTTGGAAAGTGCTTTAGGAAAAAACAAACATTTAATACACAACTTTTGTTAAATAACAAAGTACTCATAATTATGGGGTGTTTATACAGTAGATACTTTTGCAATACAGGGTACTGTTTTGATATGGGACCGAGAGTGGTTTCCAACTCTAAGTACCTGTGGGCTATAATTCTAGACACTGTCACCACACCAGGTGTTTTTCTGGAATCATCACTGTTTAAATTCAAAATCACACTGCACTACTAGTTAGGAGCAGGACTAGTTAGGCTCCCCAAATGACTCACTGAAGACCTAACAGTACACCTAGGAATTCCTGCCCAGCTTGAACCTAAAAAAATGAAGAATCACAATGCAAACCAAATCAAGAACAATCACGAAATAACTGGGAAGTGCCAAAACTACGAAATGTAGATTGAAAAGCTGATCCACATCAAACAACAGTACATGAAATGTAAAGTGTGATCCTGAATACAATTCTGGAGTCACCTAAGGGCAGTTCAATCTATAGGTTAGTTAACAGTCTGAATTATTTTATTAGATTCCTGGGTTTGATCATTAATTACGCTTATGTTAACATGTTTAACATTCAGGTGAAGGGCATGAGAAATTCTTCATACTATTTTTCCAAAATCTGAATTTACCTCAAAATGAAAAGCTTAACAAATTGAGTTCATATGGTGGAGAGAACGGACTCCTGACTGTTGTCCTGACTTCCACATGTCGAACAGTGAGTTGCTCCTCACCCATAAATGAATGAATGGATATAAAAAATAAAACCCATTCCTCTTAAGTTGCCTCGACTTTCACACATGGACCACAGTACATGTGCTTATGCACACATAGCAATTTAAAATATATATATTACATATATTTATCTTAAAGATATGTACCATCAAATATAGTCTATCACAGGAACAGTCCTTTTCAGTAAAAATTAATTATGTGAAGGATAGTTAAAAGTTCTTCACTTTCTAGAGTCATATTTTACAGCATAATAAACATCTGGTAAGGTGGCACTATGTAAGGGACTTAAATATTAATGTGCACTATGTGTCCTAGTACAATTAATGATCCTACCAAGCCTCAGCATCTTCATGTTAAAATGAAAAGGCTAGGCTTAAAAGTTTCTTCATTCCAAAAAAATCGAAGTGTTTTTGTAAAAATGCAATCCTCAATTTTATTATTAAATTTTATCCCACACTACTCCAAATGTCATTCATTAAAAATAAAATATCTATTATAGGAAACAATTCCAATTCTAAGAATTCTTAAGCAATTTGTTCATGTAGTTTTCTCAGAATTTTTACTTTATTCTGCAGAGCTACAGAACTTCCTACCATTCCTAGATCTCTTAAAATTCAAAATAGAAAGCTAATTATTAATTAACTTACTATAAAAGGTCTACTGATTTTAAGATTTGTTTCTTACTCCCCCTTGTGGCTGAAGGAAGTGGCTTCCATTCTTTTCTGAATTGCAACCTCCTCAGTTGCTTCTAACCCAATTAGAGTAAGTGCTCTATCAAAAATTCTAATGCCATCAGTTAGTGTCAAGAACCGACTTAGTAGATGTTTGCACAGCCATTCTAACTGTAATCTCTCATCTTTCTCTGCAGCATTTGGTCTTCTAGAGTAAAACTGCAAGTGCTATTATGAGGAAGGTCTTGAACTTTTAACTCAAATATATTTTCTAACAACAAGCACATGGCAAATCTTCATCTAATGTCTTAAAAATCAACAAAAGATCTGATAAAGCAATCCTTTGGGTTGAATAATGTTAAGGTCACCCTAAAATACCATACTTTCTGTAAAAAGCTTACGCCAAAAATTAAGCAAGATATCTGCACAAAATTTAATGCTGACTGAATTCCTAACTATTCTATACTGCTTTTGGGAAAGAGGTTCAGGAGCTGCCTGCCTCTAGGTAAGTCTATGAGCCAAACAGTACCAGGAGGAATCAGTATTTTAAACCAACCCTGTGGTGATTTCAGGCTGAGGCAGAGGACTGCTCCAAGTCTGAGGTCAGCCTGGGGTACAGAATGAGATACAGCCTCAAAAAAATAATACAAACTAAGATGGAACCTAGGCTTCATGCATACCAGACAAGGCAATTTACCACCTGAGCTACCAATCCTCACCTTTCATAGTGCTTTTATCCTACAGACACACAGAGCCTATTATGTGAACCTCTAGAGGTACTCCATTTTATCAGATTCTATTTGTATACAAGTCACTTTCCTCTCTAGTTTGTCAAGACTTAAAAATGGAGGCTTTTTCTATCTACTTTTGTATGACACAGGGCTTATAAAATAGCAGGTAGTCAATAAAAGACAACTGGAAAAAAAAGCCATTACTTTCAAAGAACACGACGACTCTGGAAGGTACATGAAGTCCATCAAAGTGGCTCAAAGACTTACTTGTTCCAACTATGCTAAAGCCTGCAACAATGTTCACCAACTGTCAATTCTACAGGATCACATTAAACCATTAGGTGGACTTTTATCAGAGTCCTTGGGGTTGAATATAGTCCAAGTAAGCCACTGTAAACTCAGGCAATGGTGGTTATTGTTTTAAGAAGCAAAATAGTTGGGGCTGGAGAGATGGCTCAGTGATTAAGAGCACTGACTGCATTTGCAGAGGACCCAGGTTTGATTCCCAGCACCTACATGGTGGCTAACAACCATCTGTAACTCCAGTTCCAGGGGATCCAATGTCCTTTTCTGACCTCTGCAGGCACTGCACGGCATGAGTGCACTTACATATATGCAGGCAATACACTCATACACATAACATAAAATAAAATTTTTTTTTAAAAAAGCAAAAAGCTAACAGTCCACTTGTGTTGATAAAACAAGCAGATCTTTCTCAAAAAAGTTTTATTTATAAACTCATATTCTTAGTAGTTAATCTTCACCAAAAACCCAACACTGTTTTCTGACCTTTTCCCTCAGTCTATCTCTGCATGTGTGGGTCCTTGGTAGGAAATATTGATAGGTTTAATATTTGTTGACAGCTTCTCTAATGCCTTTATCTTAGGGAGACCCCTGCTTGGTCATGTTAAGAAATATGGTGGCACACACCTTTAATTCCAGCACGCGGGAGGCAGAGGCAGGCAGATCTCTGTGAGTTCAAAGCCAGCCTGGTCTACATAGTGAGTTCCAGGACAGCTGGAGCTACAGGGAGACCCTGTCTCACAAAGGCACCCCCCCCCCAAAGAAATACATCTGTTTTGCTGGGCATGGTGGTGCATGCCTCTAATCCTAGCACTTGGGAAGCAGAGGTAGGCAGATCTCTGTGAGTTTGAGGCCAGCCTGGTCTACATATCAAGTTCCAGGCTACATTCTATTTTTCCTAATAAAGAGAACATCTCTAGACTTTTTGTGTGACACAGGAATTACTGAAAAAGAACAAGTAGAAAATAGTCCCTTGCAGAGACACCAATCTAGGAAAATGGGAAATGCCAAGTTATGGTGGTTCTGCATAACATTCTCCCCAGGCCAAATTCAAATTCTTAACCCCTAAAAATATTAAGTACCACAAACCTCAATGGTTCTATATTGTTTGTTTTGAGACAGGGTCTCCCTGTAGCCCCAGCTGTCCTGGAATTCACTAGGCAGACTAGGCTGGCCTTGAACTCAGAGATTCATTCGCCTGCCTCTGCCTCCTATGTGCTGGTCAATGGTCTTATTTCTAAAGGAGATTAAAAAAGGAAAAAAAAAGGATTCAAAAGTTGAAAATGATTTAGGTTATCAATATTAAAATGAGAAGAACAGAAGCCTTCAGGCTATAAAGATGAAAATTAGTAATAGTTCGTATCAGGGATGGTAAGAAGACCAGCTAGAGCTTCTAAAGGCTTACAGAGATTTGGGCAAAGAGGGAACAAATGGACAGAATGAAGTTTTAGAAATCTTACAGTAAGAAAAGTATGTAACAGTGCTCAGAGAGCACAAGGTGTATCTAGTCCAAGTGCATGACCAGTAGCAGCAGTAAAAATGTTTATGATTTAGTTTTTGTTGGTTAAAATTAGATTAGTGCCAGCAAGATGATCAGCAAATAAAGGTACTTATGGCCAAGTCTAATGACCTGAGTTTGATCCTAGGGACCCACACAGTAGGAATCATCCCCACAAGTTGTCCTCTGACCCTACACTACTATGACGTGTGCAAGTGCACAATAAAGTTTAAATTGTGTGTGTGTGTGTATATATATATATATATTTGTTTTTGTTTTTTTTTTTTGGAGACAGGGTCTCCCTGTAGCCCCAGCTGACCTGCAACTCACTATGTACACCAGGCTGGACTCATTTCCATCTCAAGGATCCACCTGCCTCTGCCTCCCAAATTCTGGGATTAAAGGTGTGCACCACCACACCCATCTATAATAAAAATTTTTACATCAAATTTATACTTACGATATCATTTCCCTCTGTGGCAATGTGTATTTTTCTAAAGTGTAATCCTAGGTACTACCTGGTGCAGTGTTTCAAACAAATGACTGTCAGCATGAATGTAAAAAGTCAAGAAACAATAATTTAAACACAGCAGTTAATAGTTTGCGGTGAGAAAATTAGGGTGATTCTGCTGAATGTCTTGAAAAAGAGAGAAGTTCCAAGTCTCCAATAAACTTGAACACTATTTATCCTCAATGTAAAACTCATAGCAAAGCAAGAGCTATGGGGACTAGGATGAAACTACAATAGGAAACAGACATCCTACAAAAACTCAAGGCGCTTACTAAAATGCCAATGGATTATAATTTGTTTTATTTAGTCAACATCAAATCACCCTTAATTTTGACTCTCAAAACTATACATTTCAGTATCCATGTGTCAGATGATCTCTTTTCTAGAATAAAAAATTTATGATATTCAATACTGATTAAAAAGGCTTAACTTTCCAGGTGTGACGGCACATGCTTTCAATCCCAGCACTTGGGAGGCAGAGGCAGGCAGATCTCTGCCAATTCAAGGCCAGCCTGGTCTACATAATGAGTTCCAGACCAGCTGTGGCTACATGGAGACCCGGTCTCAAAAAGACAAAAAATAAAATAAAAAACAAATAAAAGGCATTAACTTATTTTCTATACTTTGCTCTCTTTTAGTGTTATAGTCACTCAAGAGGTATGAAAAAGGTAGTGTTTCATAAAGATGTCCTAGAAGTCAACCTCAATTCTGTAAAAATAACAGTGTATACATCATTATTAATGAACTAATGGAGTACACCAACAATCTATTCTGATATTAGTAAGCTTCTGTGATGGTTATCTTGACTGTCAAGTTGAAGATTCCCATGGCGGGGGGTGGGGGGGTGGGGGAGAGACAGCAAGTAGAGCACCCACATTCGTCCCTCCTGTCTGAGAGCAGACATAATAGGACCATCTGCTCCACAGTATGCAGACACCATGATGGACTGCACCCTCCAATGGTGAGCCAAAACAAACCTTTCCTTCCTGAACCTGCTTGTCAGGGATTGTTACAGTGAAATACACCGTTTCCTTAAAAAACAATTTTCACATTTTTAACCTACCTTCCTTTCACAGGCAAAGAGAAAATGTGGTATTTTCTTTATAGAGCACTTTCTGTGACTTCCCCACTAAGGTTCTGACAGAACGCTGACTGAGAACAGCTCCTACAGAAACTTCATTTGTCAGATTTACCAAATTTCACTTGATAATTATGCAGACTTCACCACGCCCGGGAAAACATTGATAGCTACAACTTAGGCAAAATGACTGAGGCTAAGTTTTCCAACCATTCTTATTATGACCACTGGTTTCTAAAAGCAATCACATGCTTACCCTAAGAGTCAATTTTTTATTCCCAAAATTATGCCACTTAGGCCATTATCCTGGTTACAATTATTTATTAGGTTACCTAATGAAATATAGTATGATGTCACGAACTAAAACATTAGAAAAAAAAATTATACATAAAAGATTCTGAACTGATGGTCTATCATTTAAATTCTAACTTCATTTTATAGAAGATACACATTTAGAAAGACAGAATATGCAAGAAAAGGTCTCAACCTCATTTGAAAAACAAGTGAACATACATATATGTTTTCATTTCAAATAAATGTTTAAAGCCAATAATGATCACATTCTCAACTATTTTTCCAGTTAACCAGCTAGGAGGCTTCTACTGCACCACTTCTGAGACGCTACTAGGTTCTGTAATGATAAACTGGCTGTGCTTAGAATATTACTCACTGTAGCTAGTACACCCTAAAATGGCTCATTTCCCACTTCTCTAATTCAAATGCATAAGCTGGGGTGAAAAAAATTTCTAGGACAGATTTAAGAGTTGGGTTAGTATTTCTGAAATGTGCATTTCTTCCTTATACTTTGAGACTTCTCCAGTGGATTTTTCAAAACTTATTTTCCTCTTGACTCGACGTAACTATTTTTACTTCTCTCTAAACCCTCCAGATCCTTTATACCTCTCATAAGGAAGGAGGTCCCATACCCCTTAAGTATTGCTTGCTAGAAAAGAACAGATAACCTGTTTCTCTTGACCAAGTTATTAGCTATTTTTCCTCTTCACACTAAACAAGGGAACACCTACCTTTCCCATCTTCCTTTATTTGCATAATTTCCATTTAATACACCTCAGACTTCCAAACTACCTCACTGAATGCCATCACTTAATATCAGAATATTAATGGGGATTGAAGAGATAGCTCAGTAGTAATTAAGTCCACTTGCAGAGGGCCCAGGTTCAGTTCCCAGCAACCACATGGCAGTTAACAACTAGCTGTAACTCTAGTTCCCGGGGATCTGGAGCCCTCTTCTGGCCTCCACAGGCACTGCACTCATGGGCACACAGGCAAAAATTAACTATTTTAAAAATATAGATTAAAAAGGTTACTGAAAAATTACCAAAAAGACACTATCCAATTTATTACTTCCTGGAAGGCACTGTAGGTATCTAATGTTACTAATTCTCTGTATACTAAAAGTAACAAAAGCTACATCTGATAAGAAGTCCTTCTAATAATATGTCATCCAGTAATTTTTAGCTTAAAAATTAAGACTATATGGCAGTTTCTAAAGTGCAAGGTACATACATACTGATGTAGACTCAAATTAGAATTCCAAAGCTGCCTGCTTTCCTGTCTTCTATTCTGCTAAATGGCTAAAGGATAGCTCTGTGAAATGGAGATTTAAAAAAAAAAAAAAAAAAAAAGGAAATACCCAATAGCTCCACCTTAAAACTGCTCAGGGCAAATATGTACAGCAGAATAAATGCAACTCAAGTTAACTGGAGCATGATTACATTATTACTCAATTATTGTCACCAACTGCTACAAATGTTACACGTTTTAGTACTTCCTCTCCCAGGCCTCCTGCAAGAAAGGAAGTCACTGCCTTATACCAGAGTTTTGTAAATTTTTAAACACCTGAAATTCTGATGGCTAGTATGGATCCTACAGCAGATACACATAACCACCTATACACAAGTACATACAGACTTTGGATCATTTAAATCCCATCTACTAAGGATTCTAAGAGAGCTCTGTACTTTAACAGGCTGACTCATCACTGCTTTCTAAATAGAGCCCTGAAAGCAGCCAAGGAGCTTTACCTGTTTCTCATCTCCACAATGATATGGGGTACATAATATCCCCATTTAACTGACTCAAATTTTTGTAGGACTGATTTCTACACTGTAAAATTGCATTTTAAATAAAAAATCTTGAGCTCTTTCCACACCACAGTATACTTCAAGACTAAATTAGGTTTTCTAGGATTATCCATTCATCTTGCCTTTAATTTTTTATGACTTACAAGACAAAAACTATCCAAATTTTGGCTTTTGAGTTTATGAAGAATTATCAGATAGCACTAGTATTGGGTCCCTCCTATTCAGCAAGAGTTTGGTCTAAGTAAGACTCTTACAAGAAAGTATGGGGCTGGAGAGATGGCTCAGTGGTTAAGAGCACTGACTGCTCTTACAGAGGACCCAGGTTCGATTCCCAGCACCTACACGGTGGCTACGAATCATCCTTAACTCCAGTTCCAGGGGAATCTGAAACCCTCTTCTGACCTCCGCAGCATTGCATGACACAGGTGCACTCACCCAGCACCTACACGGTGGCTACGAATCATCCTTAACTCCAGTTCCAGGGGAATCTGAAGCCCTCTTCTGACCTCTGTGGTAGTGCACAACACAGGTGCACTCACATACATGCAGGCAATACACTCGTACACATAAAATAAAAATATTTAAAAAACAAAAAACATAAAACAAGAAAGTCAGAACATCAGTTCACAAACAGTGATTTCAAATTAGGAACACAAGAAAGAGAAAGTGTTAGGTCCTTTTTCACAATGAAAAATCCATGTTGTGAAGACTTCACTAGTGACTGTTTCTACAAAAATGTTCAATAAATCCTATCTGGTGAGACCGTCCCTTCTTTTTCAGTCTGTTTTTAAATGGCACACAAGAAACACTTGATAAATGTGAACAGCCAGAATGGATTGCTAAAGAGCTCATCAGAAAAAACAAAAATTTCAACAATTACCTTTCTTGTGAATGCATATGTATGTGGGTGGGTGCTGAGTCTAGTATGATATAGGTGATTAATAACAATGAAGCTGGACTCACCACCAATGCTACCGGCCATTAACATTAATTCTACAAGATTACTGTCTGCTTATTTTTCTCAAATAAAAAAAGCACACTCTTACTAATCATAAACAATGATGTATTAGAAAGGGAGAGAGGAATTCCATGGAAAAATGCCTCTAATCAGCATTACCTCTTTGAAAAACATGGTAAGAATTCTAAATATCAAGGTATTTAAATACTCAATTTTCTCATGCTGAAAAAAAGCTTTGGAAAATTAACAGTTGCTGACCTGATTCTATATAATCCTTTCCAAAAAAGTATTTTTAACAAATACTCAAGCATCTACTTATGTCATAAACCACAGAAAGAACAATGAGCTGTACTGTTGAAAAGGACCAAGACTAGAAGGCAGGCTTGTTTAAAACTCTCTAAGCCTTTACACAGTAAAGGGGAAAGCCTTGTTCAGGCTCTCTGCAAAGGCTATAGTGCTATTCTCCAGAGGCAAACACAGGCAGTGGCAAGTTCCTTTCATAACCTGGCAAGAGGCTGTTACAAATCACTCTCATATACTGCCTCTTTGCAATATTTCTTTTCCTTGATAAGGAAATCAAGGAGGCAGAGTTAAAACTGCTAATCCTTTCCTAAGAAAACCCTCATAAGAATATAATAATTTGTATAGTCTTTGCCTGTGGAAAGCATGCAAATACCTACCTGGAGTTGCAAATAAGGTCATGAGAAGGTCAATGTTATTACATCCTTTTTACAGCTAGATTTTTGTCTTAAGAGAAATTACAGTTTGCAAAATATACTTTGGAAGCAAAATAAAAATGAGTACTCAAGTACACTGAAAAGCATTGTTTCAACCCTAGAAAAAGAACACTCATAAAAATTAAGTCAACAAGGAAAAAAAAATGTACCCAAGGCAGAGGCCATATGAGACTGTGACTGTGAGTTCACTTTGATTAGGATAAAAAAAAATGATTTGGGGGGTTGGAGAGATGGCTCAGAAGTCAAGAGCACTGGCTGTTCTTACAGAAGACCTGGGTTTGAATCCCAGCACCCACATGGTGGCTCCCAACTGTCTATACCTCTAGTTCCAGGAGATCCAATGCCCTTTTCTGTCCTCCAAGGGCACTGCATGACATGGGTACACTTACATACACGCAGTCAAAACATTCATACGCACAAACTGCCTTAAAAAAACAAAACAACCCCCCCACAACTTTACAAAAATCCAAACCCACATTCAAATCAGAAATATTGTTATTTTTTTCCATGAACTAGGTTCACAGAGTGTGTCTACAAATGAATCTTCAGAATCCCAGATTCAGAGAAATAAAGATGCTGCCTGTTTCAGTGTGCCAGAACCCTGCCATACTGAGACCCAATGTGTAATGTGAAGTCATCCAATACAAGGGTAATCATTTAGTGAAACCATTTTATTATTCAAAACCTCCTGGTTAGTTGAAAACGGAAAGTACCTATGTAATCAGTTGAGTCTTCTAACTAGATTATCCTTAAAAGTTTCTAGGCCAGGAAACCATAAATTTAAGATGCTAGATTAACCCAAACTTAACGTTTAATTCTCTTAAGCTCTTAGTGAAGAACACTATTTCAACAGAGTAGGTACCAAATACTTAAAAGACTTCTGGTTTGAATTCATTCATAACCACCTTTCATTGTGGTAGTCAATGTTCAAAAGTTGACTGGTAGCCAGGCATGGCTCTGGGAGGCAGATGGATTGATGTTTGAGGCCAGCTAGGGATACATAGTGAGACCCTGTCTCAAAAAAAGCAAAACCACCAAAGAAGGTAACTTGTTAACATTTAAAAGGAACTATGTCTACATACCAGTCTACACAAAGCATGTAAAGTTCCTGCATTCACCTACATACATGTATGACAACCAGCTCTAGTACTATAGATACATACACTAACTGTAACTGAAATGGTATTATACATGTCAGGCTTTCAAACTAAACTGTCTACAAACATGGTATTTATTTCAGAGATTATCTACAATTGTTTCAACATCTTTTAAATGACACCCCATGACTTATTTAGAACAGCCGATTTTTTAAAAGGCATAGAAAAAACCCTTGTATGCCATAATGAAGCTGAAGCCAATCATTCTTACCAGTACATCGTTGCAGATATCTCTTAGCTCAGTCTCAATTTTTTCTCTGTATTCTCGAGCCATCTGCTGCTTTTTCTCAGCACCTTCTGTCTTTTGCTCAATACTTGAGACGACCCTCCAAGATGACCTACGGGCTCCTACAACATTTTTATAAGCAACGGAGAGAAGATTCCTCTCCTCATTAGATAACTCGGCTCCTTGCTCAGTTACAGATTTCATGCAGGCTGCCATGTCATCGTATCGCTCAGCCTGCTCGGCCAGTTTGGCCTTCTGCACCAGCTCATTTTTATCCATGACTGGATATTCTGCAGGGGGAAAAAAAAAGATATTTAGAAAATTCTTCCCACTAACATACACACTTGTTGTAAATAAGGTATGTTACTATGTAAACCTAGTTTTAACAAAAGACTCAAGGTACTGAAATGCAGCTCCCAACCCATGATCAGAACAGAAAATTGGCATACTCTGCATACTAGTATCAGTTTAGCAAAATTAAAATTGCATTATCTCATTTGTTTAGAATATTTTATTTTCACACAGGCTCAAAGCACATTTGGGCGTAAGAACTATCCTAAAAGCCACCTCTTGGCTACAGGCAGTACTCTTGCTACTACCTAGCCTGCTGCCTCTTGCAGTATACTCAATGAAAACAAAAAGCACCTTTATCTTACTTAGTCAAAATCTCAACTTGATCCCAGTGCCACTAAGTAATCCAAATTTAACCAGCTTTCCTCCTCCTAGCAGAGGTTTAAAAAAAACAAAAACCCAACATTCCAATGCCTATAAAGAACATTTTAAGTTGTGGTAGTTTGATACGATCTACATCTCACCACGAGTAAATTTTAGTTTTCCCTGCCCCAAAACGTGCATTCCTAACTTTTGCTAACTGATCATATGGCATGACAATCTTCTGGGGGAAGTGACTAAATTGCTTCTTAGGTATCTTGAATTAAGATCCCACTAGGGATCAGTACCTAACCCTGAAGACCACATGTACCTAATAAGGGGTTTATTCCTACTTCCTAAGGAAGCATTCATAACTCTTGGACTTCAACTAGTGTGAGCACTAAGGTATGCTACTCTGGAAGCATCCAAGTGTTTTGTTCCAGTCATTCATTTTAAATGGAGAACTGTCGCGTGATTTCTAGCAGTCACAATGTGTTACTGCTCAAGATGCCCTTTCTCCCTTCCCAATTTTCTTTCCCTTGTTTTAAAGTTCCCTAGGTTGCAATTTACCTCTGCTCATTTTTCTTGAATGATGTCGTTTTGGAAGGTGTTGGGAAAGACATTAAATCATACAAAATGATTATTTTAAAGAAAAGCTTTCACAATCTGAAATACACTACTCCTTTGGTAATCAAACGAGAAGTGCCCACAATCGTTTTAAAGAAGTAATGGGGCTAGCTTGAATGCAAGACATACTTTTTCAGATCATAAACGACTTAAAATTTGTGATCGAATATTTGACTCCGGATCTAGAAATTCATCTTCAGACACGGTCTCTGGTTAGCACTGCTTCGAATGAAAAATGATTTAGAACTCGCACCAACGTTTCCCTCCTTAACCTCTCCGGTACAAGGGGAAGTGGATTAGGTTTCTTCCAGAAAAACTCGCGCTCCAAGGCCTCGCCTCCACATTGCGAAGAGTCGCCGCACCCTTTTATCCATTAACAGCCGAAGCCTTCGCGGAGGGTGCAACGAAAGCGTGCAGCCCGCGACTTTAAAGTGCAAGTCCTTCCGTCCGCGCGATCCGCAACCACCTCCCCTCCTTGGCTCCGCCCAGGCTGCTGCCTCCGCAAAGTCCCCGACTCTCTTTGTCATGGCGGAACTGTGTCAAGGAGCCCAACCTACTCGGAGTAATGCCCCCCCCAGCCCGAGCCGAAGGAGGAGCAGCCCGCGTACCCGCCCTAGTCGAGTGTGTGAGGGGGGAGGGCGGCGATCGTCCGCCGCCCCGCGGACCCCGACGCCAGCCCGCACCTCCCGCAGAAGCGGAACGGCTGCCGTGCCTGCAGCGGACACACCCCGCTGCCCCTCCGCGGGTCGCCGGGATCCATTCAGAGGCCCCGGACAGCTGAGGCGGGGGGAGGGACCAGCCCCACCCAGCCCCACTGCGAGGCTCCCGGTCTCCCGCTGCGCTCCGGCAGGATGTGCGTCTCCAGCCTCGCAGGGGACGCTCGGGGTCCGGGTCACTGATCTCCCCCGGCTCAACCCCCCCCAGTTCCCCTCCCCCACCCCCGCGGGCCTTCCAGTCGTTCCCCGCACGGGCGGGCCCCA
>NW_008336888.1:4090379-4099020 GCF_000622305.1 Nannospalax galili
GGTAGCCCGCGCCGCAGCGGCGGGGGGAGGGACGGCGGGGACCCGTGGGTGGGGGGGCAGCCTCACCTGCGCCACCGCCGAGTCACGATCGCCCCAATTGGGGCGACGCTGGGGGGCAGATGGCGGCCGGTGGCGCCTCGGCCGGTCCCGTCCGCCCTCGGGAACCCTCCCCAGGGACGTCGCGCGTGGGCGCCTCCTCCACCATCCTCCCTCTCCCCCGGGGACCCGGACAAGCAACGAGCACCGACGCAGGCCGAGACATCGGGCCGGAAGCAAGTGGCCGGAGGTAGCGGCGGGAATCCAGCGGAAAGGAAGCCGCCGCCCCGGTCCGCCCGAGAAGACCCCGCACCGCCACGGCGGACGAAAGGCTGCGCGGAGCGAGGGGCCCGGCTCCGGGCAGCACCCAGTGGGATGGCGCAGCGGCGGCCGAGCTTCTTACCTGTGTCCCGAGTGGGTGTCGGCGGCGGACGGACCGGGGCTCGGCAGTCTCTGGGCGGCGGCGGCGGCGAGGGTGAGACTCTGTCCCTGGATCTCGCTGCTCACAGGCTACAGCCGCTCCGCAGACACGGGGTTTCCTCCAATCACCAGCCCCGGCAGCAGGGGCACCACACGCACGATGACGTCAAACGCTGCTATGGCAACCGTTGATTGGTGCCCACAGCTCTCGGGGCCCAGCGCAACCACGGCTCCCTAGCGCGCGCGCGCGCCCGGCCAGCCCGCCCTCGCCACCCCACCGCGCTCGGCTACGCCCGGGCGAGAAGGTGCCTGGTTCTTCTCCCAGCCACCACCCAGGACCGCCCACACCCTCTCCTCAGCTACCTCCCGGGCTCACAGCCTCAGCCTGAGGGAAGGAAGCCTCTCCTCACCCCCACCTCCGCTGGGCGACCGGGCCTTCTGCGCCGGCGCAAGACACTCCCTCCAGAAAGTGGGGGCGGGGGGCGCGGGTGCAGGCACATCCGGGACCTTTCACTTCTCTCCACTCCCTGCAGCCGGGCCGTCCCGCCCTCCGCGGTGCTAACTGCCCCCAGGCTATCCCCGGGGCCGGGGGATGGCGGGCCTGCGGTCCGGGCATTATGATCAGGCCTGAGGGAAGAGAACACCAGGAGCTGGGTGCATCCCGATGCCCACCCGCCCTCGGCTCTTGTCGCCGGGCGTGGCGACCTGGGCGCTCGGCCACTCCCTTCCGCCGTCAGGCTTTACCTGCTGGCCCGGGGAGAGCGGCCTCTAGACCTTTTAAGGCTTGGAAAAGAGCGTGGCGTTCGGCCCCTTGACCAAGGCTGAGTGACGCCTGGCCTTCCCAATCCGGAGCTCGGGATCTGCGCCGAGTGCCAGCCCGCTAGGAGACAATGGGTGGGCGCCGCGATGGGGGCGAGGTGGGCCGCCAGGCTGGAGATGCGGCCGCTTTCTTCTCGAAGGCGGTTCCCTAGGGGAAAGGAGCTAGCGGGTTGGACGTGGGGGTGGAAACCCGAGGCGAGGCCGTGGATCAGGCTTCAACGTACTGGGTCGTTCTTCGTTGGCTACTTTGACCCCCAAGAGAGCTTTCATTTGCAGCGGTTGACTACATACAAAGCATGTCCTTTTTGTGTCCTGGAAGCATGGTATGGGAGAGTAGACCCCAGCTAACAGAGTGGGCCACCGGCTGGAGGAGTTTGGGGACCGGAGCTCGGAAGAGGGGGAAGGAAATGGGCGGACATTGCAGGTGCCCGAACCGCAGGTCTCCACCCAGTAGACGGAAGGAAGTTCAAGGAAATACATTCACAATATGAAGTATCTGGCTTTCGCACTTTAAATGTGCTCCTGCGAGCTAAGGTAATGCTTGCTCAAACCACTTGCAGAAGTCATCAGGTTTATAGTTAGCAGTGAGAGAACTTAACTCCTGTGTTATTTCTTTTGTGTAAATTCCACCAAGATTTTTCTAGCATACCTGTACTGAGCACCTGCTGGGGGCCTACCGTAAATGGAAAGGAAAACAACCTCAGGAATTCAGCCCTAAGCTCTCTAGAAGATTCCATTTTTCAGTAGCTGTCACAAGCTATTCTTCCTAATTCTTTTTCTGTATAATGGATACAGTGTCCGAACCACAAACTTGTTCTACAGATTACTTTTTGCCTGACTTGACAGCTAATTAGATAGTATAGAACAAGTGCTGCCTGTGACCCACCAGTTCAGTGTTTATTTCCCCCAAGTTTCCATATCAACAGATTCATAGTAGGCTAAAGAGATAAACTGATCAAGGTTTTGTTTCTGAGATACTGAGGTCCACTTGCTTTGACTCCCATGTGAATTGAGTGGCTCAAAATGACTAATATTTCAAAATCTTTTTTAAAAAGTTGTTCCAGTTTTGTAGTAGACATCAGAAACTTAACAGGAGATACTAGGTCCAGTTTTTCTCTAAAATGCAAATTGCTGTTTAATATCTGAAATATGTGTCTATATGGAATATATCCCTGTTAAAGGAAACTGAGAGATTTTTCTGCATAAATTGCAGATTTGCTCTGGGAAATAGCTAATTTAGGCTTTTGCCTCATGCTTTAATTATCAAGGGGTTTGCTTTTATTAAGTAAAACAATAGGTACTATTGGATTTTACAAACTCAAACCAGCTTGGTCACTTAATAAAGATCTAATAAAGTTCCAAGGAAGGGAGAATAAGGTATGCCGTGAAAGGCCCAAATGAAAGTATTTGGAAGAATAAGGAATAGTTGGTAGCAATAATGCAAATATGTATGAGATTCTCAAAAAATAAAATTATATATAAGGAATAGCATATGACAAAAAACTAACAGAACCTATGGACTTGAACTCAGGAAATTACTAGAGACTTTCCCTAGCAGTCTGAGTGCTTAATTTTCTCTGCCCAGCTCTTACCAAGTTGGTGGACTGCCCTGTGCCTTGATATCCAGGCCAATAAAATACTGGTAATAAAAACATTATCTAGGGCTGAAGATTTCATGAATACAGATACACATGTATGTGTGTCTTAGCATCATTCCATGCGGTGCCCAGTTATATTCTGGAAATGGATATAGGTGGTAGATGTCACCAATGTTCAGGGACTAGTATAAATAAAATAAAACTGTCTTTTTTAAGATGACTTTTAAAAGTGGGAGGTAGGAGCTGGAGAGATGGCTCAGTGGTTAAGAGCACTGACTGGTTTTCTAGAGGACCAGGTTTGATTCCCAGCACCACATGGCAGCTAACAGCCATCTGTGATTTCAGTTCCAGGGACTCTGATGCTGTCTTCTGGTGTCTACACAGGTGCATTTACATACACGTAGGCAATACACATAAAAATAATAAAATATTTTAAAGTGAAAGGTTGACACTGGGTGTGGTGGTGCACACCCTGATCAGAGCACTTGGGGAAGCAGAGGCAGGCGGAGCTCTTTGAGTTCAAGGCCAGCCTCGTCTACATAACGAGTTCCAGGCCAGCTGGGGCTACAGGGAAGAAGAAAAACAAAAGTGGGAGGTTGGAAGTTCACTTTGGAGATGCACATATGTTTTAGCCTAACACATTTTTTTTCATCTCATTAAGAGACATAAATGGTGGTGTAAAGTATTTCTCCATTCCTATCCAGAGGACTATAATGATCTTTTCATGGTTATGTTACACATAAGAATGAGAAAGAGTTCAAGTAAATTAACATAAATCCATCATTGCAATTGGAAAGACCTCACAGGGTGGACTCTTGATGGTGTGGAGTCATATCTTTTAAATGTAATTTCAATTCAGTCAGGCGATAATCTCACTTCAGCATTGTTTTAATTAAGTGAAACATAGTGGCAGAGGCAGGCTACCTTTTCACCAAACACATTTTCTCCTATTGCTACAGCTCAATCCACTACCCAGTCTTGTAGAGCTAGGTGTGAACTAAGAGCCAGCTAATGAACATGACCAAAATGATGACCTGGTCCATAAATTCTTACTACTGGAATCTCTGTTACCCAACCTGCCAGCTGAATGGATAGCAGGGTGGGAGAGAGGGCAGGATCATAAAGTGAAAAACTACTGGGCTGGGGAGAGACTCTGTTGGTAGAATGCTAGTTTAGCATGCCCAATGCTCTCGGTCTGATCCCCAGTCCCATATACACTGGTTGTGGTGGTACATGCCTGTAACATCAGCACCTACGAGGTAGAGGAAGGATAAGAAGTTCAAGGTCGTACTCATGAGATCTGGTATTTTTTAAAAAGGGGGGGCAAATAGTAAAAGAAGAGAGAAAAGTATGGAAAGAACGGGGTGTGGTGGTGCATCCCCTTAATCTGCAGGCAGGAGGCAGAGGTCGATGGATGGCTCTCTGAATTCAAGATCAACATGGACTACAGAGCCAGCTCTAAACCTGCCAAGATTATGTAATAAGTCTGTATCTGTCTCTGTCTTTCCTTCTCCCTCCCTACACACATACACACACACACACACCCTGCATGTGCATACACGTGAGGAAATAAGGAAACTGATCTTATGATAAAAGGCAACTAACTATCCATTGACCTCTAGAACAACTATACAGAAGGGACATTTCCTCAGTTACAAATTGCTGCCATCTCACTGCTTGCTTCTTTGCTTTCCTGTTTACTTGATACCACCTCCATTCTTTTGTCTCCTACTTTGAACTTGTTTTTCTTCTAATTTTTTTAGTCATTCCATGTCTATTAACTATATCTTAAATCTCAGGTTCTAGCCCTATGTTCTATGAAACTTTGGCCAAAACTTGGCTTTTTCTGTATATTGATTTAAAAAAATTAAAAAACCAGATTGACTATGAACGCTCATTCTACTTTTCATGAAGTCAGTGCTCACTGGTTAAAGATTATAATGGTGCTTGGTGATTTTTTTAAGGGGCTATTTTAGGAGCTGGAGAAATGACTCAGTTGGTAAAGTACTTGCTACTGAGTTCATTGCACTGGGGAGAGAAAGACGGGAGGATTCCTGGGATTTACTAGCCAGCCAGGTTCAGTGAGAGACCCTGTCTCAAAGAAAAGGTGGAGATAGGCCACCTGGTACCTCCAGGATCTTGATTCCCTGTGCTGCCAGATTTGTGTTGCTTTCAACTTTGTTCAGAGAAGGGTTCCCCACCACCCCCCGAGGTGGGTAGTGGTTAATGCAGAGAGTCACAGTTGGTCAAAGGGCTGAGTATAAGTAAATGTGAGTTTTCAGCTGTGGGTGAATCATCTGTATTAATCTCCCTGCATTCAAGGCTCAGGCAACATTACAGAAGAGGGGCCAAAAAGAATGTAAGAGCTGGTGGATGGGGGAGGAGAGCTGTGAAATGCTGACTTCTGGATATGACATGGCTGTTGAACACATCAACTCCCAGTAACTGTGGTCACCTACTCAGGATCTTTGAAAGATAAAGCCAGTCTAAATTCCAGCATGTATGGGGGAAGGAGCCCTTCAAGGGCCCTTGCTGGAAGAGCTATTGGAGTTGAGGGAGTGCCATTTTCCTTTGGGGATATGACCCCTGGTAGGTTGCCTATGCCCCATTGCACTGCCCCACATCCATATACATGGGCAACACTTAATTGGACTTGGAGTTATTAATAACACAAAAAAGAGGAAATAAAGTTGGGAAGGAGATGGAGTAGGGGATACTAGGGAGAGTTGAAGGAAGGTAATGGTTATGATCAAAATACATTGTATAAATGTATAAAATTTTCAAAGAATAAATAAGTTAAAAAAAGGTGAAGAGCAACTGGAGAAGACACCCAATGTTGACCTCTGGCCTTTGGCCTCCACACACATGCATAGATACATGTGCACCTACACACACACACACACACACACATACACAATGAGTATGTTAGTTTTACATAACTGCCAAAATACTTAAAATAGCTTAAAATTGACTTTGGCTCACAGTTTAAAAGGTTTCAGTCCATCATCACTTAGCCCTATTGCTTTGGCCTTGGCACAGGAGGACTGTTTACCTCTTGGCAGCTGGGAAGCAAAGAGAAAGACACAGTGGGGTCAGGGTCCCAATAGTCCCTTCAAGGGTATGCTCTAATGACCTAACTTCCTTTCACTAGGCTCCACGTATCAATAGAATGGACTGGTTCTACTTTTCCTTTCCTCTTTCTTTCTTTCTTTCTTTCTTTCTTTCTTTCTTTCTTTCTTTCTTTCTTTCTTTCTTTCTTTCTTTCTTTCTCCCCCCCTCCTTCCCTCCCTCCCTTCTTTCTTTTTTTCTTTCTTTGCTTTCTCCTTCTTCTTTCCTTATTTGAGTCAGGGTCTCACTTAGCCTAGGTTGATCTTGAACTCCTGATCCCCCTGCCTCCACCTGCTGCGACAAAGTGTACACTACCACACCTGGCATTTCCTTAGTTTCCTAATTTGGGGTCATTGTTAATAAAGTATGTCTCTTACATCCTATTGTGACATAAATAGCTACTTTCTAAACTCTTCCTACCCCCTCTCCCCAACCCTCTAGCTGTGGGCTAAACTCAGGGCCTTACACTTTCTAGGCAAATGCTCTGCTATTGAGCTAAATCCTTAGTCCCTACAATTTACTTCTTATCCCATTAGTAAATAATTTTGTAATAACGTGCTCTTTTTTGGAGCTTTCAAACTATCCAGTAAGAGATAGGTACTCTGTTTCCTCACACTCAAGAACTTTGGATAGCTCTTACATTGTGGGTGATTGTTTTCCTATTATAATTCATTGAGAGAAATTACCTCCAGACCATGAAATTTCCTCTGTCCCCCTTTACTATCACCTTGAAGACTGACTGATCTAGTTAGAGGGTGCAAGTATGTGCTCTCTCACCCAAATGTTGGAATGCAGCAGCTGTTTACATTTGTCACCTACTGAGTGACCTCCATGACAAGATCTTCTCTTACTCCCTTACTCCCTTACTTAATGTTGCCAAGAATCAGAGGCTATCTGTGGTTCTTACTTAATCAGCTCTGATAAATGGGGAAACCACAAACTTGAAAACTGTGGGCTGCCAGTGTGTTTCTGCTTACAACCTTATCTGCAACTCTGTTCCAGGATCTATTCATCACATTTTGTAATCAGGTGTCTTTCAGCCCTTGGGATTTCTGTTGTGACTGTTCATGAGATTTATAAACGCTGATTCAATAATAGTTTGAAACTTAAACTTTTTGTGGCCCTCCCTTACTCTGTTCTGTTTACTTATTTACTTAATTAGCAATAGGATCTCATTATGTTACCCTAGTTGGTCTCCAACTCCTGGGTTCAAGTCATCCTCCCTGTCACTCTCTCAAGTTATCTGGAACTTGAAAGCTTAAATTTTTTTCCTGGCAATGTTGCTCTTCTTTTTCAGAGGACAAAGTTTCCATATAATGTTCCTTTTTCTGTTTAAATTTTTTAAAAAATTTATATGCATTTTATGTGTATGAGTGAGTATTTTACCTCCATGTATGGAAGTGTACCACATGCATGCAGTGCCCACAGAAGCCAGAGGACGGTGTCGGATCCCCTGGAACTGGAGTGGTTGCTAGGTACCATGTGGGTGCTGGAAATCAAACACAGGACCTTTGCAAGCACAGCCAGTTGCTCTTAACCACTGAGCCATCTCTCTAACTCTTTTTTTGTTTTTGAGATAGGGTCTCACTACAGGGCCCAGTTGGGCCTCTAACCAGTGATCCCTCCTGCCCAAGTGCTGGATTGCTGATATGTTCCACTGTGCCCAGCAAAATCCTAGTTTTGTTTTTGTTACTGTTTTACAGTACTGGGGATTGGACCCAAAGCTTTTTGTATGCTAGGTAAGTAAGTGCTCCATCATTGAGTATAGCTCTAGCTGATGAAATTTCTTTAGTGGTCTCCTCCACAATTGTAGTAGTGGAGACTCCTCCCTGACTCTTGTCCTAAAGTTGTAAAAAGAAGAGGGAGGTTAAAACAAGAATCCCAGCCTGATAGCATTCTGACATCTTAACCCTTTAAGTCAATGATATTTTTGCTGTTTGCTGTTGTCTTTGTGTATTTTGAGACAGTGTCTCATGCATCCAAGGCTGACTGGATAATCGCTATGTATCCACCTTGAACACTGATCCTCTTACCTCCACCTCTCAAATACTGTGATTATAGTACATAAAAACCATTCTGGTTTATTGGGTACTAGAGATTGAACCCAAGCTTTTGGCTATATCCACAATCCATACAGACAGGTTTTGGCAGTTGCCACTGGGCGAGAAATGGAAGTATTGGTTTGTAATACCAGAAATTTTATCTGAATGCAGGAATCATTTCTATGGAGAGATACTTACCGTGCAAAAATACAAAAAAAGAAAAAGGAGGAGGAGAGAAGGAAGGGAGGAAGAGGGGGAGAAAATACTGGTAAGCACAGTAATTGCTCAACCCATAGAGTTTGCCACCCTCTACAGCAATCCCCAGTGGCAGGTAAAGGGAGGATGGAGCTTGGGGTTTCAAGAGCTCACTTATTTACAATTCAGAAGCCATCAGTTTAAAATTTGAAAGTCCTGGAGAGGAAAGATGAGAAGACTGTGTCTGCTCCTGGCCTGTGGTTCAGCCCTGAGTACCCAAGAATCAGTAAACATTTGGAATTCATTAGGGTTTAAAATATAATAGTGGGTCAAATGGGTCAAAAGAGAAATTAAGAAAGAAATAAAAGTATTCCTGGAATTAAATGAAAAGGACAATACAACACAACAAAACCTCTGGGACAC
>NW_008336888.1:4103936-4104764 GCF_000622305.1 Nannospalax galili
TAGCAAAACAGGCATCTGGTAAAGAAATCAAGCATAAGTGGATTTCTAGTAGTTTTCCTGGGACTTGATAGAAACCTTCTCTGATCTAAAAGCAGAGTTTCTATAGTCTAGCTTTCTTGGTCTGTCCTCTGGAGCAATTTCCCTCAAAATTGTTTTTCAAGGGAAGATCTCATTCTTTCTTAGCCATAAAATCCTCAAGAATTCCTGAACTATTTCAACATTTCAGCAACCTGATAGGAAATATAAACAAAACCCATTATATAGGACTTGGGATGGTTATTCTGAGTACTCAGATGTGTTTTTCCCTGATTCACTTTCACAAAATTTGTGCTTCACTTATTTATTTATTTATTTATTTATTTTCTTTTTTTTTGAGACAGGATCTCCCTGTAGCCCCAACTGGCCTGGAACTTACTATGTAGACCAGGCTGGCCTCAAACTCACAGAGATCCGCCTGCCTCTGCCTCCCAAGTGCTAGGACTAAAGGAGTGTGCCACTATGCCAGGCTGCTTCACTTAATCTTAAACATTGATTTTCCTTTTTCTTTTTTTAAAAATATAGTTTATTTATTATTTTTATTTTATGTTTATGAGTGTATTGCCTGCATGTAGGTAAGTGCACCTGTGTCATGCAATGACCATGGAGGTCAGAAGAGGCTGTCAGATCCCCTGGAACTAGAGTTACAGACAGTTGTTAGCTGCCATGTGGGTGCTGAGATTCGAACCCAAGTCTTCTGCAAGAACAGCCAGTGTTCTTAACCTCTGGGCCTTCTCTCCAGTCCCCCTTTTCTTTCTTTCTTTCTTTCTTTCTTTCTTTCTTTCTTTCTTT
>NW_008336888.1:4104805-4182759 GCF_000622305.1 Nannospalax galili
CGCCCCCCCCAAAAAAAAAACAACATGGGAATGGATTTATTGGTAAGTGACCAGTGGAAGGAAAGGACAGATGGTGAAGGGTTTTGCTGAAGCTAAAAGATCAATCTAAGCAATTTGCAAGAAGAGGTCACCTTTCTTTTGTGACTGTCCTATCACAGTTGGCCATACCTTATACACACAAACTACATAAATAAAATATCTCAGGTAGGCAGCCTCTGTGGAGCTGAGGGTGTAGGGACAGGGAAACAGTAGGAAGGTTAAGTTCTGCAAAGCAAATCTTCAACCTCTATGGCTTGATTGTTTTATTAGAGTAAGTTGAGAGTCCATACAGGGAGGAGAAAAGGCTGGGAGTGAAGAGAATGCCAAATCCAGTAAAGCACAGAGGCTTGCAGCATGAATGGTGGACAGCAGACTGCAGAGGATGCCTTAGCTAGGACATCTACTGTTCTTTGTAGACATAGCTCAAGGGCCTTTATTAGAAGCATTAGTAAATAATATCAGGATTGGGAGATTTTTGAATGTCAGTCTAATTTTCAATGTTATCATTAATTGTTTTAATTGACTTTGGCAAAATGTCAATGGATTCATTTTTTATTAATTCTTAAATGTTTATTGAATAGCTGTTTAAATAACAGATATATCAGGTACTAAGAATAAAAGAACCAACCAAACAAAAAAACAACAAAGACACTTCTAGGGCTGGGGTGAAGCTCAGTGGTAGAGTGGTTGTCTAGCATGTGCAAGACCCTGGCTTTGATCCCCAGCACTCCTCCCCCATCAGAAGATACTTCTAGACTCCAACTCATAGTCTAGGAGGAGAAACAAATATAGTAGCAAATTCTTGAATGAAATAATAAATGAATTTTTTAAAAGAAAATAGCATTTTGGCAATTGCTAGCACTATTATATGTGGCATATATATATAAATTCACATACACACTTTTTATTGTGAAAATATGGGACTGGAGAGATGGCTCAGCAGTTAAGAGCACTGGCTGCTTTTGCAGAGGACCCAGGTTCAATTCCCAGCACCCACATGGCAGCTAACAACTGTCCATAACTCCAGTTTCAGAGGATCTGTCACCCTCTTCTGACCTCCTTGGGCATTGTGAGACATGGGTGCACTTACATACATGCAGACAATACATGCATACGCATAAAAATAAAATATTTTTTAAAAAGAAAATATGTGAAATTGGCCTTGATGGCTCACACTGAGGTTTGGGAGGTGGAGGCAGGAGGACCAGAAGTTCAAAGTCATCCTTGGCTACATAGGGAGTTTGAGGCCAGGGCTAAAGGCCCTGTTTAAAAACATTTTGTGTGTATGAAAATTTGAGTTTTGTTTCTTTGTAAAGGATCCTCGTCTATATTTGGTTAGGAATGAAATGAGATAGGAAGTAAAAATAGAAAAAGACCTAGATAATACAATTATGCATAAATACTGACAATAAATAGGACAATAAATAAATAGCATTCAGAGAAGGGACTGAAATCAAAAATTTAAAAGAAGCTATTCAAATTAAAATGTCATCCTCAGGTATATTTCTGAAAAATATCCAGATAAAAGATTATTGTATATATAAGCAAAACATTATTTATTTTGTTTTTTGTGAGATAGGGTCTCACTACATAGGTCAGGCTGAGAGGCTGAACTTGAACTTGCAGCAGTCCTTCCCAGTCCTCCCAAATGCTGAAAACATAATATTTTTAAAGTCAAAATTGAATTCCTGCTGGGTAGACCACTGGTATAGAAAACTTTAAAGAAGTGTGTTTTCAAAATTGTAGATCAATAATAAGGTTTTTAAATTATCATGAGGAATTCTTTCTATTCATGGTGTTTCTTTGTCTTAATTTAACAACTATCATAATTTCTTACAAAAAAACAGTTCATGATTACTGAATAAATGTGAAGTTTTTTGGTTTTTTTTTTTTGCCTTTAGGAAAGTCATATTTCTGGTTCAAATTTGTGAAGAGATAGAGCCACAAGAATTGCTTAAGACACAAATGTTAAGTATGGCCTGTGGATGAGTCAGTGTTTTCCCTAAGATACTTTCTTCCTTTCTTCTTAGTATTAATAGAATCTCTGATAGTCAGCTGGGCACATGGCTCTCTGGAATAAAAACTGCATTTCTCGGTCTCCTGTCCAGTTGGGTGCGCCAAGTAAGAGATAGCCATAGATACAGAAATACAATTTCAGGACTGTGCTCAGCAAGAAGAAATGCGCCCTGCTGTCTCTTCTTCTTCCTGTTAGTAAAGAGCCTGGCAGGCCAACCTGGGTCAAGGCAGATGTGAGGAAAGTGGAGGTTAAGTTGAAGGAGGCCAGGCTCTCACAACTTGGAACTGTAATACTAGCCCAAAGCTGTTGGCTTTCACAGTCTGGTTGTCAATGAGCAGAAGCTTATAAATTCACTTCTTATTTGGGATTAAAAAAAAACTTTTTTAGACTTTATGTTATTATTGTGTGTATAATGTGTGTATAGGCCCACGTGTGGAGATTTAAGGACAGCTTTGTGACATTTGGTAGAATGGATTGTCTAGCATGCACAAGACCCTGGGTTTGATCCACAGCAGCACATAAAACTGGCATGGTGGTACATCTAATCTCAGTGCTTAGGATGTGGATGCAGGAGGATCAGTAGTTCAAGGGCATCTTCAGTTACATATTGAGTTCCAGGCCAGCCTGGGATACATGATATCTTGTCTTAAATAAATAAATAAATAAATAGTATTTTGCTGTAGATTCTTTTCATTAAGTGGGCACTTACTATGTTCCAGGTTTGGTGCCAAGTGCTTCACTCATAAAATCTCACAGAACCAAAATAATACAGTTTTCCTTATCCTTATTTTAGAGAAAACAGACACAAAAGTGAAGGAACTTGCTTTGTTGAGTTAGTAGGAGGAGAAGCTCAGATTTGAACTGGTGCCAGACTCTGACGTCAATGTTTTAACTGCTTATGCCGTCTGCCTCTTTTGTTTTTATTTACATCCTAAGGTGTGCCTCATCTAAAATCTAACTTGCCTTAACCCTACCATCAGCTGTGTTTACAGGTATTATCAACCTAAGTAGTTGGAGTTCTAACAGTATAAGCTTGAATAATATGTAATCAATTTAGCGTCTCTACATTTTCCTCCCTAAAAGGGTCTAAGATTCAGAAGCTGATTTCATCTGTGCAATTCTATTAAAAAAAAAAAAAACTCACTTTAAATTCCCAAGAATTAGTGTTAAAGAGTGAATATCGATATACGTTATAAACTTGATTTTTCATTTAAAATAGTAATAAGCAAGGAAAAAGTTTGAGCATTAGTCTATTAGTCCTATAACTTTTTTCTTTCTCATTTTTGAGCCTTAAAACTTTTTTCCTTTCTTTCTTTAAAGCAATTTTCTTTATATTTATTTAGTTATTTATTGTGTGGAGGTCAGAGAACAAATTGTGGGAGTCAGTTCTCTCCTTCTACCCTGTGGGTTCTGGGCATCAAACTCAAGTCATCAGGCTTGGTAGCAAGTGCCTTTAACTGTGAGCCATCTTGCTAGCCCCTAAATTTAAAAAGCAAACAAATATTTATTTTGCGAGTGTGCACATGTGGAGGTCAGAGGACAACTTTTGGGAATCATGTGGGTTCCTGGGATTGGATTTAGACCATGAGGCTTGATAGCAAGTCCTCCCTCCCTCCCTCCCTCCCTTCCTTCCTTCCTTCCTTCCTTCCTTCCTTCCTTCCTTCCTTCCTTTTATTATTCTATGGGAGTTGAGATACAGTTTGTAGCCCAGGCTGGCTTGGAACTTGCTCTGTAGCCCAAGTTGGCCTCAGACTTTGTGCTTTTGCCTCAGCTGCCTGAGTGCTAAGATCACAGGTGTGAGCCATTGGGCCCATTTTAGGAAAATTTTTTGAAGGACAGCAGTCTTGCCAGGGGTTCTGACAGCCCTCAGGGGTGGGGCTCTTTGGAAGGTTAGGGTCTCCCAAGAGCAGGAACTGAGAAGGGGGTGAGAGTAGCAATGTTTGTTGGGGAGGGAAACCTGCAAAGAGAAGAGGAGGAGGCAGATGGGGGGGGGAGCCTCAGAAGTCCTCACAGACCTGTTAGTTTGCCACCTGAGTACTCTGATCAACAAGATCAACATTATATGTGTCTTGTGATAAGTGGGGATGGCTAGGCCTTTGTAAACTGTCCCATTCAGTCATCCTGGGTCTCCCTAAGAAGAGCGTGACTACTATAGTTTGAATGTCCCTCCCAAAACCCATGGTAAAAGGGTTAAGAGGTGCAGCTGGATAAGAGGTGATTGGGTCAGGAGGTTCATGGATTCTTTTAGAGTAGAGAATAAATCCAAGCTTGAGCAAACTTTTTTTCTTAATATATTACCCAGCCTGTGGAGTTAAGTTACAGCAACAGAAGACTAAGTCATCTTGGCTTGAAAACTGAGGAGGAGCCTAAAGAAGCCAACAGCTGGGAGCTGTTATCAACCACACTCCTGCAGTTGGGCAGCAAGTCACTTCCTGAAGAGGGTTCTGAGCACTGTGTGTCTGTGCTTGCCTCCCTAGGGAGAAACGGAAGAACTGGAGAGCTGTTTTGGAGAAGTCCTGTCAAGTCTTGGTGATTGGACAGATGCACAGAAGGCGAGGTCAAGAGAACATTTTGATTAGTGGGACACTGCCACCAGTACCACCAGGCTGGGGCACAGTGTCTTCTCCCGATGCCCACAGCTGCCTTTACTGAAATGGCTTGTGCCTCTTGATGTAAGGACCAACCACTCTCCTCAGCCACAACTAGAGGGATGACCAAGGAATAGACCCACAGACAAAGGTACCCATATGACCCATGCAAAATCTGGATTGATGTAAAGCTGTCTCTTTTTGAGTGGGGACTGAGCAACTCAATGCTATTTTCAGAAGACTAATGAGAGGTTGAAGCGTGTGCTCAGGCTGTATCCTAAAGGACTATTGTCATTCTTTCTTGCTGCACTGGGCCATCTCTACAGCAGTGGGACCTGGAAACCCCATCACTGCCTGAGAGAGGCAGCATGCTGTTTGCTCCTCCATATGTTCTTGCAGTAAACCTCAGCCTCCACAGGGGATCCTTGAAGACAGAGTCCTTTGAATTTGAAAATGATGATGCTATCATCTATTCCTTTCTTATAAAAGTGTACAAAAAGTGAGCCCTAACCCTGAATTTCTAAGAACTATTTATTTTTATTTTTTGAGAGTCTCCCTGTGTAATGCAGGCTGGCCTAGAACCCATGATCCTCCTGCTGTGCACAGCTCCTCAGTACTGAGATTACAGGCATGCTCCACCACACCCTGCTGTTGAGCTACTTTCTTGAGCCTTGGAGTGTCCAGCTTGCCTCTGCACATCCCTGGCTGCTTTTCCTCAGTGACTGTCATATCTCTAATTTTTGGAAGGCTCATCTGCTACATTTTTGTGGCATTCCAAAAACCTGTCAGGATACCCAAAGTAGCCTAAAGCGAAGCTTTTCAGTATAATATATATTTTCTCTCATCACTTTGCTCCCTCACATTCAGTTCCAAAAAGAAGGGAAGATGGGAAATAAATTCCTACTTTTGCTTTGTCACAGAACAGTCCTATATCTGCTTGTTCACGAATTCTTTCTCTTGTTCATCCAGTTGTGTTTCCCTCCTTGCCCCCATCTCCGTGTCAGGTATGCACACACCCCTAGAGTTCAGTACAGCAAGTGAACAAGTGTATTCAGGGTCTCTGTGAGTCTGCCCTGCCTTCGGCTGTCTCTCTCTCTCTCTCTCTCTCTCTCTCTCTCTCTCTCTCTCTCTCACACACACACACACACACACACACACACACATATGCAGAGATCACAAAGTATTACTTTATGTATAGTTGTACTTTGTATACCAAGTGCTTTTTTTTTCAAAAAATAATTTACTGCTCGGATTTTTATAAATAAAATATTTTATAAATATTATAAAAGTTTTTTTGTACCACTCTGGACCCAATCAAAATCCCTCTAATCTCTCTTCAATGAGCTATAGTTCTTTTTTCCTAAATGCCTTATTTATTTTTATTTTATGTGTATGCGTGTTTTACCTGCATGTGTGTAAGTGTACCACCACATGTGTGCAGGTCAGAAGAGAGCATCAGATCCCCTGAAACTGGAGTTACTGAAGGTTTTGAGCCACCATGTGGGTGCTGGGAACTGAACCCAAATTGTGTTCAAGAGCAGTAAATGCTCTTAACTATGGAGTCATTGCTCTAGGTCTTAGAGCTATGGTTCTTAAGCAAGGGTGATTTTGTGTCCTAGGGGACATATGGCAATGTCTGGAGGCAGTTTGTATTATGAAAATATTGTTAAAGGTGGAGGGGTTGCTCCTGGAGTCCAGCAGATGGAGACTAGGTCCTTGTTCAACATCCTTTAACAGTGAACAGGACTGCCCTCAAACAAGTAATCACTTGGCTCCAGATAACAACAGTGCCAAGACTGAGAACGCTGCTAGACCCTAAGTCTCAGCTAAAACTCAGAGGATAGAACAGAAACCCGTGGCCCATTTATCCAAGCAGGCTGAAGCAGAAGATGTAGAAGCTGTATTTTGTATTGTTCTTAACCTAATTCACTGACTTATTCATCTATTTATTTAACAAATATTTACTCAATGTTAATAGTTTTTAAATGTTACTGTGTATGCATGTGTAAGCACCCAGCAGCTTAAAACCACAATAAATGTGATTTTTTTTTTCATAGTTTTTAATGGGTCAGGGATTTGGAAGAAGTTCAGCTGGGTGGTTCTGATATCAAGATGCCTCATGAGGACACAGTGGGTGAATGCCAGTCAGTGTGTAGTCATTTGAAGACTGATCTGGGGCTGGAGGCTCTGTGTCCTATGGAGGCTATGTGGTACCTCACATAGCAGGTGAGTGGACACAGGATATTGATAGAAGACTTCAGCTCCTTGGTACATTGAACTTCCTTTCTAAGGTTGCTTGGTTGTCCTCACCATGGATAGCAGGTGATCTACAAGACAGCAAGACAGAGCCATACATTCTTATTACTGTGTTTGGATGTGACACTCTGTCACCTCTGCAATATTTCATTTAACAGGAAAGCTCTGTTCAGTATAGGAAGGAGCTGTGTGAGGGTCTGAATATCAGAAGGTGAAAATCATGGAGTGCTTTTTTACAGCCTGGCTACCATACTGCCCCATGACACCCAGACACTGTTCTAGTACACGTGATAGGATACAGTCGTAGACTCTGACAAAGACTCAGTTCTCCTAGGCCCCGTCCTAACAAGGGACAGTTGATCAATAGCTAAACTGATGAGTGAACAGAGAAAGTTCTAGAAAGGGTAATGCATTAGTGAGTGATGGATTGGGGAGGCATGCTCATTTAGATGGTCAGGAGAGCCCTGGTTGACTTTGAGAATAAGCAATGACAAAGTGATCCAGGCAAAGAGCCCCACAGGTGCCAGCTGTCAGTTGTAATAACTAGTAAAAGCTTGGTTTGTATATGACAGGTGAGTGTGCAGTGTGACCAAAAGAATGTTTCCTTTCACAACTAAAGGTTAGCCCTGCCCCTTTGAGACAGGAAGTAGTGTAAGGGGTGGTTGTGAGTATAAGAGTTCAAACACTTTAAGAAACCTGGTCAGCAGTATCTACTGAGAGTTGAATGTGGGTCTCCTTTATGAATGAGGAATTCCCCCAATGCCAAGAGACATGAATGTGTAAGTCCATCTAGAGCTATTCATAATAGTTCCAAGCTGGAAACCACCCAAATGTCACAAGTACAAATAGATAAACAGTGATGTAGCCATACAATGGGATACTATATAGGAATAACAAAGAACAAACTACTTTTACAGGCAGCAGCCTTCATGACTTTCACAAACATAATACTGAAAGGTAGCGGGGAGAGCTAGATGCAGATGAACACTTTCTGTGTGATTCCATGTGTGCAAAGGTCAAGGGCAGGCCAATCAACAATGGGTTCTTGGGGTAGAGTGGGATATCTTGGACTGGGGATATAGCTCAGTGGTAGAGCATTTGCCTAGCATGTTAAGGCCTTGGGTTGGATTCCCTTTCACTGCATGGGAAAAAAGTCCATATCCTGATCTGGGTTGGTTATGTCTCTATCCATAGGTATCCATTCCTAAACCTAATTAGCAAGTTATATACAATAATTCTTTTAAAATTTTTGTTGCTGGGCGTGGTGGCGTGCCTGTAGTCCCAGCACTTGGGAGGCAGAGACAGGTGGATCTCTGTGAGTTCGAGGCCAACTTGGTCTACATAGTGAGTTCCAGGTCAGCTGGGGTTACAGGGAGACCCTGTCTTAAAAAGACCCCCCCAAATTTTTTTTGTTACATTTACTTATTTAGTGTATGTGAACATGTGTGTTGTTCAACTATGTGGGTCCTGGGAATCAAACTCAGGTTGTCGGGCTTAGTGGCAAACTTGTTTACTTGATCCATCTTGCTCGCTCAGTATAGGTAATTCTTATTAGAAATAGCACCAAGTCCAGGCTTACTTATGGAAATATCAAGGGTTCAAGTAAGATGCACAAAGAATCAACTAGAGTCCCAGAATTATCCCCAGGGGTCCCTTGAACCCTTTCATCTAGGGTTCAAGCTGGCCAAACAAGGAGACTGAAGACACAGAAGCAAATGTAGCCTTGGAAATTCATTTCCTTCCTTGGCCACTTATAAGGTCACCCAAGCCCCAGGAAGTCTACCCGGGACCCTCGGATCCTGCTGGCTGTCCTCCTGCCAAGCATCTTGCATTTTTGTTTCACCCTTTGCCTTTTTGTTCTTCTCCTCTGCCCTAGGGAAACACAATTTGATTCATATATTAAAAAATATTTTTTCAGGGCAAGGAAGAAAGAAATGTAAGAAGTAGTTAGATGGCTTTAGCAGCTTGTAAATTGTAGATTGAGTTTTTCTGCTAAAAGCTTTTTTCAGGATAAGTAATGGAGGGCCAGGAAGGAGTGTGGTGGAGAGGAGGGAGAGCAGCCTAATGACTCAGCTACCAGGTAACCACACTTTGGACAAGGAAAAGTGCTGGACTTTGGGTAGCAGAAGGAGAAGGTGTGGGTCTGGGCTATCCTAAGTTCCCTAACAGGTTTGGGACAGCTGGGAGTGAGAATGGATAGTAGCTTTACTGGCATGTGATTTGTGTTAAACTTCAGTGCCACTTTGTGTAGGAATAAAAAGTTGGGAGAAAACTGGTAATTAAACACACACACACACATACACACACACACACACACACACACACACAAGCACACACACACTACATAGCTCTGTAGGGTCCCTTCCAATTGCCTTCTGCAATTTGGAAGGATGAAGGTACCAGATTTATTGCAGGTTGAGTAGGTAGTACTATGTTAAACACTGCATTCATTTTCTCATTTAATCCTTTGGACACCCCATAGGTCTGTATTATCATCATCTGAGGAAGCAGGGCTCAGAGGGAAGGATACATTCTCAAGGTAATCTGGGAAACCCAGATGCCATGGCCTCACTTAGTCCTTAAGCCCTTCCTGCCCATGTCTGGTGGTGTGACTGAGTTTTTAATCCTTTTATGTTCTGAGGCACTGGGAGTGCCCCCCCCCCACCTTCTCCCCTTCCAAATAGAAAGCTGGAGGTCCAAGAATAATGCTGTGAAGGAACAAGCAATACAACAAGATTTTGTGTTTTTCGTTGTTTTTAAATTTTTATTACATTTTATTTTGCGTTTGTGTGTGTGTGTGTGTGTGTGTGTGTGTGCATGCATAGGTATACATGTGTGGGTGCACATGCCACAGCATAGATATGGAGGTCAGAGCACAGCTTTCAGGAGTTGGTTCTTGCCTACCAAGTAAGTTCTAGTTCTCCAACTGAGGTCGTCAGGCTTGGCCACAGCTGCCTTTACCCACTGAGCTATCTTGAAATAAGGTCTTAACAACAACACTATTGCAACACTGATTGGCCTAGAACTCACTAAGTAACCCAGGCTGGCCTCAAATTCACAACAATCCTTCTGTCTCACCATCCTGAGTACTGGGGTCACCATGCCTGGCTTGAAAGCTTTAGGGTGGATAAGATTTCTCCTCTACTGCAAATCTCCACCCTATCCTGCCTTTTTTGAGTTCTTTTTACTTTACTTCAGTCCAAAGTACCAAATGATGAATTGAACTTTTACACACACACACACACACACACACACACACACACACACACACTCTGACCTCTTGGTGGATTCCTGTAATGTCATAGCACTCAGTCCACATATCTGCTATGCTCTCATGGTTTAGCATTTCCCATGCAGCACAGTGTTTGAGACCTCTGTGTGCCCTGCAGTGTTCAGGTACCAGGGATCAATCAGTGGTCAAGACAGAAAAAGACCTTTGAGAGTTTGCATTCTAGCAGGTGCGTGTGTGTGTGTGTGTGTGTGTACACTGGTGATTAAACCAAAGGGTAAAATATAGGGCATGTCAGAGGGTGATGAGTGGCATGGAGAAAAATAAGGTAAAGTAGGAGGTAGGAGGTGGGGGAGGGATGTCACTGAGGTATTTTTATTGTTTCTTCACTCTTTTAATATTTTATTTTATTATTTTTATTTTATGTGTACATGTGTATTGCCTGCATGTATGTGAGTGCACCTGTGTCATGCAATGCTGCAGAGGTCAGAAGAAGGCATTGGATTCCCTGGAACTGGAGTTAAGGACGGTTCGTAGCCGCCATATGGGTGCTGGGAATCGAACCCAGGTCCTCTGCAAGAGCAGTCAGTGTTCTTAACTGCTGAGCCATCTCTCCAGCCCCTGTTTCTTCACTTTTATGTCTTCTCCAGGACAACCTCTAAGGCAGTCAGGGTTTCTTCAATTCATCTTTCACACTGCCAGGCCCTGTGCATCTCAGAGTATTTGTTGGTTGAACACGGGCCACTTTCCTTGAGCTCATTTGTGTAGAAATAATTTGCTTTTCAAAGTTTTTGACAAAAGAAGTTCTCCTTCTTCTACTAAATGGCCCTTCCAAGAAGGAAGCGAGTGTTTATTTTGGGGTGGGCTCTCTGCTTTCTATGGTTTTATCAGAGTTTGGAGCACACTGGCAGTTTTGAGTGGAGCTTCTACATAAGCCCATAGTCAGCAAAAGATAGAGCGACTTGGTCAGCAATGGCAAGACTCATTCCTTTTATGGAAGAGATGAGAAGTGGGAAATTAGAAGGCAAATAATGATGTCCATGTCAGAAAGGGAGAGTAGAAGAAGCAACGAGAGGAAACAAGGGAGAGACAACAGGAGAAAACTAGAAAGGGAACAAATCTGCGATCTACATAGTGAGTTCCAGGACATCTGGGGCTACAGAGAGACCCTGTCTCAAAAAGACCAAAAAAAAAAAAAACCTAAAGCAAGGACAGGGAGAGGAAGCCTGAAGAAGATGAGGCCTCAGGGACTGAAGGGAGGATGGCGGGACAGGAAGGATCCAGTACTGAAGTAGTTGAGAATCCCAGCTTATTTCTATTGCCAATGGATAGGGATTCTGAGAGCCTGGAGGACTTATGTCTCCTACCAGCAGCACATCTGCCCTCTGGAATCTCCACAGACCTCACTGTCAGAAGACATGCTTCTTGTAAAAGCACCTGGCAAACAACACTTTTTCTTTCTTTGTGGTGCTGGGAATTGAACCCAATTCAATTTGCCAGCAAGGCAAGTGCTCCACCATTGAGCTGTATCTCCAGCCCTTCACCCCCTTTTCATACTTTTTATTTTGAGACAGGGCCTTTCTAAATTGCCACAGATGGCCTTGAACTCACTCCGTAGCCCAGACAGCCCTTGAACTTCAATCCTCCTGCCTCAGCCTCTTGGGTCAATGGGATTACAGTCATGTGCCACCAAGCTAAGCTTTTCTTTTTTTTTTTCTTTTTTCTTTTTGTGGTGCTGGGCCTCCTAAATGCTAGACAAGAGCTCTGCCATTGATCTATGCTGCCTGCCCTTGTTTGTTTGAGACAGGGTCTTCCTACTTCAGTCTTTGGAATGCTGGGAATTACAGGCCTATAATACTATAGCTAATGAGAAAAACTTTTTAAGTAACAGAAAGTTCCAGAAAGTCCTGTGGGCTCATGGAAGTAGTTTCCAAACAATGACAAAACAGGTCCTTTCTCTTTAACCTTAGCAAGTGGAAGACAGAAAAAAGCAATGCAAATTTCTAGCAGGTTCCCAAGGAGAACTTGCTTATTTTCATACAGAAATATTCCTCAAAAGCCAAGACTTGGGAGGCAAGGGTGAGGACTCTTTTTTGGAGAGCACTTCATGATACCTGGAATTTGTTCAGTGTCTCTCTTATAAAGTCTAAGGGTCCTTGTCTGGCTCTGGATGGTGGTGCCAAACACACCTGCCCTTTGACTCTTAGAAGAGGTAAAGGGGTCGCAAGTGATTGTAGGGTAGGTGGCTGCAACAGGAGCAACTGAGAGCCAGGTAGAGAAACCGAGGGTAACCACCAGCAAACACTGACCTCCAGCCAGCCTCCATGTTGCCCACCCCAAATGCTGAGTGTTTCTACTCCCTGTGTGTGTACCTTCTCCCATTAAGACCTTGAACCAAGCCTGAGGCCCTGAAGGAAGTGCTTTTCCCATCCTAGAGCTGTCACTGTCAGAGAGGGGAGGAGACCAGCACCTACTGTCTACCATAATTGAGTCTAGTAGAAACACAATTTTCTTTTCTTTTTTTAAAGAATATTTTTATTATTCTAAAGATAGGCAATTTTAACACATTTTTCCAGAAATAACTTGAAGCAGGTTACATTAAAACACACACACACACACACACACACACACACACACACACACAATGAAGTTTAAGGGTGGAAAAGTAGGGATAAGAAATCAAAGATGACTAAAGCTGGGCATGGTGGCACATGACCTCAGTCCCAGCACCTGGGAGGCAGAGCCTGGTAGATCTTTGTGAGTTTGAGGCCAGCCTGGTCTACTCAGCGAGCTCCAGGCCAGCTGGGGTCACAGGAAGACCCTATCACAGAGTCAAAAAAAAAAAAAAAAAAAAAAAAAAAAAAAAAAAAAAAAAAAAATCAAAGACCAAAGGATTAGAAGTACAATTCTATCTTTACATTCTCACAAACACTTTAGGAAAATGGAGACCAGAAGCTGTCAAATAACTTAACCTGGGTCTCACTGCTGGAACTCCATGGTTGGAGTTGGAACTTGAACTTGACTCTGATTTTTGTTTGTACTCTTCCCTGCACCTGTTTGTCAGGTGGTACTCACATGATGGAAACTTCAGGACATGGAAGGGGTGATATACTCTTCTCAGTTTTAAAAACTGTATGCTGGGATATTTTTTAAATAATAAATATAATTTAAAATAAGATATTTATAAAGCTTTTCAGCTGTGACTTCAACAAAATAAAAAAAAATGTAATGTGATTGTAAGATTCAGATGGCGAATAATATCCTACATCCATCTGTACGTCTCTTTCAGGTGAAGCTGAGCCAGAACTCCTGTTGCTTGCTGCTTTTTATTTAAACATCATTTTTGCAAAGAGCATCTAGTCATTGGCTTCATAAACAAAATAGTCATGAAAGCAACACTCTCTCCATGCCATTGTTGCTCCAGGGGTTGGAAGGTGGAAGGGGCAGTGATTAGAGCAATAAAGGTTTTAATTCTTATCTAAAAAAAAATTTTTTTTTGAGACAGGATCTTCTGTAGCCCCAGCTGGCCTGGAACTTGCTATGTAGACCAGGCTGGCATGGAATCTCACAGAGATCTGTTTGTCTCTTCCTTCTGAGTGCTGGGATTAAAGGTGTGTGCCACCACTCCCAGTCAGATTTCTTTATATTCCATTTATTTTTTTTATTTTTTACGTGTATGAGTGTATTGCCTGCATGTAAGTGAGTGGACCCGTGTTGTGCAGTGCCACAGAGGTCAGAAGAGGGCTTCAGATTCCCCTGGAACTGGAGTTAAGGACGGTTCACAGACACCATGTGGGTGCTCGGAATTGAACCCAGGTCCTCTGTAAGAGCAGTCAGTACTCTTAACTGCTGAGCCATCTCTCCAGTCCCTCAGATTTTTTAAAAAAACATAGTCAGTAACCCCAAATGAGTCCTGGAAGGAAGCATTTTAATTATTTTATAAAAATATTTTATTATTTTTTATGTGTATGAGTATATTGCCTGCATGTATGTAAGTGCACCCATGTCGTGCAATGCCAGTGGAGGTCAGAAGAGGGCATCAGATCCCCTGTAACTGGAGTTACAGACAGTTGTTAGCTGCCTTGTGGGTGCTGGGAATTAAACTTGGACTCTGCAAGAGCAGCCAGTGCTCTTAACTGCTGAACCATCTCTCCAGCCCCAAAGCATTTAAATTATTAAGAAGCATAGTATTTGCTCTGAAGATGTGCTCTGAGAAAGTCTCTCCCACAGCCTGAGAGTGCTTAGGGAGGGAATCTGTTCCAGGAATGATCTGTAGAGCCCCACTTTTCAAAATTCTAATGGATGAATGGACAGAGGATTCATGATTTTGTTCTTTGCGGTTTTGGGGACTGGACCTAGGGCCTTGTGCACACTAGCCAAGTGTTCTATCTACCAGCTATATCCCAAGGTCTTAGGATTTGTGGTATACATAGTACCAAATACCTACTGAGGGTGTTCTATAGAGAGTAGAAGATACTAGAGATCACAGATATCAGTCAATAGTGTATATAGGAGGAAGAAATAAGAGACATTGAGAAGTGCTTGTGGTTTGCTATGTAACAAGTATTCAGCAGGAGAGATCCTTAAGGATGGATGATTACAGATTACTACCACAGAGATATTCTTTGTGGTCCAAACCTTCTTCCTCTGCCATCAAAAGAAGCTGTCTCCTCCACCACATGCTCCTGCTGTAATGATATTCTGCCTTGCCTCTGGCCCTAAGGCATAGATCTAGGGAACATTGGATAGGAACCCCTGAGACCATGAGCCAAATATATCATTTTCTCATTTCTCTTGGCTATTTGTTATAATGATGAAAACTGACTAATTCAGAGGCTATTTAAGAAATCATGAATGAGTGACCATCTTTGATGTTAGATTAATTGTTGCTCTGTTGTTCAGGCAGGCCTTGAACACTTGGGCTCCAGCAATCTTCTTGCCTTAGCCTGCCAAGTAGCTGGGATTACAAGCATGTATCACCTTGCTCTACTTAATGCCCTAGTTTAAGGATCACTGTGTCAGAGGAGTGTGTTGTCTGCTGTAGTCCTGAAGATTTTCAAGCCAGTTTCATGCCACAAGCCACAGGGAGAGGGAGGCAGGTACTTGGCTTGGAAAGCAAATCTGTTGAAAACACTTACTTCACCTTGATCTGTAGATGACACTGACAGAGTCACAGTGACACCTGACGGGATTCAAGTAAAAAGATTTCCATATATCTTTCACTTCCCAAAACAAGCCACATAAGAGTTGTGTGTTGAGAATCAATCTTTTAATAATTTCTGTAATAATTCAGCATCATTGTTTTTTAAAAAATACTTTATTTATTATTTTTATTTTATGTGTACGCGTGTATTGCCTGCATGTAGGTAAGTGCACCCGTGTTGTACAATGCCCGCGGAGGACAGAAGAGGCCATCGGATTCCCTGGAACTGGGGTTATGGGAAAGTATTAGCTGCCATGTGGGTACTGGGATTTGAACCTGGGTCTTCTGCAAGAACAACCAGTGTTCTTAACCACTGAGCCATCTCTCCAGCCCCATTATGTTTTATAAATGTACACATTAAGAGTTTTCACTTGTTATAATTACGCATTTAGGCCAGACGTGGTGGTGCATGCCTTTAAGCCCAGCACTTGGGAGGCAAAGGCAGGCAGATCTCTGTGAATTCAAGGCCAGCCTGGTCTACATAGCGAGTTCCAGGCCAGCTGGGGCTACAGGGAGACCCTGTCTCAAAAACACTAAAAATAAATAAATAAATAAATAAATACACATTTGAATCTTTTAAAATGTGCCCTATTTTATTAAAAGAAATTGAGACCTGTGGCCTCAAAGTTTGGAAGTGACTTTAGCTGTTTTTAACCTGTCAGAAACGGGCTAGAAGAACTAACTGGTGCTGTTTTGCCAGTTCTCTCCCATGCAATCACCTTGCTAAATACTACTTATGTATTCACTTATTTATTTACCATGCTGTGGCTCAAACCCAGCAAGTGCACTGTGCATGCTACTCAAGGGCCCTACCACTGTGCTACATCCCCGGGTCCTTCAATTTTATTTATTTATTTTAAAATATTTTATTACTTTTATTTTTATGTATGAATGTTTTGCATGTGTGTAAGTGTGCCCTTGTCAAACAAAGTCTGTGGAGGCCAGAAGAAACTCCCTGGAATTGGAGTTATGGATGGTTGTTAGCTGCCATGTGGGTGCTGGGAACAAAATCCAGGTCCTCTGCAAGAGCAGCCAATGTTCTTAACCGCTGACTCATCTCTCCAGTCCCACTGTTTTATTTTTGAAGACTTCAAGTTCAAATCCACTTACAAAAGATGCTAGGAAGCAAATCAAGATGCTGATTAAGAAGCAGGAAGCAGTTGGGGTGCTCTAAGACTCTTGGATCCACCAATATGTGCATAAATTATGGAGCTCCTGAGTTGTTGGAATTACAAAGCACCCTTGGCTGCTGATGTGGAGAATGTAGCTGCATTTTACAGAATATAAAAAGCCTTGGCACAGTTTGTCCTGATACTGACTTCCATTGTGTGAAGAACCTTCAGGAATCAGTCTGCTTGTGCTTTGAGGAAGGGCCAAATGTTTTGGCCTTTAGAAGGGTAAATATGCATCCCAAGAGCAGTGCTCAGTACTTCAAGGGTTTCAGAGATGATTGAAATGAAGTAACAAGATTAGGATCCTTCCTTGACTAGCTTAGAAACATGAGGGATATGAAAAAGTTACCTATGTAGAGCAAAAATTGGGGCTGGAGAGATGGTTCAGCAGTTAAGAACACTGACTGTTATTGCAGAAGATCTGGGTTCAAATCCCAGCACTCATATGTCAGCTAACAACTGTCTGTAACTCCAGTTCCAGGGGATCCAACGGCCTCTTCTGTCCTCTGCAGGCATTGCATGACATGAGTGCACTTATCTACATGCAGGCATAACACTCATACACATAAAATAAAAATAATAAATAAAATATTTTTTTAAAATTGAATTTGAGCCTTCCACCTCCCCTTTTCTATTCCTTTCTTCTTCCTCAGTCTCTTTATGAAAACAAGTGGGTACTTCTTGTACCTTTGGGACATTTAAGAAACACATACTTTTTACTAGTGTTGATAGTTTGTCTTTGTCTTGGCCCTATTCCTTATAAACTGTCAAACTCTAAAGATGCTATCAGCAGCTTACACCTCCATTTGTATGAAAGAGTACAAATGATTCAGAACAGAACTCCAACAGCAAACTTGTATAATAATTGACAAGGCAATAATTAATTATGTTATTATTATTATTGAGACAGTGTTTTATGTAGCTCAGGCTGGCCTCAAACTTGTTATGTAGTTGAAAGTGATTTTGAATTTCCGATTCTCCTGTCTCTCAAGTGCTGGGATTATAGGTGTGCACCACTATGTCAGGTTTATGTGGTGCTGAAGAGCGAACCAGTCTCCTGCATGCTAGGCAAGTGCTCTACTACTCAGCTATACTCCCAGCACCAATGATTCATTTAAAAAAATATTTTATTTATTATTTATTTATTTATCTTTTTTTTTATGTGTATGAGTGTATTGCTTGCTTGTATGTAAGTGTACCCAAGTTTGCAATGCCTGCAGAGGTCAGAAGAAGGCATCAGATCCCATGAAACTGAAGTTACAGATGGTTGTCAGCCACCATGTAGGTGCTGGGAACCGAACCTGGGTCCTCTGCAGGAGCAGTCAGTGCTCTTAACTGCTGACTCATCTCTCCAGCCCCTATTTATTTATTTTTATTTTATGTGTATGAGTGTATTGCCTACATGTTTGTAAGTGCAGCAATGTCATGTAATGCCTGTGGAGGTCAGAAGAAGGCATTGAATTCCCCTGGGACTGGAGTTGTTAGCCACCACGTGGGTGCTGGGAACCAAACCCAGGTCCTCTGCAAGAGCAGCCAGTGCTCTTAAATGCTGAGCCATCTCTCCAGCTCCACCAATGATTCCTTTTAAAGGGAAAATATACTAAGGCCAACAGATATGTGATGAAATTATACATAATATCTTTTCTTTGATGGTGGGAGGGCTTTTTGAGCTTGAACCCAAGATTATGCACATGCTAAGTAACTCTACCACTGAGCTACACTACACTACCTTGTCCATATTCTTAAATGGATTAGTTTTGATTTGTAGAGTAGGAAAATTAAACATTGATTTCATTAACCTAAAAAAAAATCCTCTCCTCCCTACTTACGTGATTGACTTTGGTAAAAGCAGATGAGTCCCTTGCTCACCAGCATCATTTCCTGCTGCTGGTGTCTGCTGCTCTTTCTGTAGGTCAGCAATTTCACCTTCTCATGATCTTGTGAAAACTTGGACTCCGTAGGCAGCAGAGACAGGCAAGTGCCTGAGTTTTCCCTCTAGATCTGATTTGTCCCTCACTACAACCACATTCCAGGCAAATGCCAAGTAAATATTTGTTGGCTGAATTGTCTAAGACAATTCATTCCTGAAATTCTCTGGAAGCATGCTTGTTATTTATTAAGCACCCGCAATGGGTTAGAGAGTCAATGAGTTTCAGAGCTGGAGGGATTTGAGAGGTGACCTGGTTCCACCCCTTCATTTTATAAACAAGGAAGCTGAGATTCAAAGAGAAGGACCCTGCTGAAGGTCAGATGCATGGTACTCTGGGAGCTGCAGGTAAAACTCTCAGCCTGGCCCATGCATCTACCACACCACATTACTTCTGCCCTCTAGAAGTTTATTGTTTAATAATACCAAATATTTATAGCTGAAGGCATTTGCATAATCAGAAGGATGGAGCTGGAATCTTTGTGTCTAAGAGAAAATTGATAAAAAGAAAAAAAGCAGAAAAGTGAACACCACTAAGTGCATATTTTTAAAATTGATTTGATTTATATCTATATCTGTCTATCTATATTTTTTTAACTAAACAAGATTTTAAGAGGCTTTGAAAGGGAAAAAATAGAAGAAGCAAGAAAAACACTGAAAACAATAAACAAAGAATGGTAAGAAGGCAAATTAAGAAAGGAGTAAGGCAAATTGGGCAGGAGAGTGAGATTAGTGTAGAAAATGCCTATCAAAAAGCCCTGAAGATCAAGGGTGGGATGCCTTAGAGAATAAAGGCTGCCAAGCCCGACTGAATTCAGTAGAGACCCAGGTGGTAAAAGGGGAGAAAAGACTCCTGCAAATTTTCTTCTGACTTCCATATGTGTGGAAGTCACACACACACACACAATAAATGAAATAATAAAAAGAAAGTCCTACAGACTTGCTAGAGGAAGACCACAAATTTACTGCTAGGCCTAGTATCGAAAGGAGAGTGTGACGTGTCACTCATGAAACCAAACTGGCTTTGGAAAAGAACAATTCTTTTTATTAATGAGGCCGAAAGAGAAAGTTCTCCCTGGAGGGCCCCATATACCTACAAGTATATGAGGATAAAGTAGAATTGGAATTGCAGCCTTTCTGAGGATTTGGGGGACCATCCAGGTCAAATCCTTCCCAGAGAACTGGAACAGGAACTCTCAAGATCACATCACCACCACTCAAGGGTCAACATCTGGGAAAGGGAGCAGGAAACCAGGGAGCCTCCTCTACCTGAGGGAAGATGAGTACACCTAGGTTAGGGATAGATGCTCTTACCTGACTGTGGAGTCATTTCCTTCTCCTCTAGGCCTCCTGATTAGCACACTCCCCTGTCTCTAAGTTTCAGGAAGATAGCCAAGGAAGCTTCCTGATCTTAGAGAGGAAGGATAGGACCTGGAACGAGGTCTCAAAAGGCTGTTTGTCTTGACTGACTAGCAGAATTGGTTAAAAGACGCAGAAATGATTTCTTTGGGGAAAAGGCAGGAGGCCATTTAGAGCTCTGAATGCCCAGATATCCTGGAGGGAGGTTGAGTTAGGGCACTGGTTGGGGGAGGGGTAGGAAGGAGAGACTGGAGAAAGGGACAAGGGACAGATGAGCTATTCTCTAGTGAAACACAAAGGAAAATACTTAGGGTCTTTTTGACCTGAAAAAAAAAAAAAGTAATTTGCCTTTTAGGGTCCATTTCTCATTTGGTCTTCTGGTCTACCTATGAATATGTTATTGAGAATAGCAAATTGGAACTTGAATCAGCTCAAAAATATTTAGGATGATATTCTACCACACAGGGGAAAATAAACATATATTCACATACAAGATATTTTCAGTTTTAACTCCACTCTTGATTAATAAACAGTTATTACATAAGACTGGAAAATACAGAAAATATGCTTTTAAAGGAGCAGAGGATAAGTGCCCCCATCATCCAATCCATCTAAACATTGCCTTCAATTTTTGTTTCAAGGTAATATTTTTATACATCATTAAAATTCAGTTAGAGAAGCAACTAACTTGAAAAATCAATTTCAAGCTTGCAAGGCCAGTTTTTGGATTTGCTGCTTTTCTTCATTCTCTATTGGAATCTGATCTCTAGAAGGTTGAATTTCCTCTGCAAAGAAGTCCATAAGATGTGACTCTAAGGTAACCATGGTGATTTTTAGGAAATCTTCCAGAACTTAACCATCTGTACGGACATGTCCCGTTCAAGTTAAATTGGGGAACAGAGATAGCATGTGTGTTTTAACGTTGCTGATGCTGCTCACAGTATTTCTGGAATTCTCTTTGTGCCATGACTTTCTGAGCTACACCACTTTATTTTGTGCACCATGAGATAGACAGTTCTCCTTCTAGTGTGGGTTTGGGGCTTCAAGATGGCCCAAAATGATCTGAGTGGGATCAGGTGGGATGAATAAGCTGAGCAGTCTCTCAAAGTGGGTGATACTGTTTTTGATTGATGGCTTATTAGGTCCAAAATATAATGAACTTTACTTTCTCATGCAATTTAAGCATTTTGATGAGGCTATGTTTGTGAAGGAGAGATTTACTTTCTAGTATTTCCAACAATCTTGTAGTGTGGAGTGGGAAATGGTCTCTGTAGGACTAATTCATTTGGAATCTTTTGGCTTATAATTATGCTTCTGGGGATCCAAAGGCATTTGTTTTATAAGGCCTATGATAATTCCACTCTCAGTTTCTGGCAAAGAAAAGAGTATTCCATATTCAAATGTAAGATAGTCACTGGGGCAAATTGATCTTAACCAGTTAATTCACTAAAACACTGCCGTTGCCTCTATCTTAAGATGTGCAAGACTCCTTCATGTTTTAATCACACCGTTACTCATCTATAATGTGCTTTCTATTCATTTCAGTTTGAACATTCCTTCTTGAGTTTCCACATCAATCTGGTAGCATAAAAGAGAAAATTAGATGGCCTTGCTGTCAGTATGCATTGTTAATATTTTTGAAGGCTGCATACTGAGTGTCATGTAGCTTTCTGAATCCTCAAGCTTGCATAATATTTTAAGTATAAAATATAACTTCTCACTGTCCTTTTATTGTGTTTCTTATATATGACAGCAAAAGACTGCAAGGCTTTTTTTCTTTAATTGTTCAAGGATTTTAGTAAGTAGCTAGGAGAAGAGCCAATAGCATTTCTCTATATGTGCTTTCCCTACAAATTTTTGTTTTTTCCTTAGCAGCCATGTTTCTCGCCTTGAGGCTTCCAGAATGAGCTTCTCTGTTTGCCCAGTTAATACTTACCAATGCTTGAAGCTTAGGGGCTGATAAGATCTAGGGCTGCTTCCTCAGGACAAGTGCATGTCTTTGAGAGTGGGGGCTGGTGAGAAGAGACCTCTTCAGTCATGCATTTCCTCTGTTACCCCTACTCCCAGAGTAATTCAGGACTCAATTTATATGTTTTTACAATCAGAAATGACAAATGCCAGTGAATGTGGACACCTTTGTCCACTTGCCCTTTTTCTAAGTCAGAAATCACTGCTGCCTTGAAGGATTTCTCTTGCCAGGGCTTCATGGGGTGAGGAAGATTTTCCTAGGCTGTGGTAGTATAGTCCACATTTAAATTTAAAAATTTTTTGCTTTTGTTTTTTGAGACAGAGTCTCTCTGTAGCCCCAGCTGGCCTGGAACTTTCTATGTTGACCAGGCTGGCTTCATTCTCACAGAGCTCTACCTGCCTCTACCTCCCTACTGCTGGGTTTAAAGATGTGTGTCACCATGCCTGGTTAGTCCACATTGAACAATTATTTTTATTTTATTTCATTTTATTTAAGTGTATGAGTGTATTGTCTGCATACATGTAAGTGAACCCATGTCATGCAGTACTCACAGAGGTCAGAAGAGGGTGTCGGATTCCCTAGATCTGGAGTTAGGGATGGTTGTTAGCCACCATGTAGGTGCTGAGAATCTAACCCAGGTCCTCTGCAAGAGCAGCCAGTGCTCTTAACCAGCCCCCATAGTTCACATATATTTGATCTTCATAAATTGAATTCCCATTCAACTGAAGGTTGCTGGTCTTCTCTTGACACATGATAGATAGACATTCTGTAGATGAAGTTTGACTATAAACTCTATGAAACATAATAAACTCAAGTTCAGCCTCCTACAATTTTTATTTTCTTACCTAGGTTTCTGTCTCTGGCACTTTTTTTTTTTTTTTTTTTTTTTATTATGTATGAAAGAGGCAAAGACCTTAGGGAAACAACCTTTGCATGAATTACTTCCTTGTTGCTGTGACAGAATACCTGACAGAAACAAGGGAGGAAAGGTTTACTTTGGCTCATGGTTTCAGAGAGATGTCAGTCCATCATGGAAAGCATGGTGACAGGACTAGTCCTATCTGTGGCCCTGGGCACCTGAGGCAGTGGCTGTTCGCATGATACAGACAGGAAGCTGAGAAAGCTACACCAGAAAACAGTGGCAGGTACAACTTTCAAAGGCTCACCCCTAGCAACCTACTTCCCACAGCTGGGCCCCCCTCCTAAAGGCTTCATAGCCTTCCAAATAATGCCAGAAGCTGGTGACCAGGCATTGAAAATACAACCCCTTTGGTAACATGTCAGCCATCTTTTTTTCATTATTCTGACTGTATACACAGCCTTGTGCACACTAAACAAGTGGTCTACCACTGCACTAAAACTCCACCCCCAAATAGTCATCTTTTTGGAGCTCAAACATTTAAAATATTTATTATTTTTATTTTTTGTGTATTAGTGTGTTGCCTGCACATAAGTGCATCCATGTCATGCAATACCCTTGGAGGTCAGAGGAGGGCGTTAGATTCCCCAGAACTGGAATTACAGATGGTTTGGGTGCTGGGAACCAAACCTGGGTCCTTTGCAAGAGCAGCCAGTGCTCTTAACTGCTGAGCCATCTCTCCCATCCCTGAGCTCAAATGTTTTTAAAAAGATATTTTATGGAAACTGTGCTTATTAAATATGCTAACTGAATCAAATTGGGAAGATTGATAACAAAAACATCTATTCAAAAATTTTGAAACTGAAAAAAGTTAAAATTGAAAAGCATGTTTCATGGGACTGAATTAAAGTTTTGTTATTTGGGTTGAAAAAAATCAAATTGCATAAACATAGGGTAAGGGAAAACCATTGTGGATATTGTTCAGATAGAGAAAGTACTGTAGATTGAGTTACTTAGTCAGCAGTGTCTGATAGGACTTTAACATTTAGTGGATACAGACTACTTTGAAAGTAAAGATACCAAGTTCTGGACTCAGGAAATAAACTTTTTATTCACTCAGCTCAGCCTATGGCATCAAGGTACCGCCTCTTAAAAACATTTATAGGCTACAGTGCATGTGGAACAGAAATATTCAAGCATGGGTTGCTATCTATGAATAATTTATAGCAGCTAGCATAAAATAGGAAAGGGAAAAGAAAGAAAAGAGAAAGACCACAATGCAAAACAAAATAGAATAGTTAGTAAGGCTAAGTATTGCTTTATGAAACTTTTGTTGCAGTTTTAAGTATGTATATGTATACTGCCCATATATAGAATGAACTTATTCTTGTAGTGGAGCCATGTCAACTAAGTCTGGAAGTCACTAAGGTAGAGAAATATACCCAGATGGTGACACTTGCAACTACTAGGAATGTTCAACTTGGAGATGACTAAGAGATGACATAAAATCTCTCTTTCATTAGTTGAAGATCTGTCATGAAGACTGAATGTTTGTTGTTTCAGGAGACAGGGACTCAAGGGGGGCACTTTTTAGATCACCATTCAGATGAACTATCTGACAGTTGGAGTCGTCTATCCAAAGAACAGCAAAATCCCACCCTCTAGGAATATTTAAACACAAAGAAGGGAACAATTGTCAGGATCACTGAGGCAGAGGTTCCTATGTTGGGAAAGAAAATGGATTAGAGCCTTTGACTGTCCTGAAACCATTCTATTTTTTCACCAGGGTCGTTAGGTTGGGTAATTAAATCAGTAGACATTTTAGTCAAGAGGTTATCTCTCGTGGTAGGAAACAAAAAAATACAATTCACTCATTTCTAGTTATTTTAAAAATATTTTTATTAATTACTTGAGAATGTTTACAATGTACTTTGATCAGATTCCTTCCCTCCCCCATTTCCTCATCCCAGATTCAGCCCTACCTTCCTACTACCAAACTTTGTATCTTATTTTTTTTACATTTCTAGTTATTTTTATAAAATCATGGGTCACAACATTTAATTATTAGCTATGACATGACATGTCTATTTCACACATGAGATTACTAAGGGCATTTGGTAAAAGTAGAATCCAGCCCCCTGAATTCTTTACACTTAGCTATGATACCCTCTCTGCCCTGAGCATCAGCACTGACATTAGTCAAGTGTGGCAGAGACTCCTGGATCCCTATTTCAATATACCCGTTCTTGCTTTGCTTGTAAAAACAATGCCAATTTTTACCTGGGTTTATGGTTACCTGCTGTAAACATTGCATCTTCCAAACACACACACACACACACACACACACACACACACACACACACATGTTATAATAGTATTAGACTGAGTTATACCTAGAGTAATGTGAATGGAAGGTAAGAAACTCTAGAAAAAGACTACTAAGCTTTCTATTTCCTTCTTCCTCCTCCTGTTAATCTTCTTTCTTGAGGAGATCTAAACAGACATCTTGAGCTATGAAGTGGAAACCATATTTCTATGATGCTGGAGTCTAGCTTCTTGAAATGTTCAATAATTTACCAGCTCTAGAGTAGTTCTTTTACAGACTAGAGAAAGAATGATTTGTCTTATCTAAGCCAATGTTGTTTGTTATAGAAAGTTGAACCCAGCCTTAATTGATAACTTTGATTTTTCTTTAACCTGTAGGTGTTGGGTATTTATAATAGTTTATATTAATTGTCAACTTAACAGGATCTAGAAATCACCTCAGAGACTTCTTTAAAGATATTTGTGAGGGATTTTCTATATTAGGTTATTTGAGATAGGAAGACCCACTTTAATGTAAGTGGCACCATTCCCTTGAGTAGGATCTTAGATTGAATAAAAAGGAAAAGTTAGTTGAGCAAGAAAATTCCTCTCTCTGTTTCCTTACTGTGGATGCAATGTGACTAGTTGCCTCATCTTCCTGCTGCCATGCCTTCTCTGCTATGATGAACTGTGTCACCTCCGACTGAAAGCCAAGTAAACCCTTCTCCTTTAAGTTGCTTTTTGTCAGTCATAACAATGAGAAAAGTAACTAATTCAGGATCCTTTTATTTTTTTAAAGCAAGAACAAAATGCCAGGTCTTTGGAAGTTAGAATTTCTGGTCCTTGATGTCTTTTATCCTACAAGTCTTTATCTGATTTCTGTGTAGCTATTCCTGGTGTTAAAATGCAGGTTTATTTGCTCTTTTGTGTATTAGTGCTTATTTCTTTAGGATACACAATTAATGAGGCTTCCAGGGAGTCCTGATTCAGGCATTCAGAAAAGCATATCCATCAGCAGCCCCTCTCTCTGACATATGACTTGGGCAATGGCAGTGTGCTTCCCTGTCCTCCTGCTTTTAATTCATACTTGGAACCACACTGGTCCTTAGTTTATCCTCTTTTTTTCCACTCAATGCAACACAATCAGCCTTTAAGTGACCATGATTCTGGACAGGGCCAGAATTTTAGAGAACTCAGAAAATTTGTAAAATCCTTTCCATTTTTTTTTTTTAAAGACAAAGGGAATATGTGATGCTCTGGTGTCTTCACATCATCAGTCTAGCTGAAAGATTATTGCACAGTCCTTGAGCAAAGAGTAAAGAGCAATGGATAAGACAAAAATGTGCACTTTATGTTTCTATTACTACTGTTTGTTTTTCAGATTTGCAGCAATAAATGGAATCTTCTAGATATTCTGCTCAGTGTAATTCTATAGCCAGGCTTGTGGCTTTATCTTGTGACTAGAGATCATTGCATTATTTGCAGGTAATAGTAAAGTGTGTGCATGTGTGTGTGTGTGCATGCATCATGCTGAGATTCAAACCCAGGGCTTCATCCTTGCTAGACAAGTACTCTCCCTTTGTGCTATATGCCCTAGCCCTGCAGTAGATTTCTGATTCCTGGGTGTAGGTTTAATCACAGTGGTAGCTAATGGCCCCTCTTAGTCATCACTGGGAATAACTTTATGTTAGTACTTGGTGTCACTCATATATGTTTTCCATAACTTTATAAAATTAGAACAGAGAAAAAGTACTAGAAAGACAAGTCCTGGTTTTGAGGCTGTGAGTCACTTGGGAACAAATGCTCCAATGGTCTTATGAAACTGAAGGATTTATGGCATTAGAGAACCTTGATCTAAAATCCAAGGTTCTGTCACGTATTTCCTTTAAAAGTTCATTTCGCTTTGGAGTTTTAAAAAAATCCACATAGTTTAATGATATGCCATACGAGAAAAATAATTATAACCCACTGTATAGCATTTATAGCTAAAATATTTCTTTCAAAGACATCTCTGAGTCTCTATAAGAAAATCCATATTGTACTGAGAGTAAAGTAAGCAAGGCTTTGTAGAAGCATCTGATGTGGTCCAGGCACATTTCTTCACCTCCACTTGAATTTTCTTTAATACTTCAAAACACATTTTAAGACAAAGACTCACTTATAATGTGTCATCAAAGAAAATGAACATAGATGTTGAGATTTAGAAAGTAAGACCCCAAGAAACAGCCTCAGGAACAAAATCTCTCTGAATTTCTTTTGTTTCTCCTGCCATTCTCCCAAAGCACAGGGAGGGGCTATGAGGGAAGTTCCCTCACCTTGCTGAGAAGTTCTTCCAGAAGGAATACAGTTGTTTCTTCCTAATTCTCTTCAAACAAGAAAGAGGACTGAGAGCCCAGATGAATGTGGTCCATCACCACCATGCTTCTTGAAGCTCATTCGTCTCCCCTAAAAAACATTTATTCCTCTAAAATGGCTTCCCCTCTCTGGTATAGGGAGGGTATATAAGCTTTTAAATCTCACTGGACTTTTGGGCACATTTTTCCCACTGTTGTGATGGCCCTGTGCATGCAATGAATCATTGTGCCTTTTCTCCTGTTAATCACTGTCGGCTCATTTCAGCAGACTCAATTATTGAAACTTCAGAGGAAAGGTACCTTCACTCCTGTTACCAGAGACTTAGGGTCTTTTCATGGAAGCACTAGAAATAAGATCAAGTCATGTGTGTGTGAGAGAATGTGGATAGACATGGCTTTAAAGTGGGCAGAAGACAGCCAGCACCGGCAGACCTGGCTGCTACCCCAACAGAGGGGGACGTGGACTTTTTATTGATTTATTGGGAGTGGCCATGATCTTGCCTCACAGCTTCTTGACTTTTAAGAGTATGAGGGTGCAGCGGAAGCTGAAGGACTCTAGATCTTTCCTGTGCTCCTTTCTCCTTCCCCTGCTCCTACTCCTCCTGGGTTCTGGGATTCTAGTTGTGCCACCTCACCTGGCTCCCTCACCTTCTCCCCTCTCCCACCACCCCCTTTCCCCTTCCCCTTTCCCCCTCTCCCTCCCTCCCTCTCTCCCTCTCTCCCTCCCTCCCTTTCTCTTTTCTTCCTATCCTTCCTTTCTCCTTCTCACTGGTGCTCTTACCTAGGGTCCCTTATGTATTAGGCAGGCACTCTACCAATGAGCTAAATCTTCAGACTTTGGTTTCTCTTCTTGAAACAGAACTATCAGACCATGATTCTTGAAAGAAAAAAAGACTATTAAAGCAGAATTGCTTTGCTTATTTTTCAGACAAATTCTTTCAGAAGGATTTCTTTTCATGGGGGAATGCACACTAAGTATAATTATTAGCTATCAGTAACTATGCAGAAAAGCCATTGGAACAGGAGCCTTTTAAATATATTTTATCATTTTTATGTGGTTGAGTGTATTGTCTGCATGTATGTAAGTGCACCCTTGTCATGCAATGCCCATGGAGGTTATAGAAGACAGCATCAAATTCCCCTGGAATTGGAGTCATGGATAGTTGTTAGGCACCATATGGGTGCTGGGAATTGAACCCGGGTCCTCTGCAAGAGTAGTCAGTGCTCTTAACTGCTGAACCATCTCTCCAGTCCCAGGAGCCTTTTATTTTGTATTTGGCATCATCTTCTGTCTCTTTGGACCAATCAGATCTCATTTGACATCACCTTGTGCCACTTTGGACCAATCAGATCTCACACTGCTCCAGTTTTACAGATCACTGGGAAGGCAACACCTGATTCTCAAAGACAGCCATATGATAGTCTTGACTGAAAAGAGCTCATTCTCATGACCAGAATTATTTCATAGAATAAGAATCACTGTGAGCCTTGATTGCTCATTTTGATGCAACACAATTCCGGTAGAACAAAAGAATTGGGGAAACATACTAACACTCACCAAGAAAAAAACTTTTTTATGTTTAATCTGTATCAAATCCTCATAAAGGCCAAATCTAATTTAAATGTCTCTGAAATTCTGTGGGCTTGAAGAACTCCACTGACAGAAGTTTGCTGACAGGGAGGTATTTCTCTCCTGCCCCTCCTGAAGGCTGCATTACTCATCCCCAGCCTTCCCCTCCCAGGTGACTCCACCCAGTTGGATCACCAAATAAGGCAGTCCTGAAAGTGAGCTTTCTCCTATTTACTGGAACTGTGTGAGAGCCAGAGGATTTTTAAAGGAGTAGCTGTTTCAGCTATTATTTTCTCTTTGACACTCTTGACTCTAGTCAGGGAGAAGGAACCATTACAGAATAGTGGGTTTCAAGCTAGGTGCAAAATGGAGTCACTTAGGAGAAATTGAAAATTGTATTGGCCTCAGCATTGAGACTCACAAAAAATTCCCCTGGTGATTCTATAATGTGTGTGGGTTGGGGTGAGTGGAATCATTGAGAATCTGGTCTCCGCTCATTCTCAAAGCCATGGATGAACAATTAATACAATTAGCTATTGCTAATTGAGTACCTGCTGGGTGAAGAACTCTGGTTAGTGGTTTATATACATGATGTCACTGTATCCTCACCAGAGCTGGGTGTCAGGCACTGGTGATAATCTTTGCCATCAGCCTAATGCAGCAAATATTAATTGAATATGGGTATTGTTCTAGGCACTACTGTGAATCTATGGATGAGTAAGACTCAGGTCACGCCCTTGGAAAGTTAATAATTTAAGATGAGATGATAGGATTCATTATATATATAAAATACTGCAGAGTGCTTTTTGCAAGGTAGTAAGAACCAAGTTTAAAGGAGGGAAGGCATCCCACTCATTGGGAGTATAGAGAAAGGTGATGTTTGAGTCTTGGTGGTATGCTAGAGCCTCTGTATACTCATGTCTGAGAAACGATAGTTAAATTTTCAGATATTTTGTGACCAGATTGTTAGTTTGAAACAGCCGTGGTGGGAGTATTTATACCATGAACATTGTAAAACAGTGCGAATCAGAACTCCTTCTGCTGGTGAGCTGCTGTTATGTTTACTGGATATCACTGATAGACCTTGTAGAAGATGTAGGATTCCACCCCAGAGAGGTGTTGGGAATGGGCTATTCTAGGTAAAATGACAAGGATGAATAAAGATGGGTGAGAGAATTCAGACTTGCTCAGGTTAAAAACACAGTCTAGTTTTCCTGACCCAAGATATAAGAGGGAGAGGAATAGTCACATCTGCAAAGCTGAGGGAAGAATATGTTCAGTCTGAACCTTCACCATAAATTCCAATAGAGTATGACACAATAGGTGCTCAGAAAGAGTCAGTACCCTCTTTTGTCCCATTTCACTTTTCAAATACAGTTCAAACTGCTGTCATTTAGGGCTCTCTATAAAAACAGTGTGAAGTAGGTAAATTTTTTTTTTTTTTTTGGTCTTTTTGAGACAGGGTCTTCCTGTAGCCCTAGCTGGCCTGGAACTCACTGTGTAGACCAGGCAGGGCTTGAACTCACAGAGATCCACCTGTCTCTGCCTCCCAAGTGCTGGGACCACAGGTGTGCACCACCACGCCTGGCTATGAAGTAGGTATTTTTTAAAAATGGAGCAGGATCAGGGAGATTAAGAAAGTTAATAATAAAAGGTAACTATTGATGGACTTATTGATGATTGATGGTCCTAAGATGGTGACTGGGAGCATGCAGAATGGTAATGTGGTCTGCAGAAATGGCTGAGTAATGCCTTCAGGGCCAACTTGCAAAGCCTGGGTGTTGGTTTATGCAGGTATGGCAATTTGGAGCAGCAAAGGTGGAATTTGAGAAAGAAGCTGGTTTGCTGGTCAGTATGCAGGCTAATGCAAACCTCTCTTCCATTTCTTCCCATCCACTGGGTTGTAGGGCCCTGGTGTCTCCCTCTCTTCCTTCCCCTCCTGGAGGCCAGGCAATTTTTATTTCCATCCTCAATGATCTCTGGGATCATGGCTTTGCTCTAACCCAGTAACTACTATGACTTCTGCCGAGTCAGTGGGATGTCCATATTCAGGTCAGTCTCCAAGGCTGGGGCTTTTTTGTAGTTTCAAATCTCACCAGGTACTTGCACTCTGTTCTTAAGACCTCTTAGGGCGGAGGAACGGTCAATCAATGTGACTTCTTAGCTCTCAGGACCAGGACACCTTGGCCTTTGGTGAAGGGAATGAAGTGGATTTCTGAAACCCATCCAAGTGTAGGCCTGGCCACATAAGGAAAGCCAGCTGGATGTCATGGCAACATGTCCTTGATCTCCCTGTGACTGGCCCGTGGTAAACCATCCCCCTGCAGAAATGTGCTTGGAGGACAGAAGAGTTTTAGGAGCACAGTCTTTTTTTTTTCCTTTTTCTTTTTTCTGGTGCTAGGGCTTGAACCCTAGGGCCTTGTGCTAGACAAGTGCTCTACCACTGAGCTATACTGCTAATGCCATTCTGTCTATTTGCATCATAGACAGAAGTCCCAGCCCCAGGATTTGTGTGGCATATCTTGAACAAGCTCAAGTTCAACAAGATTGAACAAGTGAACCCTAGCTGGGAATGGAGTTCTGTTCTTGCTTTTCTTTTATTTTCTTTTGTTTTTTTCCCCTTATTTTCTTTTCTAAAACCTTACAGACTCTGAACTACTTCTTTTAATCCTAGATTGCGCTAAAATTTTTTCTGGGTACAGATTGTTCCAATTAAATTCTTAAATGTCAAAAGTTTCTTAAAATAAAACTCCTTAAAATAAACCAAATCAGCCATTCTGGATTACATTCAACATAAATCAAAGTACCTAACCAGATGTGGAGTCTGTAAACTAAAGGTAGGAGCAGTTGTTCATAGCACAGGACCTCATGGGAAAAGCAAAAGACTGAAGTTGGGCCATTTTTCCCTTTCAAATTGTTTTTACAAAATTCAGGCTAACATCCTAATAAACAGATGAATCGTGCTTCCTGCAGCACCTGTTCACAAGCAGAAACACCCAAAATATGCTGGGATGCTCTGTAAAAGGAAGCCATCATCCAGTTAGTGAAGTGGCTGGCTTTATTTAGAGTGAGAGGGATTAACCGGGACCCAGGCTCCATCACGGGTTCTGCTGGCTTGGCCTCTGGCACCTGGCAGGCTGTGGGTAATGAGTAGGTGCAACTGTTGGGAACAAATGGTCTCTTGCCTAAGAACTGGCCACACCATAAGCATCAACCCTCTATGGAGCCTGAGTAACTACACTGGTCCAGGAGCCATCAGTGCTGCTGAGAAAGAAAATGCTTTCCAACAAACTGGGAGGAAAGTGAGGCTATCACATCTCTTGCCACTCAGCCTGGTAGGAACCCTGAGGCTGTCAGCACCAACAAGGGAGAAGTAGGGTGGAAAATGACCTAGGCCAGGGTCAGACAGACAAGAGCAGAGGCAAACCTTCAAGCCTGGGCTGTGGAGCTGTCGACACTTCAGTCCATCAGACCAGGTCATTAAGAGTCAACAGTTAGAGACACCAAAAAGAATAAGGGGCACTCTGGGCAATCCAAGAGCAGGGATAGCAGGACCAGGGAAGAGGCCAGGCAAGGAACAAAGAGACTTTCCCCTCTTTGCCTGGCTCACCAGCACTCTTCCTTTGAGCCTTGACATCAATTCCTGAAGGAAGCCCCTGCTGTCCGCTCTTTGATCACCCCGAGATTCTCCTACAGAGACTTACATTTGAAGTGACTCTGCTAATGCTCCACTTTGAAGGCTGTCAGAGCATAAGCTCCCCGAGTTGGGCCCTGTTTGTCTTATGTGGCTCTGTGTATGGCTGCATCTCTGGTACCTGGAAACAGTGTGCAGTTCATTGTCTGCACTTTAGAGTGTTCTTTTTGGAGGAGAGAAAGATGAATAAAGGACACAAAAGTAGAAAGATGGAGAGAGGGATAGGAAGTGTATAAAAGGATTCCTTTTAGTCCTCGTCCCCTTTTGGAGAGCTAATGTCGATGCACAGGTCTTGACAGCACCAGAGACTGACCTCCTACGGTAGACCCTTGGGAGTACATGGTTTTGGAGTCTGAAACATGAATTCCCGCTGGACCCACAGTTGTACTTCATTTCTTGCTGTTTCTTCTCTTGCTGGGATAGTTTTTTTTTTTTTTTTCCTTTCCCTGGTGTCTGAAATGCAAACAAGTTATAACCTGAAAGCACAGTTCTCAAAGATGACGAGATGGTGAAGGAATGCAGTTAAATGCTCATCTGTTGCTAAAGAATAGGGTAGGTGAACAAATTCTAAGCCTTGAGTTTGCGTAACAAGATTTTACTGAAAGAAGATGAATCCCTGAAACATGAAAAACCAAACCAAAGCAAAACAAAACAAACAACAACAACAACAAACAAAGGACAGACATTCACTATAGCCCTGCAAATGAAATCTGATGAGACGCACCCAAAGGTACATCTGAAGGAGGGGTTTAAGAAGCCTGCATCTTGCCGGGCATGGTGGTGCATGCCTTTAGTCCCAGGACTCAGGAGGCAGAGGCAGTTTAATATCTGTGAGTTCAAGGCCAGCCTCATGTACAAAGTGAGTTCCAGGCCAGCCAACTGCATTGGTACCCATAGACATGCTGATGTGAGCTAATAAATCTGTCAGTTGGGTGTCAGGGGGTGAAAAAAATGACCTGGACAGTAGCTGCTGGGACTATTAGATAGGGGCAAGTGGTGGTCTTCAAACCTGAATGTTCTGGTTGACCTCATAGAATAGCTCTGAGGAGTTGTCTGTTTGGGTTTTTTTGGTAATTATTTTTTGATTGATTGATTTTTAAAATTTTTATGTATATGAATGTCTTGCCTGCGTGGATGTAAGTGTAGTATGTGCATGCAATGCCCTCACAGGCTAGAAGAGAGTGTTGAATCCCCTGAAACTGGACTTTCAGATGGTTGTTAGCTGCTATGTGGGCGCTGGGAATCAAATCTGGATCCTCTGGAAGAGCAGCCAGTGCTCTTAACCACTGAGCCATCTCTCTAGGCCCCAGATTCTGTTTTTTTTGACAGAATCTAGGTGAGGTTGGTGTGGGCCATTGTCCTAGTTTGTTTCTTCATTGCTGTGACAAAATACTCTGACCAGTACCAACTTGGAGAGGAAAGGGTTTATTCAGCTTACATCTCCCAGGTCGCAGTTCATCAGCCCAAGGTAGGAACTCAGGGCAGGAACCTGGAAGCAGGAGCTGGAGCACAGGCCATGGAGGAACACTGCTTACTGGCTTACTCCCCTGGCCCCTGCTCAGCTTGCTTTCTTATCCAACGCAGGCCCACCTGCCCAGGGGTGGCACTACCCACAGTGGGCTGGGCCCTCCCACATCACTCAACAATCAAGAAAATGCCCCACAGACATGGCCACAGGCCAGTCCAATGGAGTCAATTCTCCAATTGAGGCTCCCTCAACCCAGGTGTATCAAGTTGACACTAAAGCTATCCAGCACAGCCATCTTTGGGCAGGAAGTCCATGGAAAACTGTCAGGGCATGTGCCACTGATGGGAAAGAGCACAGGTGAGAATCATAAACTCTAAGGCTGAGACCACTTTCAGGAACCCCAACTTTCCCCACAGGCTTTTGTATACATTGAGCAGTTACATATTTGAATTTTACGACTCTTTGGGTTGCAAAGAATGAAGGGGTCATTTCATCCAATTCAGATGATAGGTTTATGATGAAGAAATGGCAAAACACTGAGGGTAATGGAAACTTCCAGAAAAACAAAATCTGTGGATTAGTTGGGTCTCTAAGATGCTGGAATCAGATGCTGGAATCAGAGCAGCTCAAGGGATGTGGGGGACAGGGACTTGGACGTGTCATTCTTCTCTTGCTATTTTTGGAGGGCATTCTTAGTTTCCAGCACCTTGCACTTCTTCCTGACTTCTGCCCACCCACCCTCTCCTGGAGCACCCCTCTGACTGAAAGCCTCTACTTCTGCTTCCTACTAGCATTACCCCCAAAGGCAGGACCCCTCTAGCTCATAATTCAGGCTTTCAAGAGCTTGTACAGTACATCGGACAGGTGTTCACTGGGCCAAACCATCTTCCCACCTTTCCAGACACCTGGCACCAGCAGGGCAGCATGGGTCACGTGGCACAAGTTCACAGTTGGGGAGCAGGTGCTGCCTTCCTGGAAGTGCCTTTTAGGGATGGGAAGGGGTGTGGAGCTGGCAGAAATTCAGGTTTCTGTGGTCCTTGGAGAGTCATTTGATCTTGTTTGCTCTGAGGCAAAAATATTTTTCTTTAGAAGAGTATTGGAAGATTTCCTATTTGGAAAGTTCTGGAGTGTCTTATGAGGTGGGGGAGGGTCATTTTGCAGTTTTTAAAGAGTTGGTTTTCCCAAGCCTTCCACTTGGGGTTGAAGAATGTTTATGAAAACTAAACTCACAGTCATTCTTTATGGGGATGATTAGCTCAGGGTCAGACAGTCTTTGCTTTGCCTGAACGACCGCAGGTGTGGACCACACAGCTGAAAGTATCATCATCCTTTCTGTTGATGTGTCAGGCACAATGCTCCATCCTGGGGCACAGAAGTAATCCCCAAAGACAAGCATCTCTGCCTTCAGCAAGCTGATATTCCATGGCGGGAAGCAATAGATAAACATAACAAGCACATGGATCAGACCTTGTGTTAGATGGTGGTAAATGCTTCTGGGGAGAAAATCTATAGCAGAGTAAGGGGAAGGGAATATGGCTGATGGAAAGAGAGGGCAAAAGTTCTCAGCAGCATGGAAGGGCGAGCAGCATTGAGACTTGGCATGTGAGTCAAGCCTTGATGGAGGGGAGGCAAGTTTTGAGAACTTTGTAATATCCCTAAGGACATGACACCCAAGGCACCTTGCAAGACCAGGGCTGAAAACTCTGGGAATAAGCAATAGGAGACTCAGAGCACGACGAGGAAAGAATATTCTGTGGCTATGCACCAAGAACAGCCCGTTATGAGTATTCTGGAAACAATGGCAGTGAGAGGACCTGAGCAAAGACACTCAAAACAGCAACAAAGTCAAGATCCTGTCAGTGTACGATACTTTCGAGTTTTTATAGTTTTTGAAAATTTCAAACTAAAGTTGAAGAATCTTTCATTATGATAGTTATATTGTGATAATATAGGAGAATGATCTTATTCCTAAGAGATGAAATGTTTGAGGTGATATATCATGATATCAGCAACTTTCTTTTAAATACAAATTCATAAAAATATTTTATAGAGACAATGATAAAGCAAATATGGCAAGATATTTCAAATTTGGAAATTAAGGTAAAGAATTTATGATGTACTATTCTTTTAAAATTTGTTTTTATTAAATTTTGTTGTATTTCACACAATACAACAAATATTGTGTTGTATTCAGATCTCAAACAATCCGAATCATCTTTATAGCCCCATCCCCACCAGCACCCTCCTATAGCCCCTCTCTCCCCCGAACCCATATACTCTGTCCTAGGTGTTAAGGCCCACTGTGTCAAGTCAGTCTTCCCAGACATTCCCCAGTGCAAGTCCATCCACTAGACCACTTGCAGTCTAGTCAGATCCCTCTCATCTATCTATCCAAACACCTATCATTTTCTCTTTTTTTAACAGAGCATAGGGTGGGGGTTTATTTACAGAGGAGTGGGTGCCCCCATTTACAGCTGCACTGGAAAGTCCACACTCAAATATAGATCCTGTGACTTCCCGACAGCCACAGAAAATGGTGAGAGAGGTGCCTCCTGGCATTCTCTGCTTATCTAGCCTTAGTCCCTCCCCCACATGTAGCTAAGGTCGACTGATTAGGTGGGAGAGGTTACCGACTCCCTCCTCGACATCTTGATGAACGTGGGAAGGAGGTGTGACTATAGCTTGCCGTCATAGTGGTTGGAGGACATTTCCAGTTAACACTCCACTTCTTCCTCTGGCTCTTACATTCTTTCTGCCAACTTCTTCAGCAAAAGTCCCTGAGCCTTGGAGGGGGTGGTAGGTGGATGCACTATTCTTTGTGTGTGTGTGTGTGTGTGTGTGTGTGTACATATCTGTGTTTGTATATGTTTGTGTGTAGGCGCACACACATGTGTGCCTGTGTGTTGTGGAGACCAGAGGTTGACACTGGATTTTTTCCTCTATCATTCTCTGCCTGGTTTTTTGAAACAGAGTCTCCTCACTGAACCTGGAGCTCACTGATTTGGCTAGCCTGGCTGGCCAGTGAGCTCTGGAGAGCCTCCTGTCTCCAGCTCACCAGTGTTGGGGTTACAGATGCATGCTGCTAAACCTGGCTCTTATGTGGGTCCTGGGACTCCAAGCTCAGTCTTCATCACAGCAAGCATTTTACCTACTGAACCATTTCCCCAGACAAATTCGTGCAGTTTTCCCACAGATTTAGCACTTCAAGATAAAAAGTGGATTTTACCCTTATGTGTCCACCCAAGAGAAATGAGACTCTTAGAGCACATGTGGACTTTTATGCCTATGGCAGCATCATTTCTAATAGCCCCAGAATGGAGCAGATCCAAACACCCATCAGTGGCTAATGGATAAACAAAGTGTTGTCTGGTCGTACAATGGAATCCAGCCCAGTGACTAGGAGCAACTCTGGGGGACATGCTATAGGAAAGAAACTAAAAGCAAAAGACCACACATTATCTGATTTCATTTGTGTGGAGGTCTAGAAAGGGAAAATCTGTAGAAACAGAAAGATTAGGGTTGCCCGGGTCTGGGGAAAGTGGGGAATTGTAAATCGACATGAGGGAAGTTTCTGGGTAATAGAAATGTTTGAAACTAGATTATGATAATGATTGTACAATCCTATTGTCACTTGACACTTAGGAAGGGTAAATTTTATTGTGTACAAGTTATACCTCAATAAAGCTTTATAAAAAGAACTTTGAGGGGAAAAAAAATCAATATTTCTCTCTCCACCTAGGAATCTGATAGTGAAAACTTACTTACTCAATAAATACTTTTTGAGTTATTGCTGTGTCTTAGCCTCCATGTTGTGAGTCCTGGAGGCATAGTGCTGAATCTCACAGGACCTGAAGTCTTACATGAGCTATAAGTTATTTTTTTGGGTGCATTTTCTATAGGAGGTGACAGAGGGATAGGCTAGATGATCTTTTCTTTTGTTACTTCTTTGTTTAGAGTCTTCTAAAATGTTGGGACCAGAATTTACTTATTTGGAAAGTATATGGGATCAAATGGTGTCCCCCAAATATGTCTGTGTCCTATCCCCTACATCATTCACAAATGTTACATTATTTGGAAAACAAAGTCTTGTCATGTGAAATTAAGTTAAAGATCTCAGAAGAGATTCCCAAGAATTATCTCTGTGGACCTGAAATCCCATGGCAGGTGTCATTGAGAAAGATAAAAGGGGTTAATACTTGGACACAGAGGTGGGGAAGGCCATATGAAGAAGAGGGAGGCAGCCATAAGCCAAGGAACAGCAGAAGCCACTAGAAGCTGGAAGCAGTAAAGGGAGATGGGTCCCTGGAGGCTACAGAGTGAACACAGCCTTGCCTACCCCTTGAGTGTGCAGTTCTGACCTCTAGTACTGGGGACGAAGAGTTTCTAGGGTTTTAAGTTGCAAGTAGTTTGTTCCAGGAGCCCTAGGAGAAGACTGCAGCTGGTGAGCCCAAGAGGTATAGTGAAGGGACAAGTGTGATACAGAGGGAGGCAAACCAGTGGGAAAATGTCAACATGTCTGGCCTGAGGACCTTCTGAGAGACTGTGAGGAAAGGGTGAAGGCAGAGTACCTGCCAGTTCCAACCTCACTAGGGAGGGTCACCCCTGTGGTACCAGTGGCCAGGACTCTCATCTGTAGAGCTTGCTGCCAAGAAGCTCTATAGTGGGCTGAGGGGCTCTGAGCAGGGTGGAATGTACATCGTCTGCTTCCCTGATCTTTAGCTTCTTTTGATCAGCTGAAAGCCCTATACATCTAGGTATGAGAGGAAAAATGAAGATAGAGGTGAACTCATTTTGACATCTAAAGAAATGTCTAGATCAGTGGACTCTAGCTAGACTGTCTGACTCTAAGGTTTGATCAGTTCACATATGAGCCCCTGGCAAGAGGGTGACAGTGGACTCTGCTGCACAATATGGGAATATTAACTTTTCTTTGGGATGTAATCCACTGGAATATGGTTTTTTTGTAAGGGTTCTTTTAGAAATATCTTATTACTTTCTATTTATTAATGTTAAGGGAGAGGTCTCCTGTTCTATTATATATGTCTTACTCATACACTCTATAAACAATGTTGCGTTAAATCAATCATCCTCTTGTAGAATCTGCTAGAAATACTGTCAGATGCTCTGTGTGCAGGCTTGATCTCCTTCAGATGTGGGCCTCAGAGCACTTAAAACAGGGTAAGAAAACAGCAGATGCACAGTAGTGCTGTGCTTCCTCCCCTTCCTGCCCTCCCTTGCCCACTCACCATCACTGCCAAACAGGTCTCCACAGCATGCATTTTTGCTAGTCTGTTCTTTGTTGCTGGAGTTCTTTGATTGTCTCTTTTCTTCTAGTCTCTCTGGGAGGAAGACTGTAGTGCCTTTTGGCAGAGTTGGGTAAGGAGCTTTTGGTGACGGTATTATTTTCCAAAACTCTCAACATCAGACTCGGCCTTTCAATCTAGCCTGTAATACATATTAACTGGAGTCTTAGTCTGCCCTCCTCATGAGGGGTCACAGGTACTCTTTAGCACAGAAGAAATATCTGGAATCAAAATTAAAAGGTAGTTGTCCACTTAAAAGCTTAGTTTCTCCTCTTGGAGAAAGCCCTGCAAATGGCAAGTTCAGGGCCTCCTGGGTAGGATCCTGGCTGCAGCCACCCTCGTTTCTTAGCTGATTGCTTTTCTCATGAGTTGGAAGAGCATCCAGAAGACAGAAGGGATTTTAGTTTCTAGCCATCTTTGGCTTGAGTCCCTGAAGCATCCTTGGACAAGCTGAAATAGCATCCTCTATCTGTACTAATGGCGTTGTCTTAGAAAAAGTCATTGATGCAAATGCTCTAACAATAATAGCTCACATCTATTGCTCTGCACGTGAGAGGCACTGTGCTAAGTGCTTGGCTTTCTTTATTGGCATTTTAATTTTCATGGTGACTGTTTTGGTATATTTTAAATTGAATTTTGTGCATTTCATACAAAACATTGTAATCATATTTATACCCCCTCCCCCATCTGGGCCCCCATACTCCTTCACCAAATGTCATGCATTCTGTCATATATGTTAAGGCCTATCAAGTCAAGGTTGTGTACCCAGATGTCCCTCGGTGCAGTTCATCCACTGGAGTCAAGTCAGCCTATCTGGAGTCTCTCTCTTGAAGATCAACTCTCCCTCACCCAGTAGTAATCAGTTGCCAATAGTTCTTCAGTTAAGATTGAGGCCTTCCCAGTTCTATGCTGGGTTTTTGTTGGACTGAGTTTGAATGGATCTTGTGCATGCTGGCACCATTACTGTAAGATCATATGAGCAAGTTCCCAGAAACCTGGAAGACTGTTTCTTTACGATCATGAACCAACACTAGCTCTTACAATCTTTCCGCCCCCCTTTTCCAAAATGGTCCTTGAGCCATGGATGGGTGAGGTTTAATATAGGAGTCCTGTCCAGAGACACACACTTTGCAGTCTCTTATTCTCTATACTTTGGCCAATTGTGGCCTTCTGTGTGCATAGAACTCTGCTGCATGAGGGGGCTTCACTGGTGAGAATTGATAAATGCATTCACATTCTCTCTACCCCAAGAGCCTTAGATGTAGAGGTTCCATTGTAGATGTGTCACTTAGAACTAGGTATCTCTCAGACACTTATTCTCTGTGTGTGACCAGTTGTGGAACTCTGTAATAGTTTCCATCTGTTGCAAAAAGAAGCTTCTTTGCTGCATTGCAAATGGTATACTTGTCTACAAATATAATGATCCATATTCAGCATATAGTAACAAATTACATTTGTCTAGGGTTATGACAGAGGTAGGGTCTTCTTTGACCTCTCCAGCCATATATATATTTGGCCATTTTTACAGTGCCACACATGAGTTCCTTCCCGTTGAGAGAGCTTTAAGTCCAATTAGATAGCTGTTGATTACCCCCAAAATAAAAGTGCCTCTACTCCACCACTATAGTTTGTTGTGCCAGTATTTGTTGTGGTTATTAGGCTTTAAATCTGGGGGTTGGACCATTGACTTGCACAGTATCTCCAGAACTATAAGAGCTAGTCTTCATGGAGGAGGCGTCTAGGTCAGGTCCAGCTCCATTGCTCTAAACCCTATGTCTGAAGTATGTCCTGTCTTCGGGAATAGGGTCTTAGCTTCAAATTCTGGGAGGTAATCAAGGGTTGTGGCAATAACCTGTGCTATTTTGGGAGACTCTTGAACTACTCTGACCAACAACTCAGAAGTTTCTCCTGTCTGGCACTGTGTTCCTTGTTATATAGCCTTCAGGTATATACATGGACTCATGTTCAGGTACTGTATGTGTATTTTGCAGTAGTTTTTTGAGCTAATACATTTCTCTCTGGTTTTTCACACCACCTAAGCTCTATTTCTTTTCTCCTCTCTCCCTGTCTAACTTCTCTCTTTCCTCCCCAGTTAAAGTACCCCCATTTTCCCCCCTTTCCCCTTGACAACACCTGTCTCCTATTATCCCCCCACTTGAGCTCCTTCTTCCTGTTTACCCCAATAGTTTCTTATATATCCTTCCCTCCTCCCTTTCCAGATGATTACCCCAAATTTCCCCATTTCCTCCTTGGTAATATCTGTTTCCTACTATCCTCCTCTCTCAGGCTCTTTCCTTCCCTTTACCTCCATGGTTCCTTTCCATTTTCTTGGCTTTTGTGGTTACATGAGGATATATACTCACATATAAGGATTTGATGCTAAGATCTACAAATGAGAGAGAACATACATTGCTTGTTTTTCTGAGTCTGTTACTTCACTTAGTATAAGAGTCTAATTCCATCAAATTTCCTGCAGATTTCATGATTTTGTCTTTCTTTACCACCGAGCAGAACTCTACTGTGTAAATGTCCACATTTTCATTATCAGTTTCTCAAATGAGGGACATTTAGGTTGTTTCCATTTCTTTTCTTTTAATATTTTATTTATTATTTTTATTTTATGTGTATGAGTGTATTACCTGCCTGTATGTCAGTGCACCTGTGTCATGCAATGCCTACAGAGGTCAGAGAGGGTGTTAGATCCCCTGGAACTGGAGTTAGGACAGTTGTTAGCCACAATGTGAGGCTGGGAATCAAACCCCGGTCCTCTGTAAGAACAGTTAGTGTTCTTAACTGCTGAGCCAAGAGCCAACTCTCCAGCCTGGGTGTTTCCATTTCTTAGCCCTGGTGGCCTTGAGGCCAAATCAGGCACTCTTAGGCAGTCCTCAAGGTGACTTTATATAGTCATTGCTTAAGTGTCCCCATTTTACAGATGAGGAAACTGAGGGGTAAAAGGCACCTGATAGAGCTACTTGTGTGGATCTGGGATTCAAGTCTGGGTCTGTTTGACTTCAGAGCAAGCATGGACATTCTGAACCTGACATTCAGGAAAGTGGACTAGATCAGAAGAATCCTTATCTCTTGCTCTTTTAAAACTTCAGTTAAAAGGAGAAACTGAAAAGGAAGCCATGTCTTAAAGTGTCCTTAGAGAATAGAAAATTTAGGAGACAGGTTTGGCTCAGTCAGTGTGAACAAACCAAGAGATGCTGACCAGCCATCAAGTGAGCTTCTTCTATTCAGAAAAACAGGATCTCCTTTAAAAGGAGATTTATTGCAAGGATGTTGGAAGGAGAGAGCAAATGCTTTTAGCCATAAAGATGGGGACTGAGGCCTCAGGAAGTCAATCAATTTGGGACAGCACCGAGGTTTTCATGCACTGGCTTGAACCATTGAAGCCTGGTGTTCTTGGGGGTGTGGAGAAAGCAGGACACAGCATTAACTCTGAGCATCCAAGGCTTAACTGGGGACTGAGAGATGGTACAGATCACTGGTACTTAGAGCAATAGGGGACAAGAAATTCCTTGACCCCTGGCCTAGTAGAGGGGAGGTGTGGCCTGCCATGTGAATGCTGGCCGGCCCAGTCCTGCTCAACTATGGCTTGGCTTCCTCCCTCTCCTGCCTGTCTGGCTTTTATCACACAGAAACAGAAGAGAAAAATACACTGGGAAGATGGATAACATTTAAGTCACTCTGAAAAGTTTTGTGGCAACATGGACCTCTTTCAAGAATTATTTTTAACTGTAGACATTTAGTGCCAGTGGGAAATAACACTTAAAAGGACAGTTATAATTAGGTCACATTTGGAGAAACTTACTACATCTCACTGGATATCCCAGGAGCTATGTATCTTAAATGATTTTAGGATCTGGACTCAATCATGTTGCAGAATTCCATTTTTCAATAATTAAATGGAAGTGAGAAAAATTATAATAGAGGTATTAGATAAAGAAAACAATCAGGAGTAGGCCTAAGTAGAAGAAAGACAAACATCATGTCATCGGTCTCTGCAGTCTTTCTTTCTCCTTGGCTGTCTCCTAAACAAAGCATCCCTGGAAGAGCCTGAACCCTTCCTGACTCAGATTAAATGTTCCACCAAAGACAAGCCTTTTGCTTCCTGAGAATAATGCAGTGAAGCAATTTAGTGGAGGAACGTCTGGTGTCTCTTTGGGAACAAAATAAACATCAGTGGTGGCAGCAATATTATTCCTCTGATCTCTGTACAGGTTTCAGGGCTGAGGGCCAACTGGGGACTAGTTAGAGGACCCCTGGGAGTGAGGCTGGCAAGAAAAGAGAGAGGCTGGAAGCGGGGTAAGGAGAAGACAGTGGCCCAATCAGGAGTCACGTTGCTTTTAAAAGCCCGGAAGAGCTTTGAATGATGGAAACTGACCAGGGTGTGAGCCCTTTGCTCTGGGCTCCACAGGCACTTGAACAAATAGAGAACCCTGCCAACCCCAAACTGTCATGTGCTAGAGGAAGATTTTACAAAAGGACACTAGCATGAATGGATTAAAATGAGCCAGAAATGTTCTTTCCTTGTGATAAACACATAATTTCTTCTTCTCCTTCTTTTTCTTTTGAAACAAGGTCTCACTGTGTAGACTTGGTTGGCTTGAACTCACTATATAGACCCAGCTGGCTTAAACTTACAGAAATCTTCCTGCCCTTGTCTCCTGAGTGCTAGGACTAAACACCCAGTTTAAGATTTATTTTTATTTCTTTTTAAAAACATTTTAAAAATATTTTATTTATTATTCTTACTTTATGTGTATGAATGTGTTGCCTATATGTATTTAAGTGCACCCGTGTTGTGTAATGCCTGCAGAGGTCAGAAGAGAGTGTCAGATCCCTTGAAATTGGAGTTACAAAAAGTTGTTAGCTGCCATGTGGGTGTTGGGAACCGTTTCTAGATCCTCTGCAAGAACTATCAGTACTCTCAACTGTTGAGCCATCTCTCCAGCCCTTATTTTTATTTCTAAATTATGTATCTGTGTACATGTGAGTGCAGGTGCCCAATGGAGTCCAGAAGAGGGCATCATATCCCCTGGAGCTGAAGTTATAGGTGGTTGTGAGCTACCCAACATGAGTTCTGGAAACCCTGGTCCTCTGGAAGCAGGTTCTCTGTACTCTTAACTGCTGAGCAGTACCTGCTCTTGGACATGATTTTTACCAGTGTCCCCCTAATGCTTCGCAGTGTAAAAGTTCATAAACCTGTGTTCTTTAGCAATTATTTGCAATTAAATCGTGATGTACCTTGGATGAGTGGATATGTGGCTACTTACCTGGTTAAATAAGAGATCAAAGCTATACATACTAAAATCCACTTGCATTGGATGCATAAAGGACATTCATTGCTTAGGGACAAATGATCACATTATGTCCTGTTTCTGAGTATGGAGAAAGTGGTGATGAGTTGGCCTTGGTGGCCAGCTGTGTGAGGGCCGATGGTAGGTAGCCAGTCATGACACAGTGGTTGCGGTGGCAGCTCACTCTGAATGTCCTCCCCATGTAGTAGGTCAGCTTTTCTGCTGCTTCCTGATTTACCTCTTCTTTTAGCTATTTTTTTTTTTCTCTCAGAAGTCAGAAAGTGTACTTTGCAGTGCTTTGACATTATAAAGTGTCTATTGGGGAAGATCAGCAGAAGAAATATTAGTCAAGAAAGTGAGGGATCGGTTTTTAATCTGCGACAAATGAGGCTGTCCTATCTCCTAGGTCCAACTGTCGCATTGACCCAGGACTTCATCCCGTTGTTTGCTATGTCTCTCTGAAAGGAGGCATTCTCTTTTCATGTGCTCCTGTTCTTTCCTGTCCATAGGAAGACTTTCCTGAGGTCCTGTAAACCTGTTACTTGTGATGGATATTACAAATTTCCAGAGCACAAGGCACCAGCACCTTCACCCAGAATTTACCTACTCCAATGCTTACAGGAGACAGGAAAGTAATGGAAATAAGTGGGGCCCAGCAAAATTATAGGAAAGATGCTGTTTGGGGCTAGAGGTATGGCTCAATGATTAAGAGTGCACACTGCTCCTGCAGAAGACCCAGAATCAGATCCCAGCACCCATGTTGGGGGGCAGGGGGGCTCACAACCACCTATAACTCCAGCACCAGGGATCCATTGCCTATGGCCTCCATTCACTTGCACCTACCCTTCAAGACATATAATTAAAAATAAAATAAATAATATAGGTATATGGATAAAATGTTGACAGACTTTCCAGCTTTTAAAAAGAATTTGGGAATTTGGACTTGACTGTGACCTCCTAATACTTAAATATTGGGAAATCAAGTAAAAAAAATAACTTAAAAGTCAAATGAGCAAATTAAAACACACACACACACACACACACACACACACACACACGCACATGAAAGACAGTTTATTACATCTGCATCAACTCAGGAGCCATTGGTCTGTATGGCAGATAGTTGTTTGGGAATTTTATATTTTATCCTTATACTTTTCTATTGTTGAGTCTTTGACAATGAGAACATATTTATATGTTACTTTTATGGTTATTAAAAACAGTCTGAAAAATTTAAGAGAGATTGTATTTAGGCACTGTAAGAATTGTTGGGGAGGGGCGTCTGGTGGCACATGCCTTTAATCCCAACACTCAGGAGGTTGAGGTAGGTGGATCTCTGTGGGATCAAGGCCAACCTGGTCTACTTAAGCAAGTTTCAGGTCAGCTGGGACTACAGGGACCCTGTCTCAAAAAACCAAAACAAATCAAAAGAATGGTTGGAGGCTGACAAATTAATTGTATGCAAGACAAAACAAAAATAAAGCAAGGGAAAAGAAAACACAAGGAAAGGAGCATAATAATTTTTTTTTTGAGACAGGGTCTCCCTGTAGCCCCAACTGGATTTGAACTTGCTATGTAGACCAGGCTGGCTTTCAAATCACAGAGAACTACCTGCCTCTGTCTCCTGAGTGCTGGAATCAAAGGTGTGTGTGTCACCATGCTTGGCATCAGGACTATATATTTATAAAACATGAACAAGTTCTTATAAAACTTAGAGATTAACAAAGTACTCTTAGAAATGAAAAGTATAATAATAGAAATAACAGCATCAAAAAGGTTGGAAGTGCAAGTTGGTGAAATCTCATAGAAAGTAGTGAAGAGAAGGCAGACTTGGAAAGTGGGAGAGAAACAAAATGAAGCCAGGAGGACTGACTCTGGTGCTCCACATCCACTCACAGCATATTCAGAAACTAAGAATAATGAAACAGAGGGGAGGGGATTACCAAAGAAATAATTCAAGGAAACTTCCCAAATTGAAGGATATGCATGTTAAGATCTTTCAAGATCTTTGTCTTCCCCAAGCATTAATAATAAAACCCCACATCAAGGCACATCATAATGAAATTTCAGAAATTCAACAGTAATCAAGAGAAGTTCCCAAGAGAGTTCCCAAGAGAAGAAAGAGGCCACAACAAATATGCTGGAATAGAAGGGCATCAGTTCACAGTAGTGGTGCTGATAGGATAGCCATGAGATGATTATCAGTTGAGTTGTACATCAATGGATGAATGGATTTAAAATGATGACATACATACACATTAGAATATTATTTGACTACAAAAGAACATACTTTTCATTTTGTCAGTGGGGGTAGAACTGTAAGACATTATGTATAAGAAGCAAGTCATATAGAAAGACAAAGTCCACACGTTCCATTCTTATGTCAAAGTTAAAATATTGACTTCATAGCAGCGAGCAGAGAAGGGGTAGAAGTTATGCCTTGTTAAGGTTTGAATGTGTCCCCAAAGGATTCATGCATTAGATGCTTGAATCCCCACTGAGGCAATATGACAGGTAGTAGAATGTGATTGATTTTCAATGTCTCTCTATGTAGCCCATGTTGGCCTTGAACTCGTGATCCTCCTGCTTCAGCTTCTTGGGTGCTGGGATTACAGATCTGTATCACCATTCCTGGTTGAGAGATGGTATAACTTTTTTTTTTTTTTTGATACAGTATCTCCCTATAGCCTCAACTGGCCTGTAACTTACTACATAGATCAGGCTGGCCTCTATCTCACAGCAGTCAACCTGGTTCTGCCGCCTGAGTGCTGGAATTAAGGGTGTGCACCACCACACCCAGCCAATGATATAACTCTTAATTGATGGAGTTTACCGAAAGGGAATTAGATCACTGGGGATGCTGATCTCAGCAGAGATTAACAGTTATTGTGTGATTCCAGTTAGTTCCCACATGAGATAGTTGTTATAAATAAGCAAGACTGGCCTTTCCTCTCTCTCTGACTTCCTGACTCACTATTGAACTTGCTATGTAGTACGTGAAGTCCTTACCAGTGCTGAAACCACACAGGACCATGACCTTGTACTTCTAACACTGTGAGAGTGGAAAGGGTACATAGATCAAGCAGGAAAAAAAACAAAAATCACAGGAATTAACACCCAGCTCTCTAAGAACCCTAAATGTAAATGTCTTAGCTCTCCAATTAAAAGATTCGGACTGGCTAATGCGCATTCATAGATTAAAAGTTAAATGATGGAAAATGATATACCAAGAAAATGGAATCAGAAAGCAAACAGAAGACAGGTATCTTCATGTCTGACAAAGTAGACTTCAAGTCAAGATTAGTGACAAGAGATAAAGAGCATTACTACAAAGCAGTAAATGGAACGATGCTTCAAGAAGTTATGACTGCAGATTAATGTGCTAAATGTTGGTGCACACAATTTCACAAAGCAAACACTACTGATTATAAGGGGACAGATAGATTCAGATATAACAATAGTGGAGCATTTTGGAAAAAAAATTCTGGCTCAGTACAGTCGCACATTTGGAAGGCTGAGGTAGGTGAATTTCAAGTTTGAGGCCAATCAGGCTTATATAGCAGGTTCTAGGCCAGACTGGGCTAATAGTGAGACTCTGTCTTAAAAAAAATTCAAACTAAAAAAAAAAAAAAACCCAAACTGGTATATGTAGCCAAACTAATAAGAAGTATAAAGTTTTAAGAAAGATATTTTAGATATTCAGGGTCTCAATTTTTTCCCTGGAAATTCTTTCTTAAGATACCACTAGAGGACATAGTTACCAAAATGAGACCAGGTTCCAGACAATAGTGTATTCCATACATGAGTTAGAGTGAGTGCAGACAGTCTTGTAATGATAGTAAAGTCATATGTTATTTTATTTTTTAAATTTTATATATTATTTTTATTTTCTGTGTATGCGTATATTGCCTGCATGTAGGTAAGTGCACCTGTGTCGTGCAATCCCCTCAGAGGACAGAAGAGGCCATCAGATCCCCTGGAACTGGAGTTATGGACAGTTATTAGCTGCCATGGGGGTACTGGGACTCAAATCCAGGTCTTCTGCAAGAACAGCCAGTGTTCTTAACCACTTAGCCATCTCTCCAGCTCCATCCGGATACTTTTAAATCAATGAATATTAATTATAGAAAAATTTAACTATTAAGGACATTTACAGACAGCTGCCATGTGGGTGCTGGGATTCAAACCCAGGTCTTCTGCAAGAACAACCAGTGTTGTTAACTGCTGAGCCATCTCTCCAGCCCTGTAAAGCCATATTTTAAGGACTGGTGAAATGACTCAGAGGTAAAGGTGCTCACGGCCAAGCATTCGATTGCCAGGACCCACCTAGTGAAAGTAGAGAATCAAATCTCACAGGTTGTCCTCTGACCTCTACATGCACACTATGGCATGCACTTGCCTGGACACACAAATAAATAAACAAAATGTAATCTAAATAAAAAAAAATTAAAAGACACATTTTAAGATAGCAACTATGCAACAGGCTTAGAGGAAAAGCTAGTGCACGATGAATCAAGAACATGAAGGGTTATAATAGTAGGGAAAAACTAGAACCAATATGTGATGTGACATGTGTGACATACAGAGCACCTAGGGGATTCATCAGCATCATTATTATTATTATTTAATTTATTTATTTTTATTTTATGTGTATGAGTGTATTGCCTGCATGTGTGTAAGTGCACTCATGTCTTGCAATGCCCACGGAGGCCAGAAGAAGGTATCAGATTCCTCTGGAACTGGAGTTACAGATGACTGTTAGCCACCATGTAGGTGCTGGGAATTGAACCCAGGTCCTCCATAAGAGCAGTCAGTGCTCTTAACTGCTGAGCCATCTCTGCAGCCCTGGGGGATTCATTATTAATAAGTATATTTCAAATTGTCAAATGAAAAACAAAGCAATTATTAACTCTAGGAAAACAAAAAAACTTTCATGAAGGAATTTTATTAATGCTATGCTATGTACGTCAATTGTAAAAAATAGTAGAATTGTCAAAATGTCCAAAATACTGAATATAATCTAACAAAAAACTATGTTGTAACCATTTTGGAGAAATGAAGATAGTGAATTCACATGTGTGTGAGTGTACTTGGAGAGGGAGATGTGTAATAGAATTAAATGCTTCTCTTTTCTAGTACAGATTCAGTAGACGATGTTTAAATCAGAAGTCAAGAAAGGAAAATGGGAATGGCATGAGAGCAGGGCATAGATTTTTAAATTTGAACGAGACTTTGTCTTTCAGTCTCTTTAAAGGCTAATACTAACAATGCAGAGATGAACACGTACATGTGCAGGTTGCTTCATGCATGCATATGTTGCAGTAAGATAAATTTCCAGAGCTTGCAGGGCAAATGCTCTCGTATTTTTTAAACTTTATTTTTTATTTTGTGTATATGAATGTTACGTCTGCATGTATGTAAGTGCACCTGTGTCATGAAATGCCGACAGAGGTCAGGAGAGGATGTTGGGTCCTCTGGAACTGGAGTTATGGATGGTTGTTAGCCACCATGTGGGTGCTGGGATTCAAACTCAGGTCTTCTGCAAGAGCAGCCAGTACTCTTAACCACTGAGGCATCTCTCCAGTCCCATGTACTTGTATTTTGATAGATACTGTTTAGTGTTCTCTGTAGGGTTATAGCATTTTATTTTCGTACTGAAACTATGTGAAAGTAATTGTCACATGCCTATTAGAGAAATGTCAGGATTTCTAGTCTTCGCTGATTTGATGGATAAAGAAAGACATCTTTCTGTTCTTATTGTGAGTGCAACTAGGAATCTTTATGTGGTAAAGAGCTACTTATACTTCTTTTTCTCCAAACTCTGTACCCTTTGCCCACATTCTTATTTTCTTGTTGATTTCTAGAAGCTTTTTACATTTTAGAAAGAGGAACACTTAATGTTACATATATTTTCAGTTTGTCATTTGCCCTTGCTATTATTTACTGCTAAAATTTTGATCACATGTAGTGATACTTGCAAATATTTTCTTTTTTAAAAAAATTTATTATTTATTATTTTTATTTTATGTGCCACAGAGGACAGACGAGGCTGTCAGATCCCCTGGGACAGAGTTACAGACAGTTGTTAGCTGCCATGTGGGTGCTGGGATTTGAACCCAGGTCTTCTGCAAGAACAGTCAGTGTTCTTAACCTCTGAGCCATCTCTCCAGCTTGCAAATATTTTCTTTTATAATGGGTTATACTTGGAGTCTCCTGACTCAAAAGTTGTAAATAACTCACTTATGCTTTCTTCTACTGACTTTCAGATTTTATTTTATACATTTGAATATTTTTGATCGATTTAAAATACATCCTTATATATTGATCTGTTTTAATCTTTTCCAGATGGCTACCCAGTTGTCCCAACTTTATTAGCCATTTGACATTTACAACCAGTTACATATATTACTATGATAATCATTTTTTATTTTTGGTCTTTTTGAGAACAGGTCTCCCTGTGGCCCCAGCTGGCTTGGAACTTGTTATGTAGACTAGGCTGTCCTCAATCTCACAGAGATCCACCTGCTTCTGCCTCCTGAGTGTGGTACTAAAGGTGTATGCCACCATGCTCAGCGTGATAAACATTTTTTTAAGTGGCAGAGAAGCCCTCCTGATAGCTGACGTGAAGGAAGAAAGGAAGGGAGAGGGTCACATCATCTTCCAACCCCTGTGTCTCCTCACTCCCACTCAGTTGGCCATCCCTATAAACTGGCTAGGCCTATCTTGTCAGGCAGGGTCCCTTGGCTACAAACAAGAAAAAAAAAAAGACTCTAGCTGACTTAAGTTAGTGAGGCTCATTCAGGGAATACAGGCCTCACTCAGTCCTGGAAAAGTGAGTTGGATCTCAGACCCCAGGAGAGGGGACAAAAGCAGGAGCATCAGGAGCTCAGCATGGATTCCCTGTCACAGGGTGACTCAGCCAGTGCTAACTAACTTCCCGGGTATCTGTGTTTAGGCCTCTAATCCCCAGAGAGCTCATGGCAGTGACTTGGTCACTAGACTATTCCCTATGAGCAGCGGTCCAAGTTCTCTGATTAGTTGAACACCATAGGGGTGTTGGTGGGAGACAGTTTCTCCAAGGAAGAAAAGCTGGGCAACAAAACCAAAGCCTGGCAGCAGCTGTCCACAACTTTTGTAAAAATAGTAACAATAAAAATAGTAACTCTTTGCTATTTCTTAGAGGCTCGGAACTGTGCTGTTTCATCTCAGGCACCTTCTTGCCAGCTGCTTGTGGTGCATATTGTTCTGCCTTTTGACAGATAAGGAAACAGGATGAAGAGAGGATGACAGACTTGTTTAAGACATAACTATGACGTAACCAGCACGCAAACCTGGGTGTGTCTGCCCAACCTGACCTCTGCCTCGCATATCACCTGATGTTGTCCTTAGAGAAGAGATGGCTTTGCATGCTCCACTGGTTTCAAACACACCTGCCCTGGTACCCAGAGTGCTTCTTCACATCCCCAGTCAGTCATCCTGGTGATGGTTGCCCACTCTTATGGCAGGGCCCTGGGGCCCACAGAGAGGCCAAGGGTCAAGCCTTTCACTCACTTTCTCATCACCACCATCTTTGCCAAAGATCTTCTGGGCTGACTGACAACAGCAGCAGGATGCCCATATCCCGCTAGCTGCATACCCCTCCCTCTGACCTTCAGCTGCTTGCCTGGGCTAGGTCCCTCTCTGTCAGGTATACCAACTACATGGGAGGCTGAGAACAGCCTTTGTGACAGTGATCTTAGTCACCACATTTTCCAGGTCAGACGTGCAAACATGCTGCCAATCTTCTATCTGCCCTGGGCCTCTCAAGCTGTGACTGGACAGTGGAATTAGAATGCGCATTCCTCACCCTGGAACCCTTACTATACTACAGTGCTTTATTCCTAGGACCCCATGCCCCAGTCAATGTCAGCAAGCAAGGGGTTTCTGAAAGACAGCGTCCAGCAGTGTGCTGACTCCTGGGGGCCATGCCCTTATAGTATCAAAGGTCTTGTACCCTCCCTCCCTTTCCTGATTTAGAGACCTGCAAATCCTGCCATCCCTTGAACTGGGCAACTCCTGTTGGGGTGAGGTCTGGAGGTCCAGGCGGTAGAAACACCATGACTGAATTGAGATGTTAAATGTTAGAGTCAGCATTTCAATTCTTCTGCTCCACATGTGATGTCTTTAGGAGTTGCTTGGCCTTCTGCCTTCTGCACCCTACACTGCCGGTGCAGGCTCTCTGCAGTTGGAGCATGCAGAGCTCCTTCTCAGCAGGCCTGGGGTCATCAAGCCATCAGGCCATTGCGCTGGGAGGTCTACAGGCCGTGTTCTTCTTCAGGTAATCTAGGCATCGGGAATGTTGCCAGTTCTTCTAGGAGGCAGAGAAACTTCTGTCACCATCTGCATGTAGCAGAGAGCAGGGAACAATGCCCAGGGTTCAGACAGAGCCATTGGGCCTTGTGGCCATTCGTCACATAGTTAGAGGCCTTGAGTGACTGAGGAGGCCAGGTAATGTACGCCATGTCCCATGACTGCTCCAGACCATTCTCTGCTGTTCTGCCTTCTTCAGGGAGGACAAGTTGGACAACTTAACTTAAAATGTAACCTGGCTCTAGGATTTCTGAGCCCTCCCCTCACATCCTAATTTGCATCCCCAACCAGCTCTTGAACCTGCAACATGACTGTAAAGTGTACTGATCATGTTTTTTGTTCATTTTCTGTCTCTTTCTACAAGAGCAGCCAGGGCCTTTTGTGTGCTTTGTCTAGGATCTATTCCAAGTTTCTAGAACAATCTGCACACTTAATAGGTACCCAACAAGTATTCATTAAATGAATGAATGAGGTACCACTAAAAGTCTGTGGTGGTTTTAAAATATGTTTGCAAGCTCTGTGACATTGCTGTTTTTTTAAAAAATATTTTATTTGTTATTTTTATTTTATGTGTATGAGTGTATTGCCTGCATGTTTGTAAGTGCACCTGTGTCATGCAATGCCTGTGGAGGTCAGAAGAAGATCCCAGGAACTGGAGTTACAGATGTTATTAGCGGCCATGTGTGTGCTGGGAATCCAACCCAAATCTTCTGCAAGAGTAGTCAGTACTCTTAACCACTGAGCCATCTCTCCAGCCCCAATACTGCTGTTTTTAAAAGTGGAACTAGGAACTGGGGAGAAGGATCATCCAGTAACTTGCCATGCATGTGAACCCAAGTTCAATCCCCAGCACCCACTTTTAAAAGCACATCCTGGGTGTGGTGGAATGTGCTTATAGTCCCAGTGCTGAGGAGCTGGATCCTTGAGGCTCACTGGTCTGCCATCCTAGCCTAATCAACAAGATCCAGGCCAATGAGAGATCCTGTCTCAAAACTCAAGATGGACAGTGTCTAAGGAGACACTCAAGGTTGACCTCTGGCCTCTACACTCACATGCACATGTATGGATATCCCTACTCCACACACAAAGTGGAACTAATTCCCACTGTTCTTAATGTGAGCTGAACCTAGGGATTGAGTTCCCTTCTAATGGAGTGACTTCTGTGACTGGGTCATAAGAAGGACAACTTTTGCCTGGCTAGCGGCTCATGAATTACTCACTCTAGAGGATGTCAGAGACCCATGTGAGAACATTCAGTGGCTCAAGAGGGTCACATGGGGAGTACTGCTTGCCTACCACATGAGCGAGCCATTTTGGAAGGGGTTCTCCTGACTACCACCCTAGATGGCACATTGACCATAAGGGTACCTGTACTGGTTACTTCACTCATTTCTGTGCTAAAATAGCTGACAAGAAGCAATGTAAGGGGTAAGGGAGAAGGGCTTATTTGGGCTCACAGTTGGAGGGTATGGCTATCATGTCAGGGAAGGAGTGATGGCAAGAGTAGTTTCCTGTAATGGCAGCTTGGTCACACTGCCTCTGGGGTTAGGAAGCAGAGAGAGATGAGTGCTGGCACTTGCTTCCTCACTTTCCCCTTTTCATTCAGGCCTGAGGATGTCACCCACATTCAGGGCTGCTCTTCCCTTCTCAGCTTATGTGAACACACCCTCACAGACACATCCCAGGGGATTCTAAACCCAGTCAGGCTGATGATGAAGGTAAACCAGTTCCCATGCCACAACTGCATAGCTGAGACTCTGCTGATTCCTCACCCACAGGCATTGTGGGGATGAGAAATCTTCAGCACCGTATTTATCCACTATGTTTTGGGAATAATTTGTTAGACAGTGATAGAGAACTAATAAAACTTCAGTCACCTAGTACATTTAAAATATGACTTATCTTCTTTAAAAAATGTATTCTGAACTCTACCAGAAAGTAGGACTATATAAAGTGAATGACAAGAGCTGATATTTAAAAGGAGGGTTCATAAGTCTGGTGGAGACATAAAAAATTGTCACATTCCCCAGTCTTGGAACATAGGAACGTTATTTTAGAGGTAGAGAACCCCTGGGAGCGTGTGTTAGCCACGAAGACAATACTGAGTGGAAATACTTATCTGCTGATTCAAGTGCGCATTGCCCATTTATTTAATGGTGCTTGCTAAATGAAGCGCAGGCTGGGCCCTCGCCTCAGCTCCCAGCCGGGACCTAACAAAGGCTGCAGCTGTTGTTGTTGCCTTCACTTAACTTCAGAGTGACCTTAAATTATATCCTCTCATGGTGACACAGCCTAAAGAGTAGCCCATTGAGGATGCTAATTAACCCCGCCCCCTGCAGGCTACATGAGATAAAAAATAACTATTTGGAGCACTGCACAGGCTCCTACAGCCCCATCAGATCCTCTAGGCTCCCTCACCCAGCAGGGTGTTTCTATTTACTGCCATGAAAGCTGGCAGATGAGAACCTCTGGGGCTTTCAGCTGCCAGGCATCACCAACCCAGGGCTGACAGCCTGATCTGACAGAGGTGCCTGGTCCCAGAACCCATTCCTTCTATCTCTGCCTGTTTGTGGCCCACAGAGGTGCAGGCATGGATGATCTGGATGGCTGTTTGGGCTATATAAGAAACTTAACCCTTGAATAAATGGTTGGCTTGACTTTTGATAGAATGACTCCAAGTTCACCTTTGACTCAAATTCTTTTATTTGAGAGCCCAAATTATGGGACAAAAAAATATAGAAGGCTTTCCATCAGCCTTATTTAACAAATGGAAGTAAAAAAACCCATGAAGTATATTATGAAAAGGAAGTTAAAGTATCATTGAGATTTTGCTTGCTAGTGATGATAATAATATCAGATAATGTTGATGGCGCTGTGAGATATCTGCTAGTGGCATACTAAGCACTCACCATGTATTTGAGACTCCTACTTTGCTTCTGGTCCGGTGAGGAAGCTGATGTTCAGTACAGTCATCTGCTCAACTTTACATGACTGAAGTGTAGTGTCACTCTAGGTCTGCCCATCAAAGAACCTTTATCCCTAATTAATACGTGCTCATTGGTATGATCATTAGTGGCTTTTAGCACCTACCTGTTTCTAAGATGGGCGAGTGTGTTTCATCCCAGAGAAAGCAGAATATCTAAAAGGCATGGGTAGCCTGATCTACACAGCTGTGCTATGCCAGGTGTTCATAAGGATGGCCCTCTGCTATAACAAAAAATAGTTAAATCATGTCCTTTGTTTTAAAAAGTAGAGAGGTTCATGGTCCTTGGCCATCTTGGTGGCTGCTCTTGTTTGGGGGCCACCCCACACCCAGGACAGGAAAATAGTGGCCATGGAAAAGATGGAAAAGTCTCAGGAGTCAATCAATTCTCACCTCCAACTTGTTACAAAAAGTGGAAACTTTGTGTGGGATACAAGCAGACTCTGAAAATGGCCAGACAAGGCAAATCAAAATTGGGCATCCTCTCCAACAGCTGCCCAGCTATGAGGAAATCTGGAATTGAATACTATGTTTTGTTGGCCCAAACTGATACCCATCACTACAGTGGCAACAATACTGAATTGGGCACAGCATGTGGAAAATTCTATAGAGCATGCACACTGGCTGTCATTGATCCACATGGCTCTGATGTCATCGGAAGCATGTCAGGACAGACTGAGTGGAAGGTAAACCATGCGACAGTTTTCTGTAATAAAACTTGCCAACTTGTTTGTTTAAAAAAGTGGGGAAATAGGTGGTGTGTTTTAGAGTGAATCTCTCACAACCCGAGTGATTACATTTTGGGGACGAACTGTTAGTTCTTGAAGGGAAAATTCTGCTATCTGGAATATATAAAACACTGTATTCCCCAATGCTGCTCATGCATCAGTGAGACTGTCTAACGATGCACCTCTCCTAATAAATCCTCACTGTTCAGTGAAGCCGAACAGAGCTGTGCTGTACTATCTTATTATAGCGATAAGAAACCCAAGCACAGTGGCACTTTGCTCAACATTGGGAGGCAGTAGGTAATCAAAGCAGAGACATATATATTTTCCAAAAATATATGTCTTTAAAAATCTGAAAAGATCATGTGTGTGTGTGTGTGTGTGTGTGTGTTTGTGTGTGTGTGTGTGTGTGCGTGTAGGCACACATGTGCCACAGTGTACTTGTGAGGTCAGAGGACCACTTTCGGAAATCGTTTCTCATCTTCCACTTGTTGAGACAGGGTCTCTCTTGTTTCTGCTACTGAGCTTTGTTCTTCAGGCTGGCCTGAGATCGTCCAGTGGATTCCCCTGTCTCCACCTCTCATCTTGAGGTAGGAGCACTAGGATTACAGATATGCACCTCTGCAACAGGCTTTTGTACATGGGTTCTGACCTCAAACTTAGGCGTGGCTTGCATTTTCACCCACTATGTCATCTCCTGGATCCTTATGCCTGTTTTTGAAAAAGCAAAGTCTATTTAGAAAAGCTTTTAATATATATGTGTGCATATATATATGTAAGAATGAGAGAGAGAAACAGAGATAGAGAGAAGATAGTTGTACACACCCAAAAGTAGGTACACATGTCTCAAGAGAGTGAGAGATCAAATTCATGACTTTCTCAGACAACCTTGTTCCTTCTGGTCATGACAGTCCAGGAGGACACTCTGGACATATTTGGAGAAAATTGAGAACACCTCCTGTGAATTTACCATTATGAAGTTATATCAGTTTTCAAAAATCACATGAATATCTGATCTATTCAATCCAGATTAAAAATTTCCATTTAAAACAGTCATTTTAGAAGACTCCAACTAATTCCAAGCACCAATGAGTGCTTAGCATTCCTTCTTGAAGCTGCATCCAGCTGCTTTGCTCCTGGACCACACAATGATGTCTCCCAGTTCCTTGCATTCTTGGTCCTCAGGTTCATTTTCAAAAGACTTAGGTTGTTTTCACATAATCAGATACATTCATGAAGGAAGGCTTGAGGCTGTGAGGGAAATTTTCAAACTGTAATAGGCTCTAGGGATGGCTTTTCAGTGGTAAGAGACCCAACAGCATGCTTGGATATGTAAACACTCATTTATTTGTTCAAATAACAGATAATGTCAATCTTCCATTTCTCATCCACCCAGCATGTTACAGCAGCCCCTCCCTAGTTCTTTCTTCCTTTTCCCTTATACCTTACTGATTGCCATGAGTTCTCAGTTGAGAGGGAATGCAGAGGTCCACTAGTGAGCTGTGTCTCATTTGGCAAAGTGATCATTGCAGAAGACAAGATTTCATGATAACCTAGAATAAAGGCTCCTTCAAGGCTGGGAAGATTGCTCATTAGCAAAGTGCTTTTGTAAGCATGAAGACCGAGTTCCATCCCCAGAACCCATGTAAAACATGTAAAAAAGGGTGGGTGTGATGGTGCACACTTGTAATCCCAGTGCTGTGGAGGAGGAGGCAGGCAGAACCCCGGGGCTCCCTGGCCATCTAGCCTAGCTGAATCAGTGAGTTCCAGGTCAGTGAAAGACCCTGTTTCAAAAAATAGCTCCTGGGGAACAATACCCAAGGTTGTTCTCTGACCAAACACACACACACACACACACACACACACACACACACACACAGCAAGAGAGACAGGCAGAGAGAGGTGGGGGGAGGGAGAGAGAAAGAGAGAGAAAGGTAAAGGAGAGAGAGAGAGAGAGAGGGAGGGGAGGGGGAGATTCAATGCTCATGGACTGCTTCTGTTTTGGATCTATCCTGGAGCATTGGTCTGGGGGATGAGTGAGCAGAACATGGGCTGAAATGAGCACTATTTTCTGGGTCTGAGGTATAGAAGAGTCACTGCAGAAAGACTAACAGAAAGGGAAGAGGGAGGGGTAGCTAGGAGCACAGGGACTGTGATAAGTATTGGTGTCTCCTTCCTGTCTCCTCCTTGGTGCTCCCATTACAAGGCTTCCTTGGGGGGTGAAGGCTTTGATGTTGGGAAGCTAATCCCCCTTAGTGCTTTCTCTAACACTGACAGACTGAATTATTGATTCAGCCACTTGCTATCCTGGGAGTTTGCTTGCCTTCTTAGTATCTGGAATGGAGCTAAGAAACATCTAGTGCCATGGTAGAAAATCAGCTCAAAGTTTATCTGAACTTGAGATCACTGAAATAAGGGAATGCTCAACTGATCATCAATATAATTAGCAGACAGCTATTGAGACACCAATAAGGAAGTAATACTTCACACCTGTGAAGTGCTGCTCACTTAATGCTCAGTGCTCTGAGTAGCTAGGCCAGAGGTCCTCAGACTTCAGCATAAATAACAATTATCAGTAAAACTTACTCAAAAATGCACCTAAGTCAGTGTTATCCCCTGAAATTCAGCTCTTTGATGAACTTCAACATCTGCATATTTGAAGATTTCACAGTTGATTTTGACTCATACATACGTCCAAAAGTCAGTTGTCTGTATGGAACTGGGACCCTGTAGAGAAAGCTCAAGGGTTAAAAGAAATGATAACTTAAAAAATACAATTAGGGCCTGGAGAGATGGCTTAGCGGTTAAGAACACTGACTGTTCTCGCAGAAGAACAGTTCGAATCTCAGCACCCACATGGCAGCTAACAACTGTCTGTAACTCCAGTTCCAGGGGATCTGACAGCCTCTTCTGTCCTCTGCGGGCATTGCATTGCACGACATGGGTGCACTTACCTACATGCAGGCAATACACGCATACACATAAACTAAAAACAATAAATAAAATATTAAAAAAATACAATTGCTCCTATTATACATTCTTTTTTAAATATGGCAGAGTGGAATCATCCAGGGAAGAATTAATATTTGTTGGGCAGTTTAAATGTATTTAGCACATTTGTTTACTGTGTCATTCAAAATATGGTCAGAAAAACTGAATACATGTTAGGTATTTCAACCTGAGGTATTTAACACAGTGTGAATTTTACAGGTGTTGTAACATCTAAAAGGGAGGGGTGAGATTTTAACTAGAGGATGGCTTCTCAGGACTAGAGGCAAAAAAGGAGGGAAGTACAGTCAGTCAGAAGCTAAGGATATAGAGGAAGTTCACCTTAGGAGCTGGGCTCCTGCAAAGCTGTCAGAGATCTGGTACTGGGATATCAACAAGGTTCTGTGTGGCTTGTGGTAGGAGAGTGGCTTGACCCTGAGGCCAGACATGGTAAAAGATGCAACAGCTGTAGTTGTTTAAACTTCAGTCTCCCAGTCACATCTCCAAGTTGTAGACCCTAATTGGACATTAGCTTGCAAGGAAGTTTGGAGGATGTAATCTTTATACTCCAAGGCCCGAGAATTCCAAATGGGACTATAGAAGTTGTGTGTGGAACTGAGGGGTAATAGGTAATAGGTAAAGCACACCTTGGTTTCTTTTGTCCTCTGCAATCCTGTGACTAGTGGGGAGAGGCAAAGGTCAAACCAGAAAGCCTAATCCCAGCAGTGTAGCCCTTCCCCTTTCAGGAAGTCTCCAATACTTTCACTGAGTTTAGACTTATACTTTGCCCTTAGCTTTTTCTTTTTACACCTAGTTAGTGCTTGTGGTATGCCAGGTCTGGTGTTAAATACTTAGCCTATGCGTGACCTATTTTATTTTTAAACCAGTGCAGGTATTGTTGATGTGAAGTTGCCAACTAAACAGTTGAATGAAAAAAAAATCCACGATGAATGAAACTTCCTTTTAAAAAAATGTGTGAGAGAGTATGTGTGTGGTATGTGTGTATGTTTTATGCACATGTATGCACAAGTGTGCATACGTACAGAGGTCAGAAGAGGACCTCAGGTGTCCTGCTTTATGACTTTCTACCTTGTTCCTTTGAGATAGGGTCTCTCACTGAATCTAGAACTAGGCTGTTGTCCACCAAAGCCCCAGTTATCCTCCTGTCTCTGTCCCCCGACCCACAGTTCTGGGGTTACAGGCACGGAGGTGACCACACATGACTTTGTATGTGGGTTCTGGGATTTGAACTCAGGTTCTTTTCCTTGAGCAGCAAGTACTTTTACCTGCTGAGCCATGTCCCCAGGGCCCCAAACCTGCTTCTTGAATTGCGAAGTGTGTGTGCGTGTGTGTGTGTGTAACAGGGAAGATTATGATTATTCAATTAAAAGATATTATAATTAAAAGAAAAACATCAACCTAAATTATTCAGCTTATGCTTGTCAAATTGAGTTCATTTCAGAGTATAATTGCTAAACATATATTTTTGCTCAGCACTAGGTAGGCTATAGGAGATAAAAGAAAATATTCAATAAGAATCATTGTTAGAAGTCTAGTATCTAGGTTTGAAATGGAGACTTAGCTGCTTGGAAAGCCGTGGTGTAATGAAAACACAAAAGTCAAGGAATACTACAGGAACTGTTATGGTCTGGGGTTGACTGGGAGGGTTTGGGGGAAATCAGAGCTGAGGGGGTAGAGAAGGCAGTGCAGGTATAGAGAAGTAGGCAGAACAGCCCATAATAGGGAACACCATGAATAAAGACTCTGGGGTATTTATCTACCATTGTAGTGATGGCTGACCCAGCACTGGCGAGGGAAGCGATGCTAAGCAGGTAGTGGAGCTGAAGCCCCTTCCAGTCCTATTCCCAATATCCATTTTCCCCATTTTTTACATTTATTTATTCTTTGACAATTTCAAGCATGTATAAAATGCATTTTAGCCATAGTTACCTTCCATTACTATCTTAGTCCCCTCCCATTCTCCTCTGGACCCCCCCTTTCCCCACAAACTCTCCTTCCTACTTCCATGGTTTTTTTTTAACCCACTGGGATTATTTAGGGCTGCTTGCATAAGTGTGCATAGGTGGTTGTGAAATGGAGCATGGGCACCTTACTGATGGCTATACCACTGAAGGAAAATAGCCTCTCCCCCAGCAGTCATAAACTGCCAATAGCTCCTTAGGTGGGAGGGTATTCTCCCTCTTTTTAAAGTTGGGCACATAGCCAGCCTCCCTTGCAGCTAGGTGTGCTAGTGTAACTGGATTCCAGCTAAAGGGCTATCCGCAGATGTGATGTATGACATCCTGTGCCACATTTTTAAAGGAAAATGGACTTGTCCCCAGCTGCTTGCTGTGTTCTCCAGCAGACTGGAATGTAGATGTGGTATTGAGCCACTTTGGACTGTGTGAAGAATGACAGCATTTTAAGGTAAGCAGAGAAACGATCCAGAGGAATTCTAGATTCTCAAAGATGATCAGTCTTGTACTTGGTGAACTAAGAAAGGAGGAAGATTCCATCTGTGCACAGGACAGCAACTGCCCTCCCCTCTACCCCCACTGCTCTGGAGACTCTAGCCTTAGTCCTCCTGGCTGTCACCTTAGCTTATCTACACATTTGCATAACTACTACTAGCAAAGTCACTTGGAAAGACCTTTTAAAGAGTGGGTGCTGCAGTAGGAGAGTGATTTTTTTCTCTGAATGTCAGGTAGGGATGCTTCAGGCTTCAGTCAAGCATGCTCTAAGGAATCAGGGCTTTGCTGCAAATCTAGAAAGCTGCTGTGGGATTGCGCAGTTGGTGAGGGGGAGGTATTAACAACACTAATATTTCTGGAATGAAAGTTTTAATTGAACGCAAGAAAGACATGGTAACTCAGAGCAAATTGCTTTTGGAAATCACATATATCTTTTTCAGATGGCCTGACCTGACTTTTGGTTGGGTCTTTTAAAAATAATCCTCATTAAAGGATGAATGACAGTGCTGGCTCTAAATTTGTAGGCTATTTCTTTCCCTTGAGTGATAAGCAAAAACCTTAGGACCAGACAGGGAAGAAAGAATAAAAATGATGGCTTTCAAGCTCTGAGTTCATTAGTAGAGGTACGACATTAAAAATAAGTGAGATTAAATTCACATAAAATGAAATTTTTTTTTTGAGCCTTACTCTGTGACTAAAGCTGGCCTTAAATTTGTCATAATACCCCAAGTGCCAAGATCACAGACATGAGCCGCTGTGCCCAGTTAATCATTTTAAAGTAAGCAATTTAGTGGCATTCAGTTCACTTGCATTGTTAACCAACTACACTTCTATCTAGCTCTAAAATATTGCAATCACTTGGAAATGAATACTCTCCCCTGTGCCCATTAAGCTCTCCCTTCCCAAAGCCTTCAGCAATTAATAATCTGATTTCCATCACTATATGTTTACTTACTTTGGTTATTTTCACATAAATTAAATCATACAAAATTTAACCTTAGATTTGTGACCTTTTTCATTTAATATAATGCTTTCAAGTTTCATCCAAGTTGTGGTATGGACTTGAAGGTGCTTCATCCCTTTTCACTGCTGAATAATAGTCTGCATATGGATATACCATATGGATATTTTGGTTGGGTCTACCTTTTGACTATTGTGAGTAGTCCTCTGATGAAGGTGCATGTGTGTGTATTTGTTTGAGTACAAAGTATCATTTTTAATGGATTTGAAACTCAGGACTCAAGGAGGAGGGAAAATTAGAAGCATCTAAAAGTCTCAGTTCTCACTGCTATTAATATATAGGTGAAGCAAGTCACAAACAGGCCTACTGTCTTCTACATGGCCTGCTGTCTTCCACGTGGCCTGCTGTCTTCCATGTGGCCTGTTGTCTTCCACGTGGCCAGCTCTTGTAGTCCACAAGTGGCCCTCTGACCAGGGCCACTTAGCTCCTCCCTTGCCACTGCTACCACTGCATTTCATTGCTTTGACTATCTAGGCAGGTCTACTGTCGAGCCATGCCCCAGTCCCACCTCCTCTCTTGGTGATGCCCTCTCTACCATGTTGATATTTAGTGCTGTCCTGTTCAGCTGGCTCAAAGTCAGTTGTGCTCACGCATTCTAAGAGCCTTTTGGGCACATACTAGAAAACCACATTTCCCAAATTATACCAGAAGAGATTCCAGGCCTCCTGACAGGACAAAGGAAACAAGAAAGGCACTGCTTCTACAAAAATAGTAATAACTGTTATTTATTGAGACTGACTAGAGAGCATATACAGTCCTATTTAATGCAGCAAGCAACCCATTGAGCGAGGCACTGTGATATCCACCTATGACATAAGGAAACAGAGGTTAAGATATAGTGAACACTTTCCAACTAGTAAATGGTGGGCAGAGATCAAACTCAGGCAGTGGGACTCCATGCTGAGTGCTCAACTCCAACTCCCAGAAGGGGCTGACTATGCTCTGAACCAGGGACAAAAGGGCTTTGGTTAGGCATAGGTTCTGGGGACCAGATGTGTGATGCTGGGGAGGATCCAGGGACAGGAGAATGAGGTGTATCCTGGATCAAAGCAGTGGGAAATGGGGCAGAAAGCCAGGACAGGTCCTTCAAGTTCAGGAAGGAATTTTCCTGCATGGGTGAGCTGAGCATGGAGCTCTGTGTGGAGTGTATCTCACTACCTGTGATTTATTCACTGATGAGGAACGGCCTGCAAAAACAGGTGCTGGGGAGATCAGCGTTGAACCTGTATCTTCCCCAGAGTGTTTGGATTGTCAAGCTTCTACACTTTCACATCTCAGTAGAGCATCTATATACACAGCTGCTCTCTGCCAAGGCTTCTGTGTGGCAGGGATTCTACATTGCCCCCGCTCAAGCACAGTAGTTTGATAGTGTACTAGTTACTTTTCTGTTGCTGTGATAAGACACCATGACCAAGGCAACTTATAAAAGGAAGGGTTTCTTTGAGTTTACAGTTCCAGAGGGATTAGAGTTCATAACAGTGGGGCAGGCAGGCGGCAGAGCACAAAGAGGAGTGCTCACGTCAATCAAGCAAGCATAGGAAACAGAACAGAGAGCTACTGGGGATTCCACAAGGCTTACAAGCCCTGAAAGCCCACCCCTAGTGATATACTTCTTCCAGCAAGGCCACACCTTCTAAGACTTCCCAAAACAGTGCCACCAACTGGGACTAAAATGTCCGAATACTTGGAGCCTATGGGGGATACTCTCATTCAAACTATCACATTGATAGTATTTATTTGCTACTCTGTGTGTGTGTGTGTGTGTGTGTGTGTGTGTGTGTGTGTGTGTGTGTGTATGTGTGTGTGTATGTGTGTGTGTGTGTGTGTGTGTTCATGTATGTGGGCATATACATATATGGGCAGGTGTTCTTGCATATGTGTGTGCACACATGTGGAGGCCAGAGGTCAGTATCTCAGTTGTCATTTGTCATGATCTACTTACTTTGGTTTTTTTTGCTTTTGTGTTTGTTCTTTGTTGTTTGTTTGGTCTTTTTAAGACAGGGTCTTCCTAGAGCCCTAGTTGGCATGGAAGTCACTATGCAGACCAGGCTGGCCTTGATCTCACAGAGATCCACCTGCCTAAGTTGAGGCTCTCTTCCTAAGTGATTCTAGCTTGTAGCAAGTTGACATTTAAAAGTAACCACCACAGTCCCCAAGAGCCTGTTCAATGAGTTGAGCAGAGGAAGGTGACTTCCTAGGCAGAAAAGGGGTAAGGAAAGCAGAAATAGGGAGGTGTGTTCAGTTACTGTGCTTCTTTGCAGTGGTTAAAGCAGCAGTGGAAACTGACTCAACTGGGGAGTCTGGCTATTTTCTCAGATCTTAGATATCAGTTTGGGCTTGGTGACATGGAACTTTGGTACTAGCGACTCTGCTTTGGTATGGTCTCCGGACCAGCGCAGGACCTCAGTCTAAGGCAATGGGCTCCTACTTACTGGAAGTTACCATTTGGTTATAGGAAACATCGCTGTGGCCAGGAGGAACACCATTTGAAAATGTAGCACATTAGAGAGCCTTTATTCTGTCTGGCACTGTGACCTGTAGCTGTCTCCTCTGTGACACTGGAGGGATGCTACAGCATTCTGCAGAGCTAGCAGGAGACCATGGTCAACATGGCAAAGGCTCCTGCCTGGCATTTAGAGCTCACTTATGCTTTAGGAGTGCTAGGGGAAAAAGTGACTGATTTTGAAATTCAGTTGATGTCCTGGCTGGCTCAAGCATTTCTGGGAGAAACAGGTTTGCTGATAAGAGGTACATGATAAGAATCCCTGTCCATAGGAATGTGGACTATGTCCAGTGGGGTGCTGGCTACTGCTCTGTAGATATTGAGCAATTTTGCATCCAGGAGTCAATTCATTTCAGCATTCCTAATTTTATTATAAGTGTGTACAGTTTTGAGTTCTCTTTTGAACCCCTGAAATATCTACTGGCTTCTCTTATAAATGAACTAAATAAAAATCTTTAAACTTTCTTTTCTTCTTTTTCTTTTCTTTTTGGAGATGGGATCTCTTGTAGCCCAGATTGTCCTCCAATTTGCTAGGTAGCTGAGGCAACTTCTATCTTCCTGCTTCCACCTCCTCAACACTGGGATTGCAGTGTTACCACACATGGTTATGTGGAGCTATGGATGGAACATGGGGTTTCTTGTATGGTAGACACTCTACTAACTGAGCTACATCTGCAGCCTGAAAAAGAGTCTTTGACATATTGTTATTTTATATCTATATGAGAGTAATGGTTTTACCTTTTGTTGTTGTTGTTTGTTTGTTTTTTTGAGACAGAGTCTCCCTGTAGCCACAGCTGGCCTGGAGCTCGCTATGTAGACCAGGCTTGCCTTGGATATCACAGAGATCTACCTGCTTCTGCCTCCTGAGTGCTGGGATTAAAGGTGTGTGTCATATGCCCAGTTTACCTTATTGTTTTTTAAAAAATTATCCTTTGAACCTAACTGCTTTAAACATACCTCCCAAATGAGACTGCTTCATCACCTTAAATTTGCTCACAGCAAACATGCATGAGCATGGATTAAGATTTTATAATAGATGGAAGGCTAAGGCAGGAGAACCAAGAGTTCCAGGCTAGCCTGGGCTATATGGTGAGTTTCTCTCTCTCTCTCTCTGACACACAAACACTTACAAACAAATGAATATACATGCATATATATGCATGTGGATATATAATACAGGTTTAATACATATACAGAAAGGGACTAACCTTTACAAACAAAAATATTTTTAAAAATTTTCCTGACCTTTATCTTTAAGGCAGAATGCTGAGAAGGTCCAGCCATGTACCCAGAATCTTGCCATTCCCTCTCCTTTCAGGCTGGCTCCCTGGTTCTCCATTTTGAGACATACAGGAAGTTCTATGTGGAATTGTGTACTTAGGACTGTGAATGCCCTTCGTGAAAGTTATTTAAAAGGCTCTTTGTATTATAAAGAAAAACTATGGTAATGTGACAGTATGAAGACTTTTGCCTTCCATGTTTCCCAAACTACCAGACTACTTTCTTCCCTCCCAACTCTCCGCAGCCTAATGGCAGTCTCTGACCAGGTGCCTGGGCGCCTAACATCACCAGGTGCTTTTTATTTCACCTGTATTTCTCTAGAAGGCAGGTTTGAGGGGCCTGAGGCCTTAATGTTTTTTTTTTTTAATTGTTTTTCATTTTTTGGTCTTTTTGAGGCAGTGTCACCCTGTAGCCCCAGCTGACCTGGAACCCACTGTGTAGACCAGGCTGGCCCTGAACTCACAGAGATCTGCCTGCCTCTGCCTCCTGAGTGCTAGAACTAAAGGCATGTGCTACCATGCCCAGCTCAACTTTTATTTTTAAAAATAATTAAATGAATACTAATATTAGATGAAGTCCACGTAACATTAAATGAATCATTTTAAAACGTACAATTCAAAGCCAGGTATAGTGGTGCACTTATGTACATCCCAAAACTTGGGAGGCTGAGACAGGAGGATTGCTGTGAGTTCAAGATCAGTTTGAGCTACATAGACAGACTCTGTCTTGAAAAACCAAGTACTAAGCTAGATGTGGTGGTATATACCTTTAATCCCAGTGCTTGAGAGGCAGACGCAGGAAGATCTCTGTGAGTCTGAGGTCAACCTGGTCTACATAATAAGTTCTAAGCCAGCCAGGAATACAGACTGAGACACTGTCTCAGAAACAATGAACCAACAAAATCAGTAACAAATCCAACGGCTGTAGCTGTAGCTCAGTGGTAGACTGCATGCCTGGCATGAATGGGCCCTAGGTCTGATCCCCAGCACAAGATTAAAAACAAAAGTATAAATAAGTGGTATTTGGTACTTTAATAATATTGTGTAAGTCCCTCTGTCAGGCTCCAAGATATCTTCATCACCCCAAACCCATTAGACAACCACTTGCTTCTATTCCATCTTCCCCTGGAAGCTATCAGTTCGCTCACTGCCTTTGAGTGTTTATCAATCGGAATCCTTCATGCAGGGTCATACCAAATGATTCAGTACCTCCTCCTAGATATATACCCCAAAGCAGATACACAGACGCTTGCACACATGTATTCACATTTCCTTGGTCTGGGTTGTCTTCGCCTTTTTCCTTGTGGTTCTAACAGATGAATCTTCCTTCATCTGAGCCAGATGGACAAAAGTCAGAAAGACATTGAGGGCTGGAGGAATATCCCATTTATCCTTGTTGGGCATCTGCTTGCTAATTGCCACAACCCCAGTGACTGGTGATTGTTCTCTGCTGAGGGGTGCTGACAATGGCGACTCACACTCAGAAAGGAGAGGCCTGGGGAGCCTGCAGATAGATGATCACTGAATTCACTGGGAGCTGAGGTGTCAGTGCCTTCTACAAGCCAGAAGGATTTCTAGCCTGAGGCAGAAGTGTGCTGAGCACTTCTCAGAAAGGAGTCTGGGGGGGGGGGGCTTGGTTCCTGTGGTCATTTTGGTCCCTGCCAGTATTGAGTTCAAGGCTGGCGGGCCTGTGGCAAAGCAGGCCTGTTTCTAAATCTGTTCCCAGCACACTAATCGGGAAGCATTTTGATTCCAGCCCCCTGTGGGTCTGGCTGGCACTCTAAGCCCTGCTTTGCATATGAAGATACTGAAGCTGAGATCTTTCCAATGTTTTCCTCCTCACTTTCATGTCCAGCAATTATTTTAAAGAGTGCTCATTATCTTTACAATGGTTTGGAGATTAAAGCCTAATTTGGGTTGTTATTTCTGTGGCTTTGCCTAATAACATTTGTACCTGTCCCAATACCAGCAGTTCAGTGACGCCAAAGGCTTCTTAGATCACCAGGGTCTCTGTAGCTAGCAGGCATGCTCAACTTTATTCCTATTGGTCAGGCCAGAGGCAGTTTTCTTTTTTCTTTTTTATTTCCTTTTAATATTGTTTTTACATTAGTGTATGTATGTGTGCAAGTGTGTGTGTGTTCATACAAGTGTGTTCATGCAGAGGTTCTCTCCTTCCATCATGTGCCTCCCAGGATTGAATTCAGATCTTCGGGCTTAGCTGTAAGTGCCTTTATGCACTGTGCCATCTTGCTGGCCCAGAAGCAGTTTTCATAAGACCACCTTAATGAATTACCAGGATTTCTAAGGGGACATAGGTCAAATAGGACTTAAGAAAAAAGCTGGGCTGTAGAAAAAATGATCATTCTCCAATTCTAAAATGCAATCGTCGGGGGCTGGATAGATGGCTTGTTGATTAAGAACATGGGCTGCTCTTGTAGAAGACCTGGCTTTGAATCCCAGCACCCACATAGCAGCTAGCAACTGTCCATAACTCCAGTTCCAGGGGATCCAACATGCTCTTCTGGCCTTTTTGGACACTGTACAACAGGGGGCACACTTACATACATGCAGGCATAGAATTCATACACAATAAATAAATAAATAAATAAATAAATAAATAAATAAATAAATAAATAAATGCAATCATGGAATAGCTCACACTCTTTGTTGAAAGCAGGTACAAATGCAGCCACTCTCCCCTTCTCATGAGGCATCCAGTGGCCAGCTGAGAACTAGATTGGTCTGTGTTCCAGTCCTGGTCCTGCCAGCATCCATGAATTACTTGGACAGGTCTTGTGATCACCCTGAACTTTAGGATATCCATCTGTGGGTAGACAGAGCAGCTCCAGTGAGATCACCTAGACCAGGGCCTGATGCATCACAGGTCCTCAAAGTTGACAGTGTTATATTTCATTTAGTGCTAACACCTGTCTTCTGAGTTTGGCCAAGGAGAATCAGGCAACTGGGGGCTTTTGTTTTTAGTCTTAGAAAATATGGCTTTGGTGACACTGAATCTAACAAAGCCTTTCATATCTCACCTTCATGGGTTTTCTCCTACAATAGCAAACACTCCTTTCATCAGGTGTGTGTTCTATTCAGGAGGCTTAGCCAAATTACAACAGTATTTTAGATTTGTAGTTCAGGGCAGGGACAGATCCAGAAAAGCCAGAGAGAGGGTAACATGGGACGAGGTGAATGTATTTTTTTGTTTGTTTTATATTTAAAGCTCCTTTGGTTTTATGTGACTAAGCCAGACATACTTCTGTTAGTCATCCAACTACATGACCTGCTCCATAACCAGCTACCATTCCAGGCCATCCTTTCATGTGTTCCTGCCTTCCTTCTGCCTCTGGTATGGAAGGGTCACTGTGATCTGATGCATTATTTTCCCTGAGGAGAAGCAGGGCCAGGTGGGGTACCCAGAGAGCAGTGTGTAAGAGGGGAGCTGAGACAGAGCAGATAGGCTCAGAAAGATGGGAGAACAGAGGGGGACAGAGTCTGAGAGTAGCAAAATGCCTGGCATCACAGGGCTCATGGTGCCAAAATGACCACCAAGGCAGCTTTGCTAGGTCGGTGAAGGTGGTGGGAACCTATGGTAGGAGTCTAACCCTTAATAGAATGTTCTAAAGGGTTTGAAACTTGCAGAGAGAGAGAGAAAGAGAGAGAGAGTTATTGGTAATTATGATTATTTGTGTGTTATTACGATTATTTGTGTGTGTGCTATATATGATGTGTGTGTAAGAATGTGCAAGTGCATGTGCCCATACATATGAGTAAGGAGGCCAGAGGATGTGAGGCATCCTGTTCTATGATTCTCCACTTTATTCCCTTGAGACAGGCTCTCTCACTGAACCTGAAACTTGCCATTTTCTTTTGCTAGGCTGGCTGCCCAGCAAGCTCCAACAACCCGACTGCCTCTACCCCTCACAGCACTGAGCTTACAGGCACTAAGCTTAAGTCACTTATGTCAAGTATTTTGTGGCATGCCTTGTTGGGAATTTGAACTCAGATCTTCAAGCTTGTACAGCTAGCACTCTTACCCACTGAACCATTTCCCTAGCCCCACATGGTTAATCTTGATTGTCAACTGTGGGAGACAAGCTTGAGCCTAGGGTGATATTGCAACTGTCAGAGTCACGTGGTTTCCAGGAATCCAGGCTCTGTAATCTGAAACCCAGTATGCTAATGAGGCATCCTACTCTCTATTCTGTGATAGGTCGTTAAGCCTGTTATGCTAATAGGATGATGCTAATAAGGTATCCTACTTGCTGTGCTGTGATTGGACCACTATCCCTATATAAGCTTGTGCCTTCCTGCAATAAAGCAGACCTGTGTCACTGAACCTGGTCTCCTGTGTCTGAATGTGGCTCCGTTGACACAGTTTCCTCACCAGCCCTGGGGTCCGGGACTGGGCAGAAGCAGTGACAACAGGAGGCAGCACAGGCCAAGCAAAAGAGCTGCCTCAGCACCAGGCGAGCAGAAGAGCAGCCTCAGCTCAGGGCAGGCAGAAGAGCAGCCTCAGCCCAGGGCGAGCAGAGGAGCAGCCTCAATGACCCTGAGAATGAAGGAGCAGCTGCCGCTGGTGGTGACTGGAGTCAACTTGATGGGATTTAGGATCACCAAGGAAACAAACCTTCAGGCATGTCTGGGATGGAGTTTCTAGATTAAGTTAACAGACATAGGATCTGTTAACAGATAAAACATAAGATCTAGTACCCCTATAAGTAGCATCATTCCATGGGCTGGGATCCTGAACTGAATAAAAAGGAGAAAGCAAGCTGAGCACCGGTATTCATCTCTCTCTGCTTCCTGACTGTGGACACAAGGTAGACACAAGCTGCCTCAAGCTCCTGTTGCCATGACTTCTTTGCTGTGATGGCCTGTACCCTGGACTTGTGAGCCAAAATAAACCCTTCCTTTCTTAAGTCACTTATGTCAGGTATTTTGTCACAGCAATGGACTAATAGAATAATTAATGCAGAAACGTTTCTCTCATAAAAGAAATGCTTCTATTTAGTCTGATAACACTCAGGTTTCCTTTCTCCCTGGGTCAGGCTCAGGGGATTCTAAAGACAAATGGTGCTGTCATAATAAGCAAAGCCAGAGACTCCAGGGCAGCATCTGGGAGGTTCTAGGAAAAGGAAAAGACAGGTAGGAGAGGAGGGGAGCTGGAGTCTTCCTGCCTGGTTTGTTTATCATTAAAGTTTAGGCGGGAGCAATGTGCAAACTGCTCTGTGATGGCAGGAACTGTGCCTGCTCAATGTTCCCCTCTCTTCAGTATTCTCCTTCAATTCCCCTTCAGCCCAAGACAAATTCCAACTACCAGCATGTTCTTACAGTTTCAATGTGTGAGAAGAGAGCTTTAATGTCCTCTGGGTGATTCGTGTAATTAAAGCTCAGGACATTTGTGAGCGCCTGTATAGATGGAGAACTGGGATGAAAATGAGAGGTCAGGAGAAGTAATTGTCCACAGCCAGATCCAAAAGTTCTGATTTTCTTTTTTTAATCCTTTTTCAGTCAACAACAGGAGCAACACAGAGATTCATGACCAGGTGGCTAGTTCTGTTTGGCAGCATGAGCTGCAGAGGCAAGCATGCAGAAGTTAGGGATTTTTTTTTGTGGTTTTCCCTGGTAAGGAAACATTGTATGTCAGACATGGTGGTGCACACCTTTAATCCCAGCCCTGGGGAGGCAGAGGCAGGTGGCTCTCTGTGAGTTCAAAGCTAGCCTGGTCTACATAGCAAGCTCCGGGCCAGCTGGGGCTACAGGAAAAAAGAAAACATAGTATATATCTTTTTAAAATTTTTTTTATTTATTATTTTATATGTATACATGTATTGCCTGCATGTAGGTAAGTGTACCTGTGTCGTACAATGCCTGAGGAGGACAGAAGAGTCTACTGGATCCCCTGGAACTGGAGTTACAGACAGTTGTTACCTGCCATGTGGGTGCTGAGATTCGAACTTGGGTCTTTTGCAAGAACAGACAGTGTTCTTAACTGCTAAGCCATCTCTCTAGCCCCAGTAGATATCTTTTTATATGTTGGATCTCTACTTGATTAAACTGGGAATTTAATTTATACTGTCTTTGATGCTTTAATGATTTAATCAGACCTGCCTTGCTCCATTGGCCTCTGGAAAACAGGCTCTGAGATGATGGAAACTAGTCCTGCTGTTATGCTGAGATTCTTTCATAGCAGTAACTGTATAAAGTTACTGTATGGGTGGTGTGGGTGGTCCAGCCAGGTCAGTATTTAGTATTGTGATACATTTAAGATTGCTGGTCTGGGGCTGGAGAGATGGCTCAGCAGTCAAGAGCATGGCTGCTCTTCCACAGGACCTGTATTCCATTTCTAGAACACATACAGGGGATAACAACCAACTGTAACTCCAGTTCCAAGGGACCTGATGCACTTTTCTAGCCTCTAAGGGCATTACATGCACATGATGCATTTACATACATGCAAGCAAAACAGTCATACACATAAAATAATTTTTTTTTAAAAAAGATCACTCATTTATAGCTTCAAACACTCAAAGGATATACAAAGAGGTGCAAAATGGCCAGTGTGACTGACCCTCCTATCCCTTCACTCCAAGAAAGTCTTGAAATCTGCCTGTTTGGACACTTCTGTGCATTCACTGGGGTAGTTCTGATTGTTAAAACGAAAAATAGCTCAAGGCCTGCCATTTTCAGTGATGTGATTGGTTGTAGAAGTGCATCACATTTATAACTACATTCTGTGAAGCCTTCATTAGCCTATTCAATATGTGTACAGCAAATGCTTGTTATAAGCAGGTGTTACTGGTCAGTCATGGAAACATGGCCACCGGACAGTAGGTTCTCATCTACCACCTGTCAGCCCCATGAAACTGACTGTCTTCTCTCTAATGGGCCTGGAAGAAGCAAGGCTGTTTTTCGTCCATGTGCCCAATTTGAGTCATGTGATCACTCCGCACCCTGTCTTTGGTCTCAGGTGTTAGTTCTTTGCTTAGGCATGTTAAATCTATTCACAGAGGTTTGGGAATTAGATCCTTGAAATCTCATGTATTCCTCAGAAACATTTTCCTGAAAACAAGATGGGGTTGGGGGAGGCAGCAGATGGTGACAACACAGCACAAGGCTCCCAAGTTCTAGACATGGATGGTTGCTTACTGAGCATCTCAACCTGGATAATTCACATGGACTTCTAAGTCACTGTGTTAGAAACGGGACTCATTGTTTTTCTTCATGAAATTGTATCCTCTGGTGTATACCTCATCTTGGTGTAGCATACCACAGTCTTCTCAGCCATCCAAAGCAGGCCCTAACCTTTGACTCAGAGTTCACAGCTTCCTCTCTGCAATGGGTAACCTTCATTGACTTAAAAACAATTTTTCATCTCTATTCTTCCTCCTTAACCTAACTACCACCTCCTTGGTTCAGATCACAGCATCTCTTTGAGGATGGCTACAGTAGTCTTCTAACTGGCTTTCCCCTCTTAGTCCTACCATTCTCCAAACCAGGGAGATCTTTCATAGGGCCATATAATTAATGTGTTTTAAATCATTTGATGACTACCCAGTGCCTTCAGGAGAAAATGGAAGCCATGCCTTCGTTTATTTGTTTGTGGATGTGGATGGTGTTGTGTGGGTGTTGTATGCATGTTTGAGTGTGTAAAGGCACATATGTATGTGCAGGTATACATGCATGTATGCATATGTGTGGAGGCCAGAGGTTGATGTTAGGTACCTTTCTCAGTTGCTCTCCATCTTAAATAATGAAGTGTATCTCAGAACCCAGAGCTTCCTGGGTCTCTCACTTGAACCTAGAACTTGCTGATTCAGCTAGCTTAGTGAGCCAGCTTGCTCCAGGGAGTCCCTGTCTCCACTTCCTGAACATTGGGATTACAGGCAGGCTGTCACACTCACCTAGTATTTACATGAGCGCTGGGGATGCAATCCGAATACGTCTTCATGCTTGAACAGCAAATGCTTTACCCACTAAGCCATCTCCCCAACCCTAACTGCAAGCTTTCAAACTTGGCCTATGATGGCAGAGCACTTGCCTCACGTGTAAGAAGCCCTGGTTCAATCTCTAGCACCACAAAAACAATGACGACAACAGCAACAAGCAAACAATACCCCAAAATCCTAGGCCTGAAAAATTTGTACACGGTCCCATCTGACTTGGGGATCCTCAGGCCTTCACAGTTCCCCGCACCTCTCTGACTGTACTGTAATGTTTGCTTGCATGTGTAACTCTCCTAGGCTGGAGTTCTGTAGCAGCAAGGATTTGGGGATTTAACTCACTCAACACCCATTCCAAGCCCTTATAGTTTGCTCTCCAGGTAAATTCAGCAAGCTGAGGTCACATCTGGGACACTTCCTTGCAACCTGCATGCAGGATTGTGATGCAGCTTCCATCTAATATATCTACATTGCCATGAGACTGCAAGTGGGCATGAGCAATGATGATGGACTCTTCTGGAAAGCTGAGAGGCAGCATCTGTTCCTCTGAAGAGTCTACTAGAACATCTCAGTATGGTCAGTCATCTTCTTAGTCCACACAGTTCTCAGCTGCATTGATGTTGCCTTTTTGAAAAAAAATTAAAAAAAAAATTTTGTGTGTATATTGTCTCCATGTGTATAAGTGTACCCGTGTCATGCAGTCCATGGAGGTCAGAAGAAGGTGTTGGATTCTCCTGAAACTGGAGTTATAGTCGGTTGTTAACTACCATGTGGGTGCTGGGAATCAAACCCAGGTCCTCTGCAAGAGCAGCCAGTGCTTTTAATCACCGAGCCATCTCTCCAGCCCCTGATGTTGCCTTTGCGTAGGCAACAGACTGGCCCTTCCTGAGATTCTGTGAACTACAGTTTTCAAAATAATAAAAACCATTCTGCTTAAACTTGCTAGAGGGATACTGTTGTCTGCAGCTAAGCACCTTGATGAACATAGATGATGTCCGATACACTTGTGCTTACAGTGTCCAGGATGGTGGCTGACCCAGAAGGGTTGCCGCGTGCTTGCTGAGTCAATGTTTGAATAGACACATGCCTCTTTCTTTTTGCTCTTGGCGATTCACTGTAGCTAAGGAACATGCCCATGGCTATAAATATTTCAAAGCAACTGTTAACAGTTGTCTGTAAAGGCTATGGAATTGTCAAGATGGGAGCACCATGGATATCCGTGGAGTAGGAACATTTGAGAAGGGTCTTTAATTATGAGTAATGTGAGGTTGGGTGTAGCTCAGCGGTACAGCATTTGTCTCACATGCATGCATTCCCCTTTTGGGAATGTATGTTAGTTTCACAGGATATTCCAGATGGCCAAAAGATAAAGATGGTGTATGCCTGTAATCCTAGCTCAAGGGAGGCTGAAGCAGGAGGGTGGAGAGTTCAAGGCCAGCCTGGAGTCTTGTCTCAATAATGACAACAAAACAAACAAGAAAACAAAGAGCCCGGTGAAGTTAAAGGGAGAGAAGCCGGGATTTGAAATGTAGCAGTAATTATAAAAGTGAATCTTTCCTGGTACTGTCTAGTATCTGATACTGAACTTTACAAACAGGTCCTGAGAGATAAATCACTTATACACATTATCTCCCTTAATTTTCATAGTTATTACTCTCATTTTAGAGGGTAAACGATTTGTTCAAGGTTTTAGACTTGTGAGTGGCAGAACTCATTCAAACTGAGCTTTCTCTCTGAATAACCCATGAAACAGACTTACCTTCAAATTAATAAAGCCAGTGAATGCTGGACAATATAATGAGATTATGGCCATAATTCGGCAAGGGGAGGCTGACTGGAAGACCTATTCAGAGCCTAGAGAAAGGGGTGGGGATGTAGCTCAGGGGTAGAGTGCCTAATATGCACCAGGCCCTGGGTTTGAGCCCCAGCTCACTCACTCACCCACTTAATTATCAATCAGTCTAGATGCTAACAGCCCAAACAATTCAGAAGCAGTGAGACTAGGTAGGCTGACTGTGCTTAGGAAATACTTCAGGAGCACCAGAGCCAAAGTGGGAAACAGTTCCTTCACCTGTTGAGGGTTAAGGGTGCAGCCAAGACAAGGCTCTTGGGCATCTGGGGAGATGATGGTGCCATTAGAAAAAATAGCAAAACAGGTGAAGCAGCTGGTTGGGGCAGAGGGGGTAAAGGTTTCGGTTTTCGATGCCTTGAGATTTGATCCCTTCAGAACAAGAGCTGGAGGTCACCAAACTATGCTAGTGACCCTGGTGCTCTGGGGCGCCTTGGCAGCTGTTCAAACACGACTGGAATCTGGTTCCGCTCCAGGCAGGTCAAGAGAAGCTCAGCGCTGCAGCATATTTAGAATGACTTGCCTGACGAAGGAGCTGTGGAGAGGAAGGGCTGTGACCTGGGAAGAAAAACATCCGCGCTGTTCAATAATTCAGCAAGGAGCAGGTCCCCACTGCAGAGCTACTGTTACAAGGAGCGTTTTAGCAATCAAACCCAACTCCTATGCTAAGTCATGCCTGGGCAAGCTGGAGAGTTGCCAAAAGCCAAGAGAAGATTCCAGATCTCTTTATAAACAGGTCCTGAGAGATAGAGTGTTGCACAATAAAGCTGTCAATCTGGTAGCTGCAGGCAGGCACGTGACTCATTTGCATATGTCAGTTCTTTCAGCTTAATTTGGGCTCTGGTCCCCTAACTCCAAATCCTGTGGGCAAATAAAGCTGTCCAGCGCAAGCTAGTCAGGCGGGCTCGTGGAGGCGGGGGTCTGGCCTCGCCTCCCTCATCCTTATGCTGCTTTGGACCAACTCTGATCCACAAGGAGTAGGGGAGAGAGAGAGAGAGAGAGAGAGAGAGAGAGAGAGAGAGAGAGAGAATAAAGAAATGTAATAAAAAAGGAGGGCCCCAGGGACAGCTGGAGTTGGGCTGCCAGCAGCCAACTGTCAAAGCTCCCTACTCTGGAGGGACCAGGCAAGTCAGCTTTCCCTGCATCTTCCTCTCCAGCCAGCCTGGAGGGCAAACCTTTCTGTACAGGCTGTTTGTCGTCGTGTCTTTGCCCCCCGCCC
>NW_008336888.1:4182851-4215851 GCF_000622305.1 Nannospalax galili
CCCCCCCCAGGTTTCAGCCTTCTTGGAGCCCAGCCTACTCAGACTTGAGGTCAATTAATAAGCAGAGGATCTGCAAGGAGGCCTCCATTGGGAGGGTCCTGATGTTTGTGGAGTAGCCAGCTGCCTAGAGAGGGCAGGATTCAGTCAACTTTGAAGTTAGACACTGGGCAAGACTACACTCAGGAGGAAGAATCTGACTGGGGTGCACCAGCTAACCCTGTCTTTTCAAGGGCCAAAGAGTTCCAGAAGAGTTCCAGAACTCAACTATAACCCACCAGAGAGCCAGCAGCTAGCAGACACTGGGGGTAACAAAGATCTGTCATTTTTGGTAGACAGGAGATAGACTATTTTAACTCCCATCTGCCCTTTTCACGGACTCGTAGAAGGGCCTCACTGTAGGTGAGGGCCCTGCTGGTGAACACCAACATATTGTGATATGTTGCTAGTCAGTAAGCTCAGTTTTAGAGACTTTTGCAATCTTCTCCACTCCATCGTTATGCAACTCAAAATAAAAATGATACTGGCTCTTAAAACATGAAACTTGAATGTAGAATTTAAAAAGATGTTACCTGAGATGTTTAGATGGCAGATGTTCTGTGCAGTTCTTACTGAAGTGGGGCATTTTTTTCAGGCTTGTGGGAGATGTTTAGCTGGGTCTCTAAACCAACATTTAGGTGCTTGTTGGAAAATCCACCTTCAAATCCAAGGTCCCAAGGCCCATCACTGCATCCTGCCCTTGCAAGCCAGCTTTCTGGAACTCAGATCTCTGACTCCAGTGATGCTGTCTGCCTCTCAGCCTATCCCTTCTGGATTTTTGTCATTCTGTTTGTAAGAGCTGAGAAGTTCTTAGCTACCAGAGCTTGTGAATTGTATGGGTTCTACTTTCTTTTACATGCTGGCTCTCTGACTCTGGAGGAATTTTCTAGACTCACTTGAGTTGCTCCATCCCAAGAGTGATACAGTTTGCCTATACTTTGTGTTCAGACCCTTAATTTTTCCCAACTATGTCTAAGTCCTAATGTCAGTCTTGCCAAATGCCTCCACCCCTAGTGATATTATAACTGAGTCCATAATAACCCACCACATGTGGGTTAGGTCAGTGGAGGACGTTCAGGAAATCTGGCTTCCACCATGCCGGTGGTTTGTAAAACAAGTCCACATAGTGTGTGCTATTCTTCCCTTCTAGATGTAGAGTATGGGCTGGGTTAGTAAGCTGCTTCTTATGAACAGAATGCTATTTCTTCCTTGCTTTCTCTTGGCTTGTTCACTCTGAGGAATGCCAGCTGCCATCCTGTGAGGACATTCATGTGTCTCTACAGGAAGGGCCATCTATAGAGAATTAACCTCCTGCCAGTAGCCAGCACTAGGCAGTCACATGAATGAGCATGGAGGGGCATCTCTGACCCCCATCAAGTCTTCAGAGGACAGTAGCCTGGTCCACCCTGAGCCTGAGCTACCCTGCTAAGCTGGCTCCCAGAGTCCAATTTCATGGGACAATGCTTATGGGTTTGAGCTGCTAAATTTTGAAGCCATTTTTCCTCAGTCACAGATAACTAATACACATGTCAAAGATAATGCTAGAGAGAGGGATGGATGTAATCTTTTTTAAAAAAATTTTTATTTTATGTGCACAAGTGTTATAGCTGCTTATATGTAAGTGTACCCATGTTGAGGAGTGCCCTGGGAGGTCAAAAGAGGAGCTCTGGTCCCCTGGAACTGGAGTTTTAAATGGTTGTTAACTGCCATGTGGGTGCTGGGAATTGAACCTGGGTCCTTTCCAAAAAAACAGCCAGTGCTCTTAACTGCTGAGTCATCTCTCAAGCCTCTGGGTATAATCTTTACTCTTGACTGCTGGCTTGATTGGATTGAGAGACACCTAGGAGATTGGCAGAGCACACTCCTGGGTGTGTCTGTGAGGCATTTCCAAAGATGATTAGATCATGAGAGCTCTGAACAGATCAATGGTTTACTCTATTAATGGCTTCCAAATTTGAATAGACAATTGGAAGGTGGTAGAACTATGGTAGGTGGCGCCTGGTTGGAGGATGAAGGTCCTTGGGGCTGTGCTTTTGAAGGGTGAATCCTGGCCCTGTTCCCTTTCTTTATTCTTTTCTGTTCCCTGGCTGCGATGAGGCAAACATGCCTTTCCTTTATACCCTTCCCCCATGATGTTCTGCCTCATCACTGCCCCCAAACAAGTGTCATCCAGTCAAGGACTGAAACCAAGAACCAAAATAAATCCTTTCTCCCTTAAGTTGCTTTCTTACCTATTTTGTTACATTAGGGAAGAACTCACTGAAAAGGAGGGGCCTCACATAATATTCTGTATAGGAGTTTCCATATCATTTAGCCCTCCTTTTCTCGGAGGATGCCACATCACGTTGGCTTATTTATTTCTCTATCTCCCAGATAGGCTTGTGGTCCCCAAGAGGAAGGACTGTGGCCTACTCACCTATTAGTCAAGTCCTAAGGATACAAACTTAAAGGAGCAGTGATGTAGAAGTCTTTATTTGTCTGTTGTTCACCCTAATACAGGTATCTCTTCTAAGGGTGGCAGAAATAGCCAGTCCTGGGTGGGGCTGCCCATCTCTTAGATCCTGTTTCACTTAGCTTCTTCCTTGCCTTGAGCCTTGGGAAGCACTGAGCTGTCTCTGTACCCTGCAGGATGTCGATGATCCTGAGAGCTCCTCTCAGGCATGCTGGGAGGCTGCAAAGCTTCTCAGTTCCTCATCCCTGGAAAGGAGGCACACATCAGCTCCATTCCCTGTGACTGTTGGAGGTCAGTTCTCTCATTCTTAACTGCTTGTCTCTAACTTCCAAATATATGATGTAGGAGCAGAGACACTTAGGGCCCTGTGGGATGATGTGTTTGTGTATGTGAGTGAGTGAGTATATGTGTGTGTGTGTGTGTGTGTGGTATGTGGTGTTTGTGTGTGTGGTGTATGTGTGTGTGTTTGTGGTATATGTGTCTTTTAAACTTTTAAAGAAAAATTATAAAACATTTTTAACATGCAGAAAATAACATGTACCTTTGTACCCATTACCAAGAATAAACATGTTACCATTTTACCATATTTGTGTTAGAGCCCTCTCTTTTTAAAAATAAAGTTAATTAATGACTACAGATTGTGCCAAATACCCCAAATACTCTTCCACTCCCTAGAGGTAATGAGTGCATAGCAACTGATGTCTTCTGAAGATCTCTTTCTGTTACTACTTGTTTATATACTAAAGACTGTTTTCTATTGTTATATACATTAAAAAGTTTTACATAATGATATCGTATTGTCTATATTAACCAACACTTTTTTTCTACTTCATAGTACGCTTATTTTCCTCATTTTAAGGTAATAATGCCCACAAAGCAACAAAGATATAGAACAGATCCATCACTCCGAAAAGTTACCACTAGGACCTTGAGTTTTTGATGCCCATGTGCTGGGCTGCAGCAAACCAGAAGGCAATTCTAGCTTTGGAATCTCAAGAGCATCTTGGCTGTGTGCCTTGTGATGTCATTCTTTGCCTGAAGCAACAAACGCCTTCGAACTGAAGGGGAGACAGCTGGGGGCTGCTAGGAAATTCATAAGCAGGAGTCTCCATTCATTCCCCCACATTAAAACCCTAGCCAGGGATAGATTCACAAGAAAGACTGGATAACTAGTGAACAAATCAATAAATGAAAAAACGGAAACAACGAATGAGTAGGGAGGTAGAGGGGGGCTATTATTTTCTCTGTTCTTTCTGTGTACCACAAACCATCAGCAGCTTTGGGGACAGGCAACTGGTCCTCTGTGCTCTTCCTATTCCCTTGGTCTCCAGTTGCTGGAGAAGGAAGGGATTGATATTTGCCTTAGGGCGAGCAGGCATTCTGCATTCCTACCTCCGTATTGCTCAGTGCAATAGTGTAGCCCCTTCCTGGCTCATGAAAGTGGCTCCTTTCAGGCCCATCTCTGCTTCTGCCTGCCATCAATCACTCAATGAACTGGCTTGTGTTTTCTCTCCATGAGAAGGAAGAAATGAACTCACTCCTGAGTATAAAAGTATCAATAAGGGCTCTCAAGCCATTAACCACAAGACCCAACCTTCTCACAAGGAAGATAAGACTTTCTCCACTTCTCAGCAGCCCAGAGACCTGTCAGCAGTGATGGCTTCCAGGGTGGTACATACTTTCATGGATTGATTAGTGATGTCTATGTGAAGGATGACTAGAAAGCTTAAGAACAAATACAGCCCTGTGTATCTATCAGTCCCAGCCTCTGCCTTTGGAGCTACCATATTACTTTTCTAGACATTAAAATAATAAGTCCTTGTGAGGCAAAAACTCTCCCTTTTCTCCTAGAAGGTCCAGTTTCTGATGATGTCCCCCAGCTAGCTGACCCAGCAAGACTTCTGAGATGTACCCACAGTGGTGGCATTCTTGTGACTGGGCTGAGAGGCCAGATCACAGTTGAATTGGCTGAGTGCTCCTGCAGATCCTCAGTGCTGGAGGGAAATCGATGCAGATGTCTGAACTGCCCTTCACTGCTCATTGAGAGTCTTGGCAGCAAGTCCAAGGTTGTTTTCATTATTTAACATCCTGATTGAGGTGTGCACTTATGTGAGCGAATGAGCCATTCTGGTCCTGCCATTGCATTGCTTTTCTGATGAAAAGAGACAGGCAGCCTGGCCTTGGGAATTTGAAATTGCAATGGGAAAAAGAACAGTCCCAACACATGTCTACTTTCTGGCTGCATACTTTGGCCTTGCTGGGGTAGGCTGTCCACTGAGGGTGTGTTGACATCTTGCTTCTTGCTAACTGGTCACAATGGAAAAAACAAAAACAAAAACAAACAACAAAAAACCCAAAGCAGAATCTATGGGATTTAGACAAGAATTTGCTAAAACATGCAGCAGAATCCTTTCCTCTGCCCTGTGAGGAGCGGTGACAGGTCTCTACCAGTGTCAGTGGAAACAAAGCTTCTGCAGAAAAGAAGTGTGCCATCACCACTTAGGGCTCCCAGGGACTCTGGGGGTGGAGCAAGAGTACATTTGGAGAACAGAGCCAAGAGAAAGCTGCTAAAGGCCAGCCTCTGATGAGCCCCAGCTCTTACTGTAGATTAAAGCAGCCTTGCTGGTTCAGATCACATAAATATTGAATAAGGCTGCTGGGAAGATCAGAATCCTTAAAGTAGTTGGAGGGAACAGGAGGAGGAGACGCAGGAGATGGTACCAGAAAATTCTGACTGTCAGCTAAGAGCTAATAGGAAAGTCAGCGACAAAAGAATACGGATGGATCCTATCAGGCATGGCTTCTATTCTTGGCCTGCAATTTGCATGGGCATTGCTGTGAAGATATTCAGGATGTAAGAATTTGGCTGTCTGGGTCAGAACAACCAGCAAGAAGAAAGCACTTATTTCTTGGTTTGGTTTCCAGAAGTTTCTTCCTTGATCTGTACAGACACAGCACACTAACTTGAGCCTCTAATCTTATATCAGCCTCCGTACTACAGAAGAGTCTTCCATTCCTTCCCTGGGATACATACTCTCAAAGGCCATTCATTACAAAGGACTCCACTTGACAGGATGTATTTTTTGCTAAGAAGCCTTGCCTGACATTCCAAATCGAGATTGGGCACCTCTGTGAACCCCTACAAGCTAATGTCTACTTCTATCTGAGATCCTGCAACACTGACTTGCATAGGTCTCCACCTCTCCCATGCTGGGTGCTTTCCTCACCATAACCTCCTCAGCCCTTTAGTGTCCAGGAGGTGGTAAGTGCTCAGAACACATGTTGAATGAATACAGAAGAAATATGCAGGGGTCGCAGAGCGGGCCATGTAGAGCAGTTGCTCCTAGGGAAGCCTTCTGATCAGAAGATTCCTTTGAATTCTTTTACTTATTTTTAATGCTGAGAATGAAACCCTGGGTATCATGTGGCCACTGAGCACTATTTTATTACCTTCTACCTCTGTAGATAGCTCTTTGTTGCTTTCTTGAAATGTAACTCCTATTCCCTCCTCCGAGTTCTCCTGACTTCTCCAGGTTAATTGCTGGAACTACCCAGATTAGGTAGGGATGTGCTTCTTGCAAAGGCTGGGCTTTCCTGTCTCCCCTTTCCTTTCTTAGTGGTGCCCATTGAGCCCTCATTTGTCTTCACTGGACCTAGAACATACAAGAGGTCCACTCAAACCCATGAAACTGGTGCTAGGAGGATAGCTCAGTTGGAAAATAGTTCAGCTGGTAAAGTGCATGTCATCTAAGTATAAGGACCTGCATTCAATCCCCTACAGCCTACATTAAAAAACTGGGTGCAGCAGTGCTTGCCTGCAATCCTGGAACTGGGGTGGTGGAGATAAGCAGACCCCTGAAGACTTACAGCTAGTCTTGCTGAATCAGTGAGGTCTAGGTTCAACAAGAAAACTTGTCTCAAAAAACAATGTGGAGGGAAATCGAGGAAGGAGTCAACATTTGACCTCCATATACCTGTGTATACACATGCACATGCACTTGCACACAAGCATGCACACAGATATCACACACACACACACACACACACACACTCACATGTGACATGAAACTCTTCCTTATAGCTTGGCTGAAGCTCTTTTGAAATGAGTCTGATTTCTGCTATATGATATAAGGTGAAAGCATTTCATGAGTCTTTTCAATTTCTCTCACCATGTCTGGCTGCTTCAAGGCCAGGCTCTCTGGGTTTGTTTCCTTCATGATACTTTCTTGGTTTTTTTCTTTGCTGAAAGCTGAGCCATCTCTCACTCGTGCTCTCCTTTGTGGTTCTCAGAACAAGACTCCTAGGTTTCATTTCCAGTAGAAATGCCTCTGCTTATTAAGACCTTGTCTCAAGTCTCCTGCATACATACTCTGTCCTCCTCAGCTCTCTGTTCTCTGTCCTTCTGGAAGTGCTGGCCTCTAAGCACATGCATCCAGGCCCAATGTCTGCCAAGGACCATCCTCTACATCCCCTGGCCTTGCAGAGTAAACACTCAGCGACATCCTCACATGGGCTTCACATCAGCTTGGCCTCTGGACAATTCAGCACGGCCCCCTGCAACTCTCCTCAACTGACACTGCTTTGCATCTGTCCAGCTGGACTCTGCTTTCAGTTCACTGCGACCTGAGAAAAAAGGGTTCATGGTTTCGAGTTCACTTGTCACTTGCTCTTCCTAATGAAATGTGCCACGTGACCTTGAGAAAGTGAGCCAGAACTTACCAGAAGGACAAAGGAAAAACTTTATTCCAGGAAGAAGAAGCAGGTCATAGAAAGGCCCCAAGGAAGCAAGTGAAGTAAAAAGACAGCCAGAAAACTGGTGTGACCTGGGCCAGAGTTGCAGCAGGGACATGTGGGGGAGGGGTGACTTTGTCCTGAAAAGAATTTTATGTGAGTCATTTAAATGGGGCAAAGAGTCACTTATTAAAACTCTGGTTATATTGTTTCTCAGATCATAGACAAAGAACTAATCTTGAAATTGCTAAGGAATTTGGAGAAAATGTAACAATAATCAGGCAAGGGGACAGACAATTAAGAGGGAGTCGGGGGCAGCGTGGGAAGAGCTGGAGGGGGACTGGGAGGGATAGAAACTTGTGAAAACTATACTCATGTAGGATGTTCATAACTAACTAACTAACTAAATAAATAAATAGCTGGAGAAAAATAAGAAATTAATTTTAATGGAATTGGACAGCAGGCCCCAATCTTAGTTGAAGAATTTTTGGCAGCTGATTACTCCTGGGTGAGGAAGAGCTGATCTTCTTAAAGGGAGGGACTCTAGATAGGCTGACTAGACCTCAGTGGAAGAACTTGCACTGAGGGACACTAACTTGACATGATAGGCCTTAACACAGATGACAGAATGTATGAATTCCAGTGGGGGGCTCTGGGTGAGCTCCAGTGGGGAAGGGGGTATAAAGTTGATTAAGATGTTCTGTATGAAATACACAAAAATTCAATAAAAAATTAAAGTTCAAAAAAAGAAATTAATTTTAAAAATAACCTAATAACCTAATAACCCTATAGAAAAATGAGCAAAAGACATGATCAGTTCACAGGAAAGGAATTATAACTGATTCTTAAATATATACAAGACTTTTGACCTCACTCAAGAGAAATGCAAATTAATTCCCCACTCAGCTATTGTTTGTTACCTATTATGTTGGCAAAAATCCAAGAATTTTTAAAAAACATTTTATTATTTTTATTTTATGTGTATGTGTGTATTGCCTGCGTGTAGGTAAGTGCATCCCCATGCAAAGCCTGTGGAGGACAGAAGAGGCCATCAGATCCCCTGGAACTGGAGTTACAGACAGTTGTTAGCTGCCATGTGGGTGCTGGGATTTGAACCCAGGTCTTCTGCAAGAGCAGTCAGTGTTCTTAACTGCTGAGCCATCTCTCCAGCCCAAATCCAAGCATATGTAAGCATATTCTGTTGGTACTTCCAAACATTGCTGGTAAAACTATAAGTGAATATACATCCAATGCAGAGCAACTTGACAATTTCTATCCAAACTGTAAAGACTTTTGTCAACAATCCTACTCTTCCTCTGCTGAGATTTTACTGGAGAGATATACTGTACTCATGTGAAGTAATGCATATTAGGGATATTAATCATAGCCTTGTTGTAATGGCAAGTTTAGGCAGCAGCTGCATATCCATCTATAGGGCATCATTAAGCAGCTTATGGCCTAACTATACAGTGGAATATTGTGTAACTGAAAGAATGAAGATGTGCTCTCTGTAGCAACGAAGAGTTCTAGGACATGGAGGAATGGTTATGCCACATGTAGAACAGGGCCTGAAGTATACACCACTGTGTATAAAGCAGAGTTGGAGAAATAAAAATGTGCACATGTATTTTCCCGTAGAAGTGTAAAAGAACTTGCGATGGGGTACAAAAAGTTTATGTTTGCCCATATAGGAGCATAATGGAGACCAGGAAGACAGGGGCTGAAGAGACTGTCTATTCAATCTTTGTCATATATTCTTAGAGTTTTTTTTAATCTTGTGAATATATGTATCCTAGTCTATGTATGGCATGCATACATGGATGAGTGTGGTGCGCGCACACACATACACACACACACACACAACTAAATAGATTCATTGTTCCTGTAATCTTTTTCAGAACAGTTCCTCTGTACCTGACTGTCCAGCACTTTGTTTTATGACTCAACAAATCATCTCCATTAATCCTCGAGTATAAAAAATGTCCCGCCACTAAACCAAAAGGCCTTTGAAGGCAGCTCCAACTGTAAGTCATTATGATTCCCACCAGGTTGGCAAGGCTTCCTCCTCCTCTTCCTCCTCCTCCTCTTCCTCTTCTACCTCCCCATCCTCCTTTTCCCCCTCCTCCTCCTCCCAGAACTCTTAGGTTTTCCTACATGCTACTTTCCCACATGATTCACCATTTTTAGGTGGTGTGTCTGGATCCAAGCCAGTGTCTACCTTTTATTCTAGAATCTTTATTCCTTGGCCATGCCTCCCCTGAGATGACCTGGCAGGAAAGTCTGTAAGAACCGGTCACTCTTTGTGCTTTGCAATCACTTTTCCAGACTCGGATCTTTATGCATATCAAATATGCTTGCCCAGTTTGGACACCTTGTAAAAGCATTTCATATGACTTGGGAAAATCCTTCAAACAAGGAGCAGCTATGCTGGAGATTGTGCCAGTTGGCTGCTTACCATTTTCTCAGAAGGATGGTAGGAAGCAGAGTGTCCGAGGATTCCAGGAAGTGAATGGCTGAGCTCACCTCCACAAGTGACAGTGGCCTTGCCCTCTACAGATGTGTTAATCAATTGCTGTCTTTAGATTTTATTTTATTTGTTATTATTATTGTGTGTGTGTACATATTGTGTGTGTGTGTGTGTGTGTGTGTGTGTGTGTGTGTGTGTGTGTACCTGTGTTCACATGCAATGGTGCACGTGTGGAGGGCAGAGGACAACTTTCAGGAATTAGTTCTCTCCTTCCACCATGGGTTCTGGGAACTGAACAAAGGTCTCCAGGCTTGGTCGAAAATGTCTTTACCTACTGAGCCATCTTGCCAGCCCAACTGCTCTCTTTAAAAGGCACTATCAAACTGGGCCTGGTGGCACAGACATGAAATCCTAGCTACTTGAGAGGTTGAGGCAAGAGGATTGTAAGCTCAAGGTCAGCCTTGGCAACTTCATGATGCTCTCTGTCTTAAAAAGTTGAAAGAGTGTTGAGGTCAGTGAGTAGATAGAACTCAGTGGTAGAGTTGCTTGCCTAGTATGTGTAAGACTCTGACTGAATCCCCAGTATCATAAAAACAGCCACCATCTGAAGTGTTTCCAGGAGATTTTTAAGTCCCAGAAGTCTTCTCTCTCTCTCTCTCTCTCTCTCTCTCTCTCTCTCTCTCTCTCTCTGCATTTGGAGGCTAGAAGTCAATACTGGGTATTGTGGGCCAGTGAGATAGTTTGGCAGGTAAAGGTGCCTGCTACCAAGTCTGAAGATCTGAAGATCTGAATTCAATCCTTGGGAGCCACACTCTATCATCTGAGCTCCACACACACGCTATGGCATGTGTGAACCCACATTCACACACATCATACACACAATAAATAAAAAGTATTTATTAAAAATATTAGATTTCGGGGCTGGAGAGTTGGCTCAGCAGTTAAGAACACTGGTTGTTCTTGCAGAAGATCCAGGTTCAAATGCCAGCACCCACATGGCAGCTAACAACTGTCCTTAATTCCAGTCTCAGGGAATCTGACAGCCTCTTCTGACCTCTGTGGGCATTGCATGACACGCAGGCAATACACACATAGACATAAAATAAAAATAAAAATAAATAAAATTTTAAAAATTGGATTTCTTCTATCATTCTCCACCCTATTTTTTGAGATAAAGCCTCTCACCAAACCTGCAGCTCACCACTCACCAATTGGCTGGAGCAGCTGGCTGGTGAGCATAAGGGATTCCTTTGCCTCGGCCTTCTCAGTGCTAGGATTACAGTCATAGACCAACACATCCCGCTTTTTACATGGGTGCTGGGGTCCAAACTGAGTTCCTCACGCTTACACAGCAAGTCTTACTGACTGAACCATCTCTCCAGCCCCCATGGATTCCCTTCTTTGGGCCTCAATGTTCTGTGGAGGGTATCTGTCACCTGGGTTTAAGCTCCTTTGTCCCCTACGCTTCTTCAAGTAAATGTTGAATGGAAGACTGGGTGCTTAGATCCAACCAGAGGGACTCACTCAAAGTTGACCATTGTATAAGGGCTGTTCCTTTGCTCATAATGCTTTGTACTCAGTATGACAGAGGTCTGTGTCTTTGGTTACACATGGGTGCTCCCAGCAAGTAGCACACTCCTAGAGCACAGGGACCACCTGCTCACATCTTTGTTCACTGCTCTCACTAACCACAGCTGGCCCTTGACTTATTAAATAAATTAATGGATTTAGTGGCTCTCTAACACTGTGTTCTTGGATCACCATTGTCCAATGAAACTTTCTGTGATGATGGAGATGTTAAGAGCTGTGCTGCTTAGTGTTGCAGCCACCCAACCCTGCAGCCGTAGGCACATGTGGTTCCCTAACACCTGAAATGAAGTGTGGCTTGTGCAGTGGGGGAACAAGGTTTTTCATCAATTTTACTAAATGGTCAGTTGTGAATAGTGGTCACCACGACGAGTGGTACAGATTTAGATTATTGACTATTTATTTATTATTTATATTTTTGAGGCAAGGTCTCATGTATCCTAGGCTGGCTTCAAACTCACTCTGTAGTAGAGGATGACCTCAAACTTCTGCACTTGATCTTCGTCAAAAGACAGAGAAGTCTTGAACTCCTGATCCTCTTGCCTCTACCTTCTGAAAGCTAGAGTTATAGGTGTGCACCATCATACCCGGTTTTATGTGGGGCTATGGGTTGAACTCGGGGCATTGTATACACCAGTTGAGCTACATCGATAACCCCAGATTATTGACTTTATTTGATTATCGATACCAACAGATTTTTCAGCCTCCCTGAGCTAATTCTTCTGATTTCACAAGGCTCAGAAACTTTCAGCAACAGCTCTAAAAGCAGTGAAAAAGCACATTAGCACTTTTCAATGATCACTGCAGGCAAAGGGACCAAAAGGGAAGAGAGTGAATAGAAGTTGGTCCCACCTGCTTTTTTTTTTTTTTTTTTGAGAAAGCTTGAGTCCCCTGGGAGCAAAAATAGCATCTTGATTTATGAGTCACCCAAGAGCCACCCCCTACAACTGTTCCGAACCCCTGCCAGCAGGCAGGCACACAGTCAGGACTGAGTGGCTGAGTCATCAACACCATTTCTCAGAACAGGTGTTCTTTGGTAAAACCCTGAGGAGGGTGTTCCACCCAACTGGCCTTCCATGCAGGGGTGACAGCAGCCCAGTGACAGGCAAGAGGTTCATTCCTGCTGAGGAATGTGTGAGGTGTGGAATTACTAGGGATTTAGGTCTGAGACACTATAAGCCGTTAGAGACTCAGGGATAGGTTTTGTGTACCAGCTGCTGGGTGGAGACCGAATTCCCCTGGCTGTGCACCAGCAGTAGCTTGCAACTTCCCTGCCAAACAGCCACACTTTCTCCAGCAGTTGGTCTTTCTGGTTATATCCCTCATTACCGGTGGAAGAAAGAAAGTACTTTCTCATGCAGGTGACTGTGACTCCACAGCTGCATGTAGGAAGATGCTAGAGAGGAGGAGGTGCTTGTGCGTATCTACATCTTTGCATAGGATTCCTCAGGGTGCCACTGTCCTGCACTGTGTGGTACAGGCTGAATCTCCACACCCAGGGTCCGGCAGTGTTTACACCTGCCTGCTGAATGAAGGTTGTTCCTCTTTGCTTTCTGAGTTGGAAAATGCATACAGAGCAAAGCATTAAAGCGTCCATGAAGCCAGGCCTCACAAAGCATTCTCTGCTCTCATTCCTCAGGGATACAAACCAAAGGTATCTGCCCTCTAGTGTGAACCAGTTCCAGGGCACCCTGCCTCCTCTGGTATAGCCCAGAAGACAGAAAGCCTGCAATGCTGGGCTGTTGACACAACAGAACTCTTAGGCTGCCTGAGGCCCAGGGCAGTGTCTGGGTGAGCCATCTTCTGGAGCCTCGAGTTGTTTCAACACATTCAACATACCCCACAGGCCCAGCAGGCAGGGCGAGCAAAGCCCATGCAGTACATGACATGTGGGAGAAGCTCTGATTACCAATTGCACAAGCAAGGCCTCATTTAGGGCTCAGGGAAGGCTAGAGGTTGCCACACCCTGATTTCACTCTGATTGCTCTCCCAATCACTTCCTCCAAAGCTCTGAGGCAGGGGCAAGCTAGGGTTTGGAGAACAATTGGTGCCTAGGAACCCAGTCCTTGTAAGAATAATGTGAAAAATATCAGCTGAGGCTGTTCCATTGATAGAGTGCTTGCCTAGCATGCACAGAGTCTTGGATTCAATTCTCAGCACCACATAAACTGGGTATGGTGGTGCACACCTGTATCCAGGTGCTCTGGTTATGGAGACAGGAGAATCAGAATCTCAAGGCCATCCTTGGCTACATAGTTAGTTCAAAGTCAGTCTGGGATATATGAAATCATGAGACCCTGTTTTAAAAAAATTCTTTTTTAAGTACAATTGTTATTCATAGAAGTATTATTATTATTACTATTATTATTATTAGTACTATTACTTCTACAGTCTTGGTGGAGGTCACCCCAGTTCTGTTTTTGAAATAGTTGCTTGTTAAGAATCTAGCTGTCACCCATCCTTGATGTCAGGTCAGTTCTGTAATGGTAATCTGCTTCTCTGTAGATATTTGGGTTATAAACTGGAGCTTACGATGACTGGTGGTATGCTTCCCATTAAACTAACTCTAGTTAACTAACTCTTGTTTTGTTTGGGTTTTTCGTTTGTTTGTTTGTTTGAGACAGGGTCTCATTATGTAGCCCTGGCTGACCCCGAACTCACTATATAGACCAGGCTGGCCTTGAACCCACAGAGATCAACCTGCCTCTGCTTCCCAAGTGCTGGGATTAAAACTGTGGGCCACCACACCTGGCTTGATTTAAGTTTTTAAAGGCTTAATATGTTAGACCCAAACATACATTCATAATAAAATACTTACTTGTTGCTTATAGAGCACAAATTTATAGTGAAAACCTAATGCTGCTCATTCAATTTAACAATAAGAAGCAGAATAATTTCTCACAAAAATAGCTTAATAAAAGGCATTGATTCAAGGTGTATGGTGGTACATGTCTTTGATCTCAGCACTTGGGAGGCAGAGGAGGAGGCAAAGGCAGAGGCAGGCAGATCTCTGTGATTCAAGGCTAGCTTGGTCTACATAGAGAGCTCCAAGTCAGCCAAGGCTACATAGTGACACCTTGCCCAAAAACAAACAAACAAACAAACAAAACAAACAACCCCCCCAAAAAACTTTGATTCAAAAATCCAAAAGTTTTCAATATTGTCCCTCAAAAGAAAAAAAAGCAAGCTGGGCTGGAGAGATGGCCCAGCAGTTAAGAGCACTGACTGCTCTTACAGGGAATCCAGGCTTGATTCCCAGTACTCACATGGCAGCTAATAACCATCTGTAACTCCAGTTATAGGGGATCCAACGCCCTCTTCTGACCTCCTTGGGCATTGCATGACAGGGGTGCACTTACACACATGCAGGCAAAACATTCATACACATAAAATTTAAATAAATAAATGCTAGAAACTTATTTTTTAAGGGTAGTAAGTTAGCTTAGGAGGTGCAAACATATCCACATATGTGAGGAAGACAACACCTCTTAAAACCTAAAACCATCTTTTCAAAAGTTGAGAAATGCCACAGATATTGAACGCTACCAGCCACATGTTGGGAGGAGAAACTGAACAAATGTCATGTATGCAGACAGACAAGGGGAAAGTAAAACTGGAGCATTCTCCCCAAGCTAGAGACAGTGGCCAACTTGAGACCAACAGCCACTGTGAAGCAGCCTTTGCAGGTTTTTCACATACTTAAGACCTGACAGGAGGGGAAGGAAGCTCAGTCCCTCAGGAGTACGTGCAACCTAGGGACACCTGCACATTGTACAGAGGAGCTGGCTCCTGTCTTCCTGGGCCAGTCAGAGGTAGGGTAGCTAACTGTATTATTTTAATTTTTTTCCACAACTTCAGGGTAGCTCTTGTTCTTTTAAGCCTAAAACATTTAGCTCTGGAATGTTCTGTCTGGGCAGGAGGGATGAAAGAAGGAACTGTTTTGCTCTTTTGGTCTTTTGGGTCTTCTGGTAGCAGATTGAATGTTAACAGTAAGGCACAGACTTCAGTCATTCCAGTAGGCTTGAGATGGGAGTATAAGGTCACTTATTTCCAGTTTGAGGTAAACAAGTTTCTAAGTTGTTGCCTTAAAAATTCCAGATGCATTTTTGAGTTGGACTTTGACCACACTGTCAGGCAGGTGCTTGGAGAGACATGTTAGTTTTGGAAACTGCTCCTTCTAGGAGGGCCTTTGTGCCTGCAGACACTGGTCCAACCCTCCAGCTCCTTTGTGGCCTGGAGATCTCCATGTCCCTCTCACCTGATTGTGTCCAGGTTTCTGATTGAAGCCCATTGAAATTCCATCTTCATTTTTCTGAAAGACTCCTAATTCTGGCAAAAGCAATAAATAAAACTCAAACAAACAAAAACACAACATGGGTTTAGATTTCCATGCTGCTGTGCTGCTTTGAGTACAGTAGTCTCTGTTCCTCAAAAACATGACCTTGGGTTGAGGAGATAGCCCTTAGTGGAGCACAGGTATGAGGCTTTGGATGTTCAGTTCCCAGAATCACATACATACAAACCCAGGAACACACCACACACACACACACACACACACACACACACACACACACATACACAAACACACACTCAAATAATTTTTTTTTTTAAGAGCAGTAAGACTTTATTTCCACGTTTCTCAAATAAAGGCCAAGCTGGTTGCTTTCTGGGGAATTAGTCAGAGACCAAATCCCATATCCTCATTTGACTCCTCCGACTCTTCCTTAGCTCCAACCTTGGCTGGGGCTGCAGCAGGATCAGCAGGAGCAGCAGTGGTGGCAGCAGCCACAAATACAGATGGGTCAGCCAAGAAGGCCTTGACCTTTTCAGCAAGTGGGAAGGTATAATCGGTTTCCACAGACAAAGCCAGGACACTCTTGTATCCATTGATGATAGAATGTGGCACTGAGGCAAGAGTTGGGTAACCAATCTGCAGGCAAATGCTGGCCACATTGCAGACACTCTCCTTAAAAATTTTTTTATGTGCATGAGTGTTTTGCATGCATGTATTTAAGTGCACCTGGGAATGTGATTCCCGTAGAATCCAGAAGAGGGCGTGGGAGCCCCTGAAATTGGAATTGCATCCAGTTGTTAGCTGTCTTATGGATGCTGGGAACTGACCCTGAGTCCTCTACAAAAGCAGCTAGTGCTCTTAACTGCTGAGTCATCTCTCCAGCCCACGATTAAACAATTAATTTAGAAAGTGAAGAGGGTTTGGAGAGATAGCTCAGTTGGTTAAGTGCTTGCCATACAAGCAAGAGGACTGAGTTTGATCTCCATCACTTGCAAGCCTGTAATCCTAGTGCTGGGGAGACAAATACAAGAGGATTCCTGGTCCTTGTTGGCCTTCAAGTCTAGTCCAATTTCCTAAGTTCCAGGTTCAGCTGACTCAAAGAATAAGGTGAAGCAACTAGATGTTGGCCTATGGCACCTTGCACGCATGCACCCCACCCCCACCCCCAAACATGTATACACACACAAAAAAGCAAGCCTTTCTCTGACTTTTATTTTCAATGGTTACAGTCAGCTTTAATGTGAGGAGATCTGGCATCTGGTTCTGGATGTTGTAGGTTATAGCTGTCTCTGCCCAGAGTGATCTCATGGGACTCCCACTCTCCTTTGTGGGGGACCCCCCCCAAGCAAATGGAGCATGATGGAGCTTGAGACACATTTCTAAAGCCCTTCTTTCCTTTCCCAGATGGCACAGGTCTGGCAGAAGAAGTGCTTCATTGCCCAGTCAGGCAGAACATGCTTGCTGTGTCTTGAGTCTTGAGCTGAGCTGACCTCGATAAGATCAAAGCAGAGAGAACTTTGTTCTTGCCACAAGGAGTTCTGAGCAGAGGTACAAAGCTTCACAGGCACCTGATATATATTGAGGAGGACTCAAACAGGGACTAGTGACTTTCCAAGGCCATCTCCTGCTAGGCTTAGACATCTGCTGGACACTGTTACTGAGGATGTCTCCTTTGGACCCAGTGGTCACCTTTGAGAAGAACCTCCAAAATGTAATATGCCAACTAACTAAAAACTGACTTTGTGGGTAGAGAGAAGACCTGATTTTGACTCATTAGTACTGGGGTAAAGGGTGACATCACAGCATTTGCTTTTAGTCAGCCAGGTTGGGAATATTTATAAGGTGGTGTAAATATTCCCAACATGGCTGACTAAAAGCTAATGCTGTGACGTCAACTGGATTGCAAAATTCCTGAAAATTAACAATGGGCTCTTGGAAACAAACCGAAGTTCCAACTCATACTGGCTCTTGCCCAGCCCAGCATGACTGAAACTGACCCAAGACAGAACACTGGCTCTGGAGCCCGACAGGCCTGGACAGGATGCCTAGCACATTCTAATTCTCCCCTTTGTGTCTCCTAGACTCCATTTGTAGGTGGGAGCCAGTCCTCTGGAAGGGTAGGCTCCCTCCACTGATGACAGCTACTTCTTTGTTCAGTGGGGAAAGGGAGGTGAAATTCCACTACACGTGTCTTTGTTAAGCATTTCCCTGTATCAAAATCTGTCCTGACAGTTGGGAGGGATTCAGGAAGGACCATGAGTTACTCTCCCAGGGCCCCTCCCCACACAGGCTGAGCAGGGTGACATGTAGACTGTCTACTAACTACTTGAGAGTATGTGACCCAACAAAGTGCTGAGGAAGGGCAGGGGAGAAATGATGAGCTCAGACTCAAAGGATTGGACCTGGCGCCATGTATATGATGGACAGATATAAATCTTCTAGCAGAAGGTCAGACACATAGTAGGTGCCCTGCAAACCCTGATTCACAACTAGGGTCCTTTCTAAAGAGTTTTGCTCCAAGTATAGATGTACAGAGAAAATCTAGTAGATGCTGGATGAGTTACAGCAAAAACTACCTGCAAAATGGAAGGCAAAAAGCCAAGGGTCTCTTTGTAGTGAAAACCTAGCAGGGCCTGATTGGCTATCCTGGGTGCCTGAAAGCTATATACTGTTTTCTCCCATGTAGTGTACTGGAGTAGTGGTCCTGGTATCTTAACTGCAGATACCACGGGGAAGCCATGGAGATGGAGGCTGGGTAGCAGGGGAGCTTAGCCATGGAGGAAGGATACAGGACAAAGATTTTCAGCAGCAGCTTCAGTTGCTGGTGTGCTTGCCTCACGCCAGTGTCCTTTAGCAGGAATAGGCTGGAGTAGAGGCTCCCTCAGGAAGACTGAGACATGAGGCAAAATAGCATAGCTATCTCTCTTTTTTTATGGGGAGAGGATATGCTGGAATGCCTGATGGGAGCCATTCCTGGGGTGTATTAGGAAGTGGGAAGGAGACAGGAAAGGGATCTATTTGATTAGTGGAGCCCAAGTTCAGGACCACCAAATGAAGCCTCTATAAAGCAACATCCATCCTCACCTTCATCTTGAGATTCAGGAGAGCAAGCTCTTGCTGTTACCACTCTGGGAACTCTCCTCAACCCTCCCACACAGCAAGTAAAGATGCTCTGCAAGCAAAGATGTTCAGCAAATATGTTTGCCTGCCTGTCTGCTGCCTGGGAGGAGGCTCCTGCTTTTGCCAAGCAGCCCTGCCTGAGTATGGAGCTGGGGATGGGTATGTGGGAGTAGGGCAAGGAGGGGTACCAGGGATGGCCTTTTGAATCTGGGGGATGGGGGCAGCTGTTTGGGGGTGAGGAGAAGAGTAAAACAGTACTCAAGAAAGGACAAGGGTAGCTGATGACTGGTGAGAGACAGAGAGAGAAAGAAGAATCATGAGAAGCAATTTGAGAAAACAGACAATACTTATCGTTAGCAGCCTTTATACTAATCAAAAGTAATTTATATCATTTCATAAATGGATCATTTGTCAAATCTGATTTACTGATAAGTTGAATCACTGACTTGTTTGTTGGTTTGCTTAAAAGATGTTAAAGAATGAAAACATCTAATGGAACAGTCAGGACTCCTCTGTTTTCTCTTCCCAAATAAAAGAAAAACATGTACAGAGAAGAATGATTTATTTCACCTTTCCTTTTGCCATCCTACCACCTGCCTCCTCCTCTCCCTCCTCTCCCTCCTCTCCCTCCTCTCCCTCCTCTCCCTCCTCCTCTTCCTCCTTCTCTTTCTCCTCTTCTTCCTCTTCCTCTCTCTTCCCATTCAGTCTCTGCTTTGCTGTGTTCTGTCTGAGCCTCATTCTTTCCCACAGCAACCAAGGAAAAAGACTGTCTGAGGAGCTGGAGAGATGGCTCAGAGCACTGACTGTTCTTGCAGAAGACCTAGGCTTGAATGTTTTCCTTTGACTAATTTACTATGCTCATTCATTCATTCATGCATGCATACATTCAACCAGACAGGCAGTTGGCTAGTTGGTATACACATTACAGGCTCATATGCCTGCCACTGAAATCTATAAGAAGAAGCTATTAAATAAGTAATCTTCACTGGGGCTGGAGAGATGGCTCAGCAGTTAAGAACACTGACTGCTCTTGCAGAGGACCCAGGTTCAATTTCCAGCACTCACATGGTGGCCGTGAACTGTCCTTAACTCCAGTTCTAGGGGAATCTGAAGACCTCTTTGACCTCCGCGGCATTGCACGACTCGGGTGCACTCACATACATGCAGGTAATACATTCATATACATAAAATAAAAATAATAAATAAAATATTTTAAAAATTAAAAAAAATAAGTAATCTTCACTTTCATTTAGTCTGAGAAAGAATTTTCCAACAGTTTTACTCAAAGGAGGAATGTATTCTTCATGTAGGGAAAAAGTTTGATTATTCTCAATATTCATTGCAGATGAGAACTCTTGTATTACACTGGGCCTGCAAAGATGATATGTTAGTTTCTTTCTAATGCTGAAATTCTATAATGTAATAAAAGAGAAATCTAGGAGGGATTGTGGTTCCTAAATTATATTTGATCCCCTTCAGCTTCCAGGTGAACAGTCCTATCAAAGTGCATGTCAGATGGGCTCCCAATTCTCATCCAGCTTTGCCTTCTTCCTAGCTCACTTGGTCACTTGAAAGAGGGCTACATCCAGCTGAAGGAATCAAGGAAAATGCCATAAGGGCTCTCCAGCATGGGGAAAGCAGTCAGGGCCCACCATGAGGCTTCTGCACTAACTATAGGACTTGGTATCTAGAGAAAATATGGGTCCTCACTCAGAACTGAAAGTGATGACTGAAAATTAAGGATAAGAAAAAAGAGGCAGGAAACAGAATGCAGGGCAATTTTCTGATTGAGGATCTGTCACAGTGAAGTGGGGTCAACTCAGTTCGTTCCAGCAAACACATCTCACTCATTTCTTCCACATGTGCCTGTACTCTGGGGACTGTGAGTGAGCCTTCTGCTGCTTTGAGTGGTGACATGAGCCCCTTGCCTGTGCCCTGACCCGTTGTGGGCTTCTGGGAAACTGCGGCACCTCATGTGCGCAGGGGACCCCAGCTTGCAAGGGTCTCCTGCGGTTTCATACATCTCTCTTGCAGTCTCCCTTTGCTGAAAGAAAAAGAAAAAGAAAAAGAAAAAAAAAAAAGGCCCGAGTCTTGTCATATATCCCCAAGATGAACATGGAGAGTAATAAATTCTGACTGCAATAACCCTTCCAAAAATGAAGAAATTCACTGTGGAGCCTGCCCTCCTCTCGATTCTGCCTACAAATTAAGAATAAATTGGAATCTCTTCCCTTTTCTTCCTGGTCGGTGGCTGAGCAGTAAAGCTGCACGAATCAGGGAGAGTTGGTGATGAAGTGTAGTCAAAGGCCTGTTTTTTACAGTTGGGACCTGCCTGCTGTGGGGAATGAGGTCATTTCTTCTTAAGCTTCTGGTATCCGTGGAGGAAAAGAGCTAAACAAGATGTGTTAATAAAGGTATGAGAGTCTCCGGGTGTTTGCTGTTATTAAAGAGACTTTCAGGAAGGCTGCCGCAGGCCTGAAGGCAAACCTGTGTCAAGGGCTTCGTTTTAGAAGATTCAAAGACTACAGAGTGTGAGAACAAGAGGCAGGAAGAGGCAGGCAGAGGATCAGATGAAGAGGGGCAGGAGGCGGGAGAGCCCTGATCCACTGAGATGTCACAGAGTCACAAATACAGGCTCCAGTAGTCCGATTGCTGCAAAGATGTTTTTGGTAAGGGTTGGTGCAGGGCAAGAGAGAAATCTCTGCTTTCTTTTTTTCTTTTTTTATTCTCTCTCTCTCTCTCTCTCTCTCTCTCTCTCTCTCTCTCAAAATATGTCTTTGTTCTTTCAGCTCTGTTTGCCTAGAATGTCCTTTTCTGCCCACCTGTAATCCATCCATTCTACAGGGCTCACTCAAGGTCCCCTTCTTCAAGAAGGTTTCTTGGTATCCTTGATTAGATGTGTGATTACTTCTCTTTCTGTATTATGGTTTTTTTTAATCTATAATTTTTAAAATCTCCAATTGTGGTAAAGTATAAATAACATAACAAAAATTACCATCGTAACCATTTTTGTATATGTGTATGTATATGAGCGTACACTTGTGTGTGTGCATGTGTGTGTATGTGTCTTCCTCTGTTGCTCTCCACATCATTATTTTTGTTTTGTTTTGCTTTTGAGACATGGTCTACCTATAGCTCCAGCTGGCCTGGAACTCACTATGTAGACTAGGCTGACCTCAATCTCAGAGATCTTCCACCTGCCTCTGCCTCCTGAGTGCTAGGATTAAAGGCATCACCACCAAGCCTGGCCATTATTTTTGAAGCAAAATCTCTCAATGAACCTGGAGTTTGCTGATTTGGCAAGACTAGCTGGTCAGCAAGCCCCATGTATCCTCCTATCTCTGCCTCCCAAGACTAGGATTACAGGCATGCACGGCCATACCTGGCTTTTTATGAGGGTTCTGGAGTCCAAGCTCAGGCCCTTATTCTTATAGAGCAAGCACTTTTCTGAACAAGCTGTCTTCCCAGCCCCTTAGCCATTTTTAAGGGTGCAGTTCAGTAGTATTTCCTATACTCACTTTACTCCACAACCAAGTTCCAGAACTTCTTCATCTTTAAAAACTGAATCTCCCAACCTACGAGGGAGAAATTCTCCACTCCCCTGTCTCTCAGTTGGGGCAATCCTCATGCTATTTTCTGTCTCTGGAAGTTTGACTAGACTAGGTATCTCATAAGTAGAAGCACACAATAGTTGTCTTTTGTAACTGGCTTGTCTCGCCAAGAATACTAACCCTTAAAGCCTATCCAAGCTGTAGCATGGGGCAGAATTTCCCTCCCTGTCAAGGATAATAATTTGGTTTATTTTCTAGTTGCACATGTAACATGCTGTCTTATTTTTAAGCTGTGTATGCACCTTACAGCTTCTCTAGAGAGTGCTGAATTCCTGGAGGGCAGGTCTCGCACTCCCTTTTGAGTCCCCATTGTACCTATTAGCCAAGTGTGTGGCAGACAGTATGTGCCATCTAAATGTATATTGAGAGGATCAAAAGACAACTGCTACCATTTTGTCTCAACTGGACTCTTCTATCCCTTGGTGTCCTTGTGCCATCCATACCCCCAAAAAGCTGAACAGCCATCTAAAGCAGTCCAGGTCATGAAGGTAAGAAGAGCAGGTGGGTCTCATCAGTTTTAATATCCTTGATTCAGCCCCTCATCATCTTCTGACTGAAAATCTCTGCTTCTTTTGAGAAGTATCTCATTTGAGACAGGAAAGCTGCCCAAGTCTCTTTTTGAGGGGGGGATTTATTTCTATTTTATGTGTATGAGTGTTTTCCCTGTATGTATGTATGTAAGTACACTCATGTTGTGCAATACCCAAAGAAGCCAGAAGAGGGTTTCAGACTCCTGGGAACTGAAGTTACAGATAGTTGTTTGCTGCCATGTGGGTGCTGGGAACCAAACCTGGGTCTTCTTCAAGAGCAGTCAGTGATCTTAACCTCTGGGCTACCTCCCCCCTGCCACCCCTAGTCTTAAAAGAACCATAGAAATCAGGATGGAAAGAGAGAAAAGTGAAGTAGATGATTCATGCAAGAATAAACACCAGTATTTAGATTTTTCTATCCTGATAACTTTCTTTTATGGGTGTCATTATTTTAATAGTTTTTTTTCTGATAAAAATGAAGCTGGTGTTAGGGGTCAGGGGAAGTCTTGCTGTAGTTTGAATGTGTCCCCCAAAGTTCACATGGTAGAAATATAATTCTCAATACAAGTGTCCAGAGGTGGGATCTTTAAGGGGTGAGTAGGTCATGAGGGCTATGAGCTCATTATTGGATTCTTGCCATTATCTGAGAGTAGATTAGTGAGTTATTGTTCAGTGGGTACCTGTAAAAGGATGAGTTCATCTGAGTGTAGTAGTATATGTCTGTATTCCTAGCACTTAGAAGATAGAAGCGGAGGATCGTCACAACTTCAAGGCCAACACGGTGTACCCAGTGAGTTCTAATCCAGCCAGAATATATATATATATCATATATATATGAGATATATATATATGATATATATATCATATATATATCAAGGCCCTTTCTCAACAAACAAAAGCCAAACAAAATGGCAGAATTCAGCCTCTTCATTCCCTACTCTTTGGTCCTTCTGCCTCCTGCCATGGGATGGGGTATCTAAAAAGCCTTTGACAGAGGCAGGCCTCTTGATCTGGGACTTTTTGGTGTCCAGAACTGTAAGAAATGCATCCCCCCTGTTCTTTATAAATGACCTAATCTCAGAGATTTTGTTATAGCAGCCAAAATAGACTGATGTTACCTATCTTTTAATTAATCTTTTCTCATTCTTTCTTGCAATTTGTCACTCTAGACATTTTGCTTATTATGCAATGCAGGAACAATGGAGAAAAACTGCTGAAATTTGGCTTAGAGGAATCCTGAAGAACGAAATGCAACTTCTTGCTTGGTCTATTATAGCTATTTTTGGAGTTATTTTACTTAGCTTAGCTCATGACCAGATTTTTTCCTTTTGTTCTTCTTTAGTTATCTATATGAGGGATCATGGAATGAACACAGCACAGAATCAAGTTGCCCTGAATTTTGTCAGTGGTATGACCTGGGCAGTCACTTCTCACTGAAACCATGGAAACTACACCTTCCATGAAAGGCTTTTCTGAGGATTCGAGGAGATTGTGTGTGTTCATATCATCCAGAGTTTTACCTGCTGCAGGTGGACAATACTGTCAGTTTTCTTTTCTTCTCCAAAGCTGCCTTGCTGTCCCTGTGCAGAAGACTGTGCTGATTTATCTTCATTTAGATCCAAGACTCCATATCCACACTTGCTGCTCTGGCTTGTTTTTTCCCCACTTCCCATATGCCTCATGAACACTATGGTAGTGCAGCCTTTTAGAACAATTAAACTCATTACAGAACAATATTCTAGTATGGAATAAGGTGCTTTTCAGGCCCAAGGAAGCCTTGTTTGAAGATGGGAATTTTAAGCCCATAAGAGAATTCACAGAAGAATGAACCACTCAGATTTCTCTCCCAAATGATTTGTCTCTATATTGAGAACTGGCTCCTGACTGCAAAGGTTGTGAGGGCTATTGGAGATTAGCTTTCAGAATAGTCCTCATTGTTGTGATTCAACTCACTCCATCCATTCATCCATCCATCCATCCATCCATCCATCCATCCATTTTGAAACAAAGTCTCATGTATCTCAGGCCAGTCTTGAACTTACTAGCCTTCTCTCTAGCCCCTAACACAGTAGTTGAAAACGACCTTGAACTTTTGATCTTCCTGCCTCCACTTTGCAAGTTCTTAGATTAACTGGCTTTATGCAATGCTGGAGATTGAACCTAGAACACTGTGCATGATAGGGCCAAACTCTACCAACTGAGCATCCTCTGCAGCCTTCCATATCACTTTTGTTAGAGAAGCCTCATCCTAAGGATTGGCACACAGGCAGGCTATCATAACACGAGCAGAACTAGAGAGTGTTTCTGCAATCTGGAGTTGGTCTCACTGGTCCTGGACACACTGTCATCTCTTCCTTCTTGAATGCCAGAGAAGACAATGACTGCTTCTTGCAAGGGGGTGCTTTTCAAAGGCTCCACGGAAGTGATATGATCTGGCCTTAGAGGAAGGGCAAGGGGAATGAGCTATCCAGAAGAGGCATCCTGGCAGAAGGAAAAGACAGTAGTTGTAAAAGACAGAAGCAGGAGCTTGTGGCAGCACTAACACTGAGAATAATCTGAGGAACAAGAGACAAGAGAAGGGATATAAACAGGTAACATGAATCAAACACCCATTGGGCGTTCTCTAAACTGGTCCCCAATGACCTCTGCCCTAGTCTTCACACCCAGTGTGAGGGATCAAGACTTACTAACAACCACACGAATGAGCTGGATTTTATCCTTCCCCATGTCCAGTCAAGCCTTCAAAAGAGACCACACAGTCAACTTCTTGGAATTAACACAGAATTATTATTATTATTTCTAAATTTTTTGGATTTATTTATTTTTATTTTCTGTATATGAGTGTTATGCCTGTGTGTCTGTATGTAAGTATACCCATGTCATGCAGTGCCTGTGGAGGACAGAAGAGGGTATCAGATCCGTTGGAAATGGAGTTATAGTGGGTGCTTGGATTCAAACCTGGCTGGGTCTTCTGCAAGAACAGCCAGTGCTCTTAACTGCTGAGCCATCTCTCTAGCCCCTAACACAGAATTATTATACCAATTATTTCAATAAAGAACACTAAGGTTTAGGTATCTGCCCAGCACCTGTTCCATATTTAATAAGCAGAGGAACTACCATTTAAGCATTGGACTTATTCTCATAACTTGGGTTCTGTACATTCTTCAGGGAATCATTGAAAGCTGCAGCCACCCCTCTGCCCTGTCTCATACCCCCAAAGTCTTTGTGACTCCCTGGTTCTCATGACTCAGCAGAGCTGGAAAGATTGGAATTCCTCTTAAAGTTTTTGAGCAGGATCTCCCTTTACGTTCAGTGGCCTAGCAGGCTGTGCCACCTATTTGTAGCTCCATCCTTCAAATAGCAGTATCCCCAGTCCCCAGGGGCCCACATCCTTGTTCCTTATCTCCTTGCTACACCCTTTGCACTACCCATGGTCTTGGTAGTACCCAAGTTGGGTAGTGGGACCTCATCCCTTGCTGTGGACTGGAGCTTGGTTCCTGGGAGACCATACAATATTCTTCAGGATCCCAAAGATGCACCTTTTCCAATTACTTGTATCTTAGTGCTAGGAGAAAACAGAGGGTCCCATGCTCCCTCTAGGGGATGGAGAACTCTAACCCTGAATGTTCTTTCCTGGTCTCTGATTAGAAAAAGGAAAGTCTCCCAGCCTTACACCCTTCTTGCATAGTTTCATTGGAAGTAGTTGGTGTCAGAGCATTCCTGATGGGCACTTAACCCCACTGTTTAGTCATGTAAGATGGTCCCTCCTTGGGATCTTTTCAAGGGCCAGGAGATGTAGACATTGGGATGCTACAGCTCTGTCTGGGGGCCTGGAGTATTCCTTTCTATCACATCACCTTCTGGCAATCTCATCCAGACCTTTGACACATTGGCTGAGTCCCAAGAGGCCTATCAATGGATGATTACCTTTGATGAAGATGAAAAACAGAGAGGCAAACAAATTAAACAGAAGTGTAAGAGTTAGAAATGACCTTTACACCTCAGGTCTCTGTTAAACCTTGGCAGGAATAGTCAGTCACTTCCAGCACAGAAGGCTTAGAATGGGCAAGTCAAGTTCAAAAGCAACCACTCCCTGGTGGTGGGAGAGCTGGATAGTTGTCCCAATACTAATATCCATCCACTAGAGGATCCTAGGATGGGTCACCTAGCTTTGGGGACATCTGCTGCCTTGTGTGTTAAATGAGTGGGCTGGAGCAGAGCCCCCTTAAGTTCCTTAACCTGGGCTATGGAGTTTTATAGGACTCTGTCATTGTTTCTAGGGCTAGACTCAGAGAGGTGTGCCTCTTTCTGTTTCCTTTTCCTCTGCTCACATAGGTCACCATTCTTCTATCTCTCTCTTCTTGATCAGTACTAGTTGATGTGAATGGTATAGCACTGAATTGTTCTGTGGGTCTGAGGCTGAGGTACTTGGGGCCCAGCTCCTATAGACAAGGGAGCAAAATCTGGATTCTTCCAGAATCAGTCTGAACAAGCCAGAAGCTTCTTTTTTATTTTTCTTTATTTTTTCATTTGTATGTATGTGTGTGAGCCTGCATGAGTTTATGTGCGACCACACAGGTATCTACAGAAGCTAGAGGACATGGGGCCCATGGAACTGGAGTTACAGGCCTCCAGTTACAGGTGATTGTGGGCCACCATTTAGGTGCTGGGAACTGAATCTGGGTCTTCCACAAGAGTAGTGAGTACTGTTAACTGCTGTCATCTCTCCAGTCCTTAGGAGTTTTTGTGCAAATGCACTGGCAGGTGGGGAATGGATGGGACAGTGACCCACACCCTTGTGGTCGTTGTCCACTGGTCTCCCTCTGTCTATAACTAGGAACTTGATGATTCTACATGTAGGCTGTACTTTATAGAGTGAGAAGTCAGAAAAGGCTAAAATCAATACTCAAAACTCAGCTCTGACCCAAGCTCAGGAGTGAGGAGACGTTACCTCATTAATCAACCCCACAAACATTCATTAGCATTCAAGGGGCCTCAGTAGACCATCAGAGCTGGCTTTCTGATGATTTATTAGGCAGAGACCTGAAATGATTTGCTCAGGTCCACAGCAAGGGACTGCAGTTGATTCCCACTATGCAGTAGACTCTTTCGCTCCCTCCAGCTTGTAAGACTGACTCAGAGCTCTTAAAAATCAGCAGAGGAGAAAGTTGGGGTGCTCTGCCTTGCCCCTGGTTTCTTACAGGACCTCTTTTTCCAAGGATGTTCTTTGCTCTCTACAACAGGGGCCCCTCCTGGTGTGTACACAGGCTCCTGCCTATCTTATCCTGGCTGCTTTATCAGGGGTGACTCACTCCCTGAGGCCCTAACAGCGAGCAGGGCTGGGGCTGCAGGGCTGAGTAGGATCTGCCTTCCTGCCCCATGTGCTTCCTCCTCGTCCTCAGTCTGGCTCCTCGGTCCTGCCTTCAGGCCACTCTACCCCAAGGCCCTTTCCCTGTCAGTGGCTTTATGGGCAAGTAACTCTGAGAAAGTCAGGCAGCTGGGTGTGCAGGGGTGGGGCGCAGAACCGAGCCTGGTGATGGCAGAGAAGAAAGGAAATGGTTATGGAACCAGAGCCAGATGATGGTCCCCCACACGGTGGCTGAAAACACTGCCTTTCATGTTAGTTTTAGCTGTTCCTACCTTCCAGAAATACATTTTTGAGAGCAAGAGAGTACTCCTTTGGTTCCAGGAGACCACAGTGTGGAGTTAATAGGGTCAGAACCTGAGGCTGGCAGCTCTAACAAGCTAGGCTCAGGCACCCGTCCTCAACCAGAGAGAAGCAATAGGGAAGAGCAGAGAAAAAAAGATTTTTCAATGTGGTCACATGGAAAGAGAAACAAATAAAGTGGTCCAGTGCCAAGTCCTTCTTCAGGGCACTGACACGAGATTTAAATAGAGGGTAACAGTTATGCAGAATGAAGGAGTAGTAGTCCTGGTCAAGGTGTGGTCCTGCCCATTGTTAGTCCATCGTCATTTGCTCCAGTCTCTCCTGTAAGGTGACCTGACAAGTTGTCAGAGCTAAGAGAAATCTCTTCCTGGTAGACCAAGTTCTCCTCTGGCTGGCACCAGGCGTCAGCCTTTCCCCTCCCCCAGCTTGGGACTCCTGGGGAAATTCCAATTCCTTGGGGTCTATTGTTTCCGAGGTCTGGTAGCCAAAGGGATCACAAGCATCTTTCTTTAGAATATGCATCTTCCCTCCTGCCCAGAGGGTTTTGATAGCCCTGCACCCTCATGGGAGTTTCACCACCTTCCTGGCTTTGGGTCAGATGGAAGCAGGGCAGGCAAGGGGAAAGTTGGTTTGTGCCTCCACTTTCCAAAGCAGAACAAATGGGTGACCTCTGCCCTCCCTCTTTTCTTTCCTATTGAGCAAGGACTTCCTGCTAGATATTGTGCAAAGCACAGGGAATCTGAGTGTAGCAGAGAGAAAGCTGGCCCTGCCCTTCTAGAACCTCCAGTCCAGCAGGAGAGAGGAACCATACCTAGACACAGCAGCTGTGAGGAAGGCTACCATGTAGAGGTTCCTGGGTCTTGATGTGTCTGGTCCAAGAGGACAGGACAGGCTTTCCTGAAAAAGTGATCCTTGGGTTCATACTGAGGGTTCCAGTGGTTTTTGGGAGTGAGGCCTTAGGTAGAGGGAAGGGCATGGGCACTGAGATAGATCCAGGACCCTGGAAGGTCACCAGTGTGGCCCAGAGCAGAGAGGGAAGACTGAGGTAAGAACAGGATTGGAGAGAGGTCAGCATGGAGCACATGAGCCATGATGGCCTGCCTCTGTGCTATGATAGGCAAACTGTGGCAGGATTGGAGCAGGGATGACTTATACATACCAGAGCACCCTACACAATGACAGTGATGGGCCCATCTATGGGTCAAGCAGTGTCCATAGATGGGGTCCCCAGGCCCAGCCCTCAAGGATGTGCATGAGAAGATGGTGGAACTCAGGGTAGTGGCAGGGAAGAAGGCAAGAGAGATGGCCTTTCATGTCCACCTGCCTTCTCAGATGGTGTACGGCCATTCTGGAGCCTGTCAAGGTGGGGTATCCCAGCAGGAGGCTTCCCTGTGCCACCTCTGTCATGCTTCACTTCAGGTGAGATGAGCTGCCTGCCTAAATGATGAGTCAGGGGAGGAGGCTTAGCAAGCAGGTGGGTGGCATGGCAGGGCACCCAGCATCCCGAGGGATGGGAGAGCTGACCCTCCCCTAGACATCCCTCCTCAGGAGCTTCTTCGCAGAGACCCACTTGCCCATCCTTGACTGGGTGCCTAGACTGGCTCTCTCTCCTTTTTCCCTCTCCCCCACTCTCCCTCTTTCTGGCTGTCAGCAGACTGCCACTATCACCATAGCTACGCTTGCTTCTGCTAATGTTCCACATGGCAGGAGGCAGAGCAGGGGAGGGAGACTGGTCTCATTAGTCTTATTGAGCTGGGATCTCTGAAAGTCAGCTCATAGCTGCACACTGTGGGTTCCAGGCCAAGCCCCTTTACTGAGAGTTCACCTTCCACAGAAGACATGGGACAGACTAAACAGGATAGCTTACTGCCAAGAGGGCTTATGTACACCTTGAACGATGCTGCTGACTTCCGTGTGTATGTGTGTGTGTGTGTGTGTGCTGTGTGCATGTGTGGATGTGTGTGCTCCCTCATGGAGTCTACCGCATTTTGTTGAGACAGGCTCTCCCACTGGCCTGGGACTCACCAAGTAAGCTGGCTGTCCAGTGAGTCCCAGGGATCTGCCTACCTCTACCTCTCCGGCATGAAATTGCAAGTGTGCACCATCACATCCTGCTTTTTTTAAATGTGGGTTCAGGGGTTGAACTCAGGTCTCTGGGCTTACAAAGCAAGCACTTCACTGACTGAGCCATCTCCCCAGCCTGGCTTCCTTTAAAAAGCACCAATGCATAGTAATGTGTAGGATGTAACTGATTCACCACCTACTGAGTGACTTGAGTTAGACTTAGAAGGTTTTGATTGTCATGGCTAATTTGGGGCCATAAAGACCTGGATTCAAGTCTAGTGTTTTCCACTTGTCAAAGAGAGAAAGTAGCACAAATTATGTATATAAAACTTATGGGGAGCGGCCCAAGACAAAGGCCAAGGCCAAGATGGCGCCGATATCCGGCTACCGTTTTGGTAAACAACCTAGACAGAGCATGCGCTGGAAATCCCCAACGCCTAGGTCCAAGAGACCTATATCAGGTGATCCAATAGAATCCTGCCACGTACTAGGCGAGGACAATTTCCTATATAAGTGACTGACTGCCCCGGGTTGGGGTCGGTCTTCTGGTTCTCCTAAGAGCTTGCTGCACTGCCTGTCGAGATGCAATAAAGCCTTACTGCAGAAGAATCCTGATCGTGTCGTCGTCCTTCCTCGACCGATACCGCTGGCGGGGTGGTCGTCGGTGGGCGCGCGACAAAAACTTTGCTGAGCTTTGATTTTCTTGACTGTAAAATGAGGATAAGCATACCTACTTTCAGGTTGTGGTGAAAATTAAAGATAATTTATACAAAATGGTACAGAGTAAATGTTAAGAAATGTTTTTTGCATTTATCATTACAGGGCTCTGGCCCTTTGAGTGGTCCCCTAAGTGTTTGGTGATTGAGGGTAACATGACAGGCAGTTTTCCCCAGCCCTGACTTGCAGGCTGTTGGGACTGTGGAGGTGACAATTGTGGGGCAGAACAACTCTGGTTCCCATTAGATGTATGAAGCTTTGAGCCTTGCTATGTGAAGACAGAGAAGAGGTGAAGGAGTTAGCAGAGGGGAGGAAAGTCCAAGCTGAGTGCCTGCCTGGATTAGAGAAACAAGCTGTTGTGGCCCAGAGAATCTCAGAAAATCTCAAGAATTGGGGCACAAGGTGCCATGGAAGGAAACAGATGGAGCCTGAGACAGAGGGTTATTTAGAAGTACTTCTAACAGTAGATAGATGTAGAGCTGGCCAAACTCTACTCCCCTCCAGCAGGAGAGGGAGTTTGTTTTCTAAAGAAACAGAACCAGAGAGACTTTGTGCTAATGACATCAGAGGCAGAAGGAAGCTACGACGAAAGTTTGTTCAGTTTGAGCCTTTTCCGCGCCTCTTTTCTTGACAGGAGACAAAGAATTTTTTTTTGGCAGAAACTGACCCACTCCAGAAAAAAGTAAAGCCTATATATGCCTGCATTGACGTTGGGAGACACATGATGGCCCTGGAATAAATCCCTCTCATGTACTTTGTACACGGAACTCCTGAACTTCCTCTTCTTCTTCCTCCATAGTATTGATATGTAGCCTAATCTAGCCTTGAACTCACTATGTAGCTCAGGCTGGCCTTCCACTTTGGATTCTCTTGCCTGGGATTACAGGCATGCATCACCACATGTGACTTCAGGGACCTCTTTTTTAGAGTAGCAGTCAAGGATCTCCACCAAAGAAAATGTCCAATGTGACAGGAGAATTAAGTCATGAAATGGGAAAACAAAAGGATTTGTGAAGGAAAGAGAAAAAAATGAACTGTTCAACAGAAACAACTAAAAACAAATTAAAGTCAGTGTCTTGAGAAATAGTAAAACATGTTGTCTCCACAGGATGTGATGAAAGAGTATAAGTAGGGTAAGAAAGAGTTTCTGGAATAAAAAGATGAGAGCTGGAACTTCAAATTTGTACAGCAGCACTGGAAGAAAAAGTTAAGGAAATGTCCCTGAGAATATATATTTAAAAAGGACACCAGAAGGAAAAACATAAGAAAATCACAAGAACAATTCAGAAGGTTCAGTAACTAACAATTTCTGCTAAAATAAGATGGTGGTTAAGGTAATGATCAAATAAGTAATGCAAAACCAGGCATGGTGGTGCATGCCTTTAATCCCAGCACTCGGGAGGCAGAGGCAGGAGGATCTCTGTGAGTTCAAGGCTAACCTGGTCTACATAGTGAGTTCCAGGCCAGCTGGGGCTACAGGGAGACCCTGTCTTAAAAAAAAAATTAGTGCAAGAAAAATGGTGTCCTAGTTTGTTCTTCATTGCTGTGACAAAATACTCTGACCACTACCAGCTTGGGGAAGAAAGGGTTTATTCAGTTTACATCTCCCAGGTCACAGTTCATCTGGGAGCCCAAGCTAGGAACTCAGGGTAGGAACCTAGAGGCAGGAGCCGGAGCACAGGCCGTGGAGGAACGCTGCTTACTGGCTTGCTCCCCTGGCCCC
>NW_008336888.1:4216038-4260211 GCF_000622305.1 Nannospalax galili
TGGCTTGCTCCCCTGGCCCCTGCTCAGCTTGCTCTCTTATCCAACACAGGCCCACCTGCCCAGGGGTGGCACCACCCACAGTGGGCTGGGCCCTCCCACATCACTCAACAATCAAGAAAATGCCCCACAGACATGGCCACAGGCCAGTCCAATGGAGTCAATTCCCCAATTGAGGCTCTCTCAACCCAGGTGTGTCAAGTTGACACTAAAGCTATCCAGCACAAACGGTTTGGAAAGATAAGAATCTTACTTGTCTTACTTGATAAGCTCCAAATGTAACAGCCATCCACATAAGGGATCTGCTGTCTTAACTGACACTCAACCCAGTTGAGCCTTCATCTGGCTCCAACCCTGTTACCAACTATCTGCTGCAACATAAGAGATCCAAGGTGGGATTACTTACCTGAGGCATCAACCCACAGAACTGCAAAAAATAATAAAAAAATAATAAGACTGTTATTTCAGGCCACTAAGTCTTGGGACACACACACAAATGTGTATCATCTCAAACTGAGTCTGGTGGTACACACCTATAATCCTGACACTTTTGAGGTAGAGATGGTTGAGTTCACAGCCGACCTAGCAAGATGTCAAAAAGCAAAACAAAAGCAACCCTAAGTACAAAAATAAAAACAGAGTATCCTCTGACCCCAAGTTCACATACTCTTTCCTCAATACCACCTTAGAAGTGTTTCTCAGCAGACACATTATTGGGGCAGTTTTTAATTTGCAGAACCTGACTGTACAGGACTCCTAGCATTCCAGGTTCTTACCAATGAATCTGATACCCCTCTCCTCAAACCACTGTGGCAACTGAAAATGCTCTCCATGTGTAATAGAATGACTCTCAAGGACAGCCCCAAGGGACATTTCCAGGTAGAGGAAGTTACTTTGAGATGGCTTAAAACTGAATTCTAGGGCCAAAGAGATGGTTCAGAGGTTGACTACTCTTGCAGAGGACCTGTGTTCGATTCCTAGCACCCACATGGTAGCTAACAACCATCCATAACATCAGTTCCAGGGGATCCGGCACCCTCTTATGACCTCTGCTGGCATTGCATGACAAGGGTGCACTTATATACATGCAGGCAATACACTTGTACATTTAACATAAAAAATAAAATATAAAAAAAACTGAATTCTAAACATGCAGTGGAAAAGACAAAGAGGTGTCCGTTATTGGGAAAGGAGAGGAAGGGAAAGCACGCAAAGTTATTCAAATTCAACTGCAAAGCACTCCAGCAGTCCTACTCTGACACCCAAATGCTGGGCAAGCCGCCTTTGGCACTGGTTTGGGAAGCTTTGCTGTATTTGGTGGGAATCATGCCCACGGGGGGAAAGGGTGTGGGAACAACAGAACCAAGTGGTGGTGAAAGGGGCAGCTAAGGAGTCATTTCTCCCAGACATTTGACACTCCACTGAAGCCCGAGAGGGGAAAATGCTAGGACCACACCCCAGACCTGCCAGTCTAAGTGCTGAATTCTTTCTATCTATCTAACAAGAAAATGATTATGATGGAGGTTGTTTAGATGGCCAAACAGACTATTTACCTTCAGTACGTAGAATCCAGTTGTCTAAGATGGCCTCACATGACTGAAGTCTGTATGAGTTTGCTAAAGCTGCTAAACAAAGTACTACAGGCTGAGTGGTTCAGACAAGAAAGGCCTCACAATTTTGGAGGCTGGAAGTTCATGATAAAGGTACTGGTAGGGCTGGTTCCTTCTGAGGACTAGGAGACTGTTCCGTTCTCTCCCCTAGCTTCTGGTGGCTTGCAGATATTCTCTGGTATTCCTAGGCTAGATCTTTTCCTCTATCCTTACACAGTGTCATTCCTGTGTGATTGTGTTCATGCCTCTTTTTATAAGGCTGGTAGTTGTGTTGAATTAGGGCTCACTGTATCTTAGCATGACCTTAACTAGCTGCTTCAGCAATGACTGTATTTCCAAACAATGTCACACTCTGGGGGACTGGGAATTAGGACCTCCTATATGAATCTGGGGAAGGGTTATAAAATTTCTCTCTCTCTCTCTCTCTCTCTCTCTCTCTCTCTCTCTCTAACTGTCATGCTTTGTTTCCAACAAGAAGAGTTATCTCAGATTTCTTCAACTTACACCTTGCATGACTCTTGGGTTAAAACCATGTAACAGAGCCATGTGAAAAATCTTACTAGCTCAGATGAAAGCGAGGCTCTGTCTCTTTCCCCAAGACAGCATGTTGCAGCCTGAGATTCACTATGGCAACAACAGAAAATGTCTGATGGGCCTCTAATCTGCTCCAGCGGACACACCTGTGAAAGGGGTGATGTACTCATGAGTCACAGCATCCATCAGAGGATCCCAAAGCACACCAGCTGACTAAAAACACCTGGGGAATCCAGCCACTCCTTGGAGATGAGGCACCTTCCAGTTTTAGAAGCCCAAGGAAGACACTTATGGACAGACAATGGCATTTGAGAGAATATGGGAAAGTCCAGCATCATTGAAAGTCTGGGAAGATGTATTCTGTTATTTATCTATTCATATGTTCATTGAGAAAGTTCTTACTGAGCATTCAAGATGAGCCAGGCAACTATGAAATTAAAAAAAATAAGCACACAAAAAATTCGTACTGTGAAGAAGGAGCTGAGAGCAACCAACAGTCTGCCCTAGCAGTGAGTAGTGAGCTGTGAACCTGAGAGGAGAGGGAATCTTCTCCAAAGGGGTAACAATGGTGCTGAAGGAATCAGACAAGAACATTCCAGGAGACAGGAGGCAGAATAGCTCATTCAAAGGCCCTGAGCTGGGGATGGCCTTGGTGTGTTTAATGAAAAACTGAAGATATTCTGTGAAGGAAGCAAGAAAGAGGCTGGAGGGCAGGTGTGGGTGCAGTGGGCCCACGTGGGGTGACAGGATTATCTCCAGACACTTCGAGAAGCCACAGAGGAATTATAAATAAGAGAGTGACAGGATTTGATTTCTGCTTTTCAATGAATTAATCAATTAACTTTTGTTTCTTCCTTTGTTTCCTTGTGTTGCTCAGGCTGCACTTCAATTTACAATCCTCCTTCCACCGCCTCCAGAGTGCTAAGATTATAGATCTGTATCACCACACCTAGCAGATTTCTATTTTAAAAACAATCGCTCTCCTCACAGTTCAGAATGGCAAAGATTAATGGTGGCACATGCCTGTAATCCTAACTCAGGAGGCACTGAAAGTAGCAGGATTGAAAGCTCAAGGCCAGCCTGTGCTACACATAATAAGCCCCATGGCCTGGGATATACAGCAAGACCCTGCATAAAGGAGAGAGGAGAGAGAGAGAGAGAGAGAGAGAGAGAGAGAGAGAGAGAGAGAGAGAGAGAAACAAAAACACCAACTTTAAAAACACAGTGTTCAGATAAGATTGGGGCTATTCATTTTCCCAGTTCTATGCTGGGTTTTTGTCTGCCTGAGTTTGGTAATGGGAGTATACCAGTGGGGATGGGGGTATAAAGATAATTAAGATTGTTTGAGATGGTCTGTATGAAATTCACAAAAATTCAATAAAAACAAATTTTAAAAAGAGAAAAAAAACCTACACAGTATTGGCAAAGATGTGATAAAAAAGAAGACTCATGTACTTTTTTTGGTTGTAAATATAAATTAACACAGACCTTAAAGGGAGAAATGCAACAACATTTATCAGAAGGAAAAATAAACATTTAACCCAGGACTTTTCTTATGAATTTATCTGCAGGTGTGTTTCAGAATCAGTGTGTACAGTTCCCTGTAGAAGCTTTGCAAAGATTGAAGAAGACCTGTATATTAAGAAGGATCTAAATACAACAATATGAAATGTCAATGACTATAGGTTGAAAATAGATTGGCTTAGATGATATGGTCTGGCTATCAACTGTAAAGATTGACAATGGCTGTCTTTACTCTGGAGAGGTTGAGAACCTAGTAACTGCTCAGTCTATGTAGCTAGACATTTCAGCAGCCCAGTCTGGCACTGAAGGCCTGGAGGATTTCTGGAGAGCACTGGTCATAGTCCATGCTGGGAGGATGAGAAGGCCGGGTTCTGACACCAATGACAGATGGCAGCAACAGCTGAGTAGTGGCAGCAGGGGCAACAGGGCAGATGAATTTGTCAGGAAGAAACCAAGGCTCCCAGGCCCCCCCCAAAAAAAAAAAACAAAAAACCCAAAACAAAAGCTTTTCCCTTGGACAGACTTAAATCTTGGGTGCCACTGGAGGTTGCCACCCATACTTGGGGTGGGTCTCCCTACTTTGATTAAACCTAATCAAGAAAATACCCATGGGTGTGTCCAGAGACTTGTCTCCTAGTTAATTCCAGATCCAGTGAAGTTTACAACCAAGATTAACTATCATAAGGAGGAAGGAGGAAAATCTTGGGAAAGGACAGAAAGGAGAGTCAGGAAGAGGAGGATCAGACTGCAGTACAGCCCTGAGAAATCCACTGGGTGAAGAGTGTCTGCTCCAGGAGCCCTAGGCCTGGCAGGAATAGCTCTGGCTAAGCCCTACACTGGGCTCTGTGGTTGGCTAGGAGCACCCTGGGAAGGGCAGATGACAACTGTGAAGGTTCCCACAATGCACCAGCTGTAGGTTATGGACTAAGGACACACCTCTCAGAAGCTGTCTCTGGAAGACAAATCAAATTGAAAATGCAAGGGAATAAAAAACTATCTTTGATTAGGGCATCAATGACAGGTGACATAGAAGCCAGGGGAACAGTCAAACTCACTGTTGACTGTTGATGCTAGAGATGATGATGGAGACTTGGGCACCACTGAGAGCAGTGAAGATGAAGAGAACTGGACAAGTGTGGGATGTAAGGATGGTTTGGATGTGAGGGTGTGGAGAAAGCAAGGGAGAAAGTAGGGCTCTTGCTTGACTTCCTGGGTGGGGGTATCACTTACCTATAGGAGAGACAGTTTCAGGATAGTGTGTAGGAGGGAGAGAATTATGGGCTTGGTTTTGGACATGTTGAGTATGAAGTTTCTGTGAGTCATTAAGTCTGAGCTTCATGAGGAATGTGATCTGTGAGTCTGGAGTTTAGACTTCCTACCTTTTCCTCTCTCGATACTGCAAGAATTGCAAAGAACAATTGACAATTTTCAGGTGAAGAGAGGAGACAAGAGCCTCCTAGCAGGGGAGAAATAAGTGCAGAGGCCTGGCAGGTTTAGAGAGAAGGTACAGAGGGCTTCAGTCTGAGATTGGCATAGCATGGTTTATATCTAGAACCATTTCTAGAGCCAACACAGCAGACAGATCGTAGGGAGGCCAAGTAGAGTTAGCTCTGATTTATTTCCTGCTGTTATAACTGAACATCATGGACTGGATAATTTATAAACAATAAAGGCTTATTTAGCTCATAGATTGGAAGGCAGAAGAGTTCAGCATTACAGAGTCATAGTTGATGAGAGCCTTCTTAAAGACAGGGACTCTCTGGAGAACTCCAAGATGGCCCAGGAAATCCCATGGCAAAGGCAGCAGACGTGACAGGCCTATCCTGGAGATAACCCATTAACCATGAATCTAGTATAGAACTGATCCACTAACCAGGGCAGAGTCCTAGGCCTAATTACCTTCCAGAAGCCCCACCTCTTAATACCTTAGGTGGAACTGAATCTCAACATGGGTGCTGGTGGGGACATTCAAGCCTTCATAGTCAGGATGGCATAATGTAGCTGTGCAAACATTGGGCTGATAGGGGTGGAGAAGAAGGTTTTACTTGGCTGAGAACAGGATGGGAGTATGTGGACTAGCTGAGGATAACCCTGGACTTTCTAGATTGAGTGACTGTATGAGCAATGAGGTCATGTCTCCAAAGCAAACATGGGAGGAAAATCCGGCCTGTGTTGGAAGAGGAAGGAGGAAGGAGTTGTCAACCAACTTAAGCTTGACTTTTGTTCCCAGAACAGGCCCTTTGTGGTTTTCTCACAGTCCATTACTGGTCACACTTAAAGCAGTCCTGGGCTGGGGTCTACAGGAGGGTTTTATTCTTCCCCCCTTGACTCCCACCTCAGACTTATGATCAAAGCCTAAACATGTTGAAATCAAACTGTCTTGCCTCTTCCCACTTGTTTGTTCTTACCAGGGCATGCATGGTGCCCCCTTGACTTACCTCATGGCCTTCAGTCTTTGCCCACATCTGTCCTTGACATTTTCCGTAAGTTCCATCATGTTCCCTGCTCTCCATACTCTTGTTAAAACTACCAGTGCTTTGTTGCTGGAGAGTTGGCATCTACCTTCTTAGTCAGGCCTCATGGTCCTTGTGTTCCAGTCACTCTACTCCCTTCACCTACTGAAGTATTTCTCTTCTTTCCAGTGAAGGCTGTCATCTCCCAAAGACACATTCTATGAAGCCATCTCATGGTACCCCAGGCTACTTGGCTTACTCTTGAAAACTCTCATGGTACCCATGAGCCTTCGTCACACTGTAGGACTGCTTGAATGGACTCCGGGCCTTCCTCCCAATCCTCCTGAACTCATTGTCAGGGTAGATATCAAGGCTTGTGTCTAGTGTGTCCTTCATGAAGGAAGGTCAGCCTACATCCACTGTCCCTGAATCTCAGCTCTGTTCCCTTGGCTTCCAAGTCAACTCTCCCTCAATTCTGCCCAAGACCCAGACCATGACTTGACTCTGCCATTCTACCAGGGGCTGGCTCTGATCAGCTTAGTTCAAGGTTGGGACCACATTGGCAGTTCCCAAACCTTAGCCTGGAAAGTGACCTTTGGTAGCATGGAGCTGCAAGACACTGGACCTGGCTGAGGGTACTTTTCCCTACACCTCTTCACCCGTCCCACCTTCCACTAAGCTAGGACCCCTGGCTATGAATGACAGAGAAGCAAAAATGTTGTTTGTTTATTTTAAACACCATATGGAAAAGTTTAGGCCCAAGAGTGAAGAGAAAACTGTCGCTTCGCCAAGTAAAGCAAAAGTCAGATCTTCCAAGGTCAGTTTACAAAGGAAGATCATAGTCCTCCAAAGGTCCACAATGTATACAGGCTTGCTGCTGGTCCTGGGCAGTGCTGTTATCAGGGAGGTGGCACCTTTAAGAAGGAAGGCCTTATGAGATGTCCTCAGGTACTGGTGATGTGCCTTTGAAAGACATTACGGGAATCCAGCCCCTTCCTTGTGTTCTACTCCCTCTGTGGGCTTTGCCTCACCATATGCTTTCACCATGATATGCTGCCTTACCACAGGCCAGGGTAACATCAACTGGTCATGGACTGGGACTGTCTTCAGGAATCAGCATTCAGTGGGGCTCCTTGATTAAAATGACCACCACCATACAAGAAGGGTATTTAAATAGTCAGTGGCCAGAAGCTCAGGGATAACTAAAAGCCACTTGGGTCTCCACCAAGAGTCAGACAGCCCAGCCTGGTTGATTAAAAGGCATCTGCTCATTATATAGTTGTTAGTGATCTTGAATCCTCCAGCTTTCCCCTTAAGCCTTAAATCCATGTCAGGCACACAGCAAGCCTTCAATAAATATCTGTTAAGTAGATGGATCAACAAAATTTTTAAAACATTTTTTTCTGATAAATCATTTGTACAAGAAAACCTCAAATATCACTTGGATGTTTCATGCTTTTTTTGTTTCAAAGAACATCATTTAAAAAATATTATCCCTGTGAGGGCTACAATGTCTAGAGAGGGCTTGGACCACTCTGGACTCCTGGTGGGTATTAATGGCTACATTCTATCTTTCTTGGAGGTGGTCTTACAAGAGGCATCTCACTTATAATAGAGGATGCCATGTACAGGAAGAGGATGCCATGTACAGGAAGAGATGCCATGTACAGGATATAGCTACTGTAGACAGCATGTCACACCTGAAACAGCAGTATGAGCTTTCCTCATGACAGGGCGATGGCAAGCTATCCTTTCCTCTCATAGATACATAGATAATGCTGGCAAATCTGAGGTCAGAATTCAGTAGAACAGCCTCTGAAACTTTGGAGTGGGGAAAATCCTTTGACAAATGGCTGACCACTGTCTACATGGCTGCTCATCCATAACTGCATAGGATTTCTGACATGTTAACACCTTCTTGGTTCTGAGGACCTGTCCCCACGCCCCTGAAAGTCACAGAGCCGGATGGATTCTTAGCTCTATGTTTTGCAGCCAGTTGGCTAAGATTTGCAGCAAATTGGCTAAGATTTGCAGTTTCACCAGCACAGCTAAGAAGAAATGTGTGGGTGTGTGTGTGTGTGCGTGCACACACACACACACACACGCACACTCATGCTTGTGCTATGTGGTCAGGTAGAAGTGGTGTGGCTCACTGAGGAGGAAAGAGCCTGCCACTTTGGGAACTAGGTGTCTCTGAGAGTTGGTTCAAGGGCTGACCATGTTCATGAACTGTCGAGGGCATGGGTGTGGCCTGAGGCTTCAGATGAACAAAAATAACAAAACATATGCCTTTAGCATCCTAGTAATCCTAGGTTCCACTAAGATCACTGTATGTTTTCCATTAAATACTTTTAGCATGTTTTTGGCCATGTTAGTCTGAGTGTTTTTTGCAGCCTCTGGAATGAAGAATGCATTTGTTAATATAGGGCTCGAACGGGGATCTGTTCCCTTCTAGTTTGTGCTACCTTTCTCATTGCTGTGACCAAAATACCTAACAAAAACCACTCATGGAGGGAAGAGCTTGTTTGTGGCTTACAATTCGAGGGGATGCAGTTTATTATGGCATGGATATTGTATTGGGAGCTGTGAAGCATCTGGTCACATTGTATCTGCATCAGGAGGGGTATGAGGCATCTGGTCACATTGTATCTGCATCAGGAGGGGTGTGAGGCATCTGGTCATATTGTATCTGCAGTTCCATAGCAGACAGAGATGAATACTAGTGCTCAGCTCACTTTCTCCTTTCTATTCAGCCCAGGGCCCCAGCCAATAGAATAGTCGCTCCCACATTCAGGTGGGTCTTATTCCCCTATCAGTTAAATATTTCTAGAAATACCCTCATAAACACACCCCCAGATAAATTTCCATGGTGATTCTAAATCCAAACAAATTGGCCATGAACATTAGCCATCACACAGTTCTTCCTATTTGGGTTCACTTACCCCCAGCTTATGAAGTCAAAGATCTTGTATGAGTGCATGTGAGCATATGAGACAGTAGAACCTGGCAGGATTTCAGGCTCCCCAACAGTCTCTGGATGGGGGGGTTGTTCAGGGAAGAGGCTAGAAGTGCACTGTGGAGCTGGGTGGAGAGACAGCCTATGCTCTGCTCACAAGTACTGCTTCCCCTCTCTGCCAGCTGGCCTCAGTTGTTCCTCTGGATTCTAGCAAGGTGGTCTGGAAGGTGAGGGGGAGGAGGGAGGAAGTTGGCCTCCTCGCTGGTTTGACTCATGGCTGTAATTTGTCAATGCACTGACAGCATTTTTCTTTTTCAGTCAAACGAGGCTTTTGTTGGATGTTTGAGTGAAAGGCATGATATACTCACATAATTGAAACCCTACCGTGGGGTGTAAAAAAAATCAGTTATTATTGTGTGAGCAATTGTATATTCCTGAAAACCAGAGAGTATAATTTAAAGTCCAGAATCAAATCTCAATAGACTTGTTACACTGCTTGAGTGCATTATGGGGGAGAGAGAGAGAGAGAGAGAGAGAGAGAGAGAGAGAGAGAGAGGAGAAGAGAAGAGAAGAGAAGAGAAGAGAATGAGAGCAAGGGAGGGGAGAATGCAGGGGGAGCTAGGAACCGGGTGGTGTGGGCATGAGGTGGGGGACCCTCTGAAGCTTGGTCTGAAGCTCAGAGGCTCGGTCTTCATGTCTGGCCTTCAGCAGGTTCAGCATGATGTGGGACACATCCTGGGTACTTCGAGGTGCTGGTAAGGGAGTAACTCAGAAAAAGTTGGACAAGAATAAATGTGTGCTTATCAGGGGAAAGTTCTGGGGGAGGTTGTATGACTCTGGATTGTCACCAGTGAGCTTTCTTTTGGTCACCTACATGACTTGTTGACTTGTTCGGAGCTCATGACCTTAAACTTACACCTAGATTCAGGGGTCCACTGACCCCACTACTTCTGTCCTCATTGAGTACCTGTTGTTCTGCTGCCTATCAGTTACTTTGATCACAGTTCTCAACGATGTCTGTACCCAAGAAATGGTCTCCCTGTGTGTGTATGCCTGTGTGCATGTTCATATGTATGCCGGTGCATGTGCAAGCATGTAGAGGTCAGAAGTCAACCTTGGGTGTCATTCCTCAGGAGCTGTCCACCTTGTTTGAAAGAGGCTCTTTCATTAGCTGGGATTATAAACTAATGCCTGACTTTTTATGCCAGTTCTAGGGATCGAACTGAGGTCCTTATGATGACAAATGGAATACAGTATGAGTTTTCTCTCCAGCCCAGAAATGGTTCTCATAATACCTTGTCCTCTTGACCCTTGATCTCCTTTCCCTTGTTCACCCTGGACCTTCCCATTGCTAAGAGCCACAAAGCCTCTATAGCTTCTTCAAGTACACCTAACTTCTCAGCCCTGTTCACTGTTTCCAGAACCCAACTTTCATTATTTTTCAACTGGATCACTATAAAAAGCCACCAATCTTACTATATTTTAAGTGTCCCTTATCACCCTTATGTGATCTATCTCCCCCTTGCCCAACATAAATTCCAAGGTCAGCCATCATGTCACACAATAACTCCCCTATTCATTTCCTGCTGTGTAGACTTCACAGTTTCAAGCCTGGTTGAATCCAGCCATTTGTTCACACCTGTCCCACCTCCACCTGCTCAGCAGCCCATCCCTGCCGTTTAACATGGTGGATCAAAGTTCGCAAACATGTGGTGGGATTTATGTTTAAATTCAAGCGAGTCTTTTTTGTTTACTAAAAACCCAGCTGTATTTTGCCTACTTTTGACTACTGTCTTACTTTCTCTCCTCAGTGTCTCTGCCCCCTCTCTTGCTCAGCTGCTGATACTGCTTCTGATTTGACTTAGGAAATAAGAAAATTGGAAGAGGATTTCAGCAGACCCCTGTGATCATGACTACTCCTCTAGCAGAAACCAAACCCACATCCTACTCCCTGTCTGTGGCCAAGTAGTTTCTGCACCCTGATGCACAGAACCTGTGAATGTGTCATTCTACAGGGCAGAAGGGATGATTCAGCCATGATTAAGTAGAGGCTCTTGAGATGGGATGATTACTCTGGATCATCTGGGTGGCCCCATGCAGCAGATGAATCCTTAAGCAAAAAGTAAGAAAGTCATACTCAGAAAAGGTGACATATGCATAGAAGCAAAGACATTAGTGCCATGCCATGTGTCTAGCTTTGAACATGAAAAAGTGGCCAGGAAGGCAAGGAATGAAGCAACTTTTAGAAACAGCAAAGGAGCCACTCCAGAATAAAGGTAATCCTTCCAATGACTGGATTTTAGGAATTCTAGCTCCAGAACTTTAAGCTGATAATTTTGTTTTGTTGTCTAATTTTGAGATAATGTCTTATTATATAGACCTGGCTGGCTTGGACCTTGACATGTAGCCCACTTGTCATCCAATCTGAGATTCTCCTCCTTCAACCTCTTAAATGCTGGGATTACAAACATACCATCACCATGCCTGGTTTGTGTTTACTTTAAGCTGCCAAATTTCTACTAATTACACAGTTAAAATGAGTTGCTCCTCTTGTACTTCAGCCAACCATTTACCCCTCTTTTCTGTTATTGAATTGCCCCCTCTCCTAGCTAGCCTCATTATCACATAAACACACTATTGTTTCTTTTTTTTTTTCTCTTGCCTGTAGAAAAGTAGAAACATACAACCTTGAGACTATTCTTTTCTGGCTTGGAAACTGATTCTCTGTACTGAAGAGTATGTCTTTTATCTCATTCTCTGTTAAACTCACTTGAATCAGGCTTTTTACTCATCCATCTCCATTCCATTCAACTTTTCATGCCAAGGTCACAGATGACCCGCAGTTACAGTTACGACATCCAACAGTCCATTCTGGCTTGTCTTCTTAAATGAGCCACCAGAACGTTTGACACAACCACTTCATTTCTTGAAGTCCTTTCTTTGTGGTTTCTGGAACATGAAAATCTATTAGTTCTATTTGATGACCCTTTTCTGTTTCCTCTATGGGTCCTCCATAGATCTATAGATGTTGGAGTGCCCCAGGCTCTGCCTGCAGATCCCTCTTTTTGACCTATTGCTAGTGGTTCCATCCAGGCTCATGGTGCAAAATGTCATCTATGGGCTGATGACTCCCTGGGCATGGTTTATCTTCATTATCAAGTTGAGTAGAGTTAGGATCACCTAGGGGACAAAATGCTGAGTGTTTCTATGAGGCTGTTTCCAGAGAGGTTTAACTGAAGAAGAAAAATTCACCCTGAATGTGGGTCCCAGACTGGATAAAAAGGAGAAAGAAAGCTAAGGACCAGTATTTATCTCTGCTTGCTAAGATGCAATGTGGACCTCATGCCCAAGATGCACTAAACTACCTCATGCCTTTCCTGCTAGGAAGGACTGTCTTGCCTCAGACTGTGAACCAAAGTAAATCTTTCCATCCTTAAGCTACTTATGTCACAGTAATGAAAAAAAAAAACAAAAAAAACAAAAAAAAAAAACACCTTCCAACTTCATGTCTGTAGCCAGTGCATCCAATTGGACTTATCTATCCAGTCCTGGGCTCGATGTGCCTACTTGAGTATCTGCCAGTGACTTACCTTACTGCTCTAACACTGAACTTCTTAGTTTACACTCTTCCTCCCATAGGTCCTTTCCTCTCAGTGAATGCCACACTGCCCTTCTGATTTCCCAGGTGAAACACCTTGGAGTCATCCTTCTCTGTCATCTCCACACGACTTATCAGCAAATCCTTTTGTCCCTTCAAAAACGCATTCAGATCTGACCTTCCCATGACTTCTACCATGGCTACTGTTTCCAGTCAAATCTTTCACTTGGATCAAAATGAAAATTAGACTGTCTCGTTCTACTGTTTATTTTCATGAGTTCCTTTCTGACTTCGAGCATAGGCCAGAGTCCTCTCAGAGCCCTGTGAGGCTCTTCCTGATCTGACCTTTCTTACCCTCTGCCTTCTTCCTCCATTGCTTGACTTTGCCCACGACACTGCAGCCTCATGCCCCCTGCCAATTGCTCCAACACACCAAGCACGATTCCTGCTCAGCTGCAAAGGACTTGATTGAAGTGTAGATCTGCCTCTACTGAGTCCTGAGCTCACCTTCTACAGCAGTGTCCATTCATCAAAACCAAAAGTGGCCTCCCCTCCACCCCAGACACAAGAGTCTCAATGACCCCAAGATGGCAAGCCAGTTAAATGTACATGCTAAAGTCACACAGTCATTTAATCCCACTGCTTCTTGCCTCACAGAAGGCCCAGCCCCTCTGTACCCTCCAGGGAGCCCATTCCCAGTTCCATTACCGGCCTTGTTCCCTTAGTGCCTCCAGGATGTCTTTCAGCTAAGGTTTGTGTGACAGATCCAAATCCCTACTGTTTCCTTTATTGCACTTCCAAGCAGCTTTGATTTTTTTTTTTTAAATCACATCCATAAATGCTACCAGAACATAAAGAAATAATATGATCCTTGATGGTCAAGTGGTGTGTTGAGCAAAGGCTAGTTCCATGCTTGGTGTCAGCAGTACTAAGGCTGGGGATTCTTCTTGAAGGATCTTTCTGAGCCTGACTTAGGGAGATAGCGGCTTTGCTTCTGCAGAGGCAGAACATTCAGGCCCAAAGGGGAGCAGAAAGTCACAGTAACTCTAAAGGAATATGGAATGCCACTTTCTGCTCATAAACTAAATTGTGCTGGGTCACAAAGAGCTCCCTCATTGGGAAGGGCTTCCTCATTGAGAAGGGTGGTGAGACTGAGGAAGAAATGTTTCCCTGGGCCTCAATTCCTCTGGGCATCCTGTTCCTCTTGCTTCATTCTGCTGCCTGAGTATTTTCTTTCTTTCCTTCCTCACAATAATTTTATTGGTCATCTTCTGAAGGGTGAAAGGACTCTCTGGTGTTTATTTGTTTTTCTGGGCTACAAACTTGCCCAGCTTGTGACTCTAGTCACCTTGAGGCAGAAGCTCAGAACAGTAACGACCAATTAAAATACAGCAACAGCAGCAGCAATAGCACCAGCAGCAGCAAGAACTGACTGGCATGGATTAAAATCACAGGAACATACGGGATAAAGATCTTCTCCCAGGCTGGAGGCTGCTCCTCTGTCAGATAGGGCTCAGATAATCAACCACAGCTGCTTTTCCTGAGAAAGGGATTCTGGGCTTTTCTTACTGTCCTAATGAAAGTTCTTTGTTATCAGCCAGATCCTTCACACTGCATCTTCAGCCTGCTTCCTGCCTCCCAAGTGAGCCTTTCTTGGGTTTTTAATGGTCCCCCCCCTTTTTTTCTAGTTTATCACTGTAAGCCTTTCTTCCTATTTTTTTCTTCCCTTTCTGATTTCTCGCTCTTCTCTTATCCTTTTACTTTATAGAGCACTGGGTTCCCTGTGGACAGCACTGTTTCACATTAGTGTCTCGTCACATTGTGACAGCTCCTGTCTATGCAGCATTTGCTGTGTGACAGTTCAATGTCACACACCCACAATGCATTGTCCTGCAGAATACTGAGAGAGCCAGGCTCAGGTCACCTGAGTGGGGCTCAGTACCTGAGAGTGCCTGCCTCGGTCCTGATCTGTTACTGTCAGCCCCATCTGATTTTTTAAAAGATATTTATTTTTTATTTTAGTATATGAGTGTATTACCTGCATGTAGGTAAGTACATCCATGTCATGCAATGCCCAAGGAGGTCAGAAGAGGCTGTCAGATCCCCTGGGACTGGAGTTATAGACAGTTGTTAGTTGCCATGTGGGTGCTGGGATTCCAATCTGGGTCTTCTGCAAGAACAACCTGTGTACTTAACTGTTGAGCCGTCTCAGCAGTTAAGGGTATAGAATTCACCCAGGACCACAGGGCTAAAGGAAAAACAAGTCACAACTGTTAAACTACTTGACTTCAGAGTCATGGGAATGTTAACAAATATACGCCAAGTATCTGCACAGCTTTTAAGGGCACCCTTGTTAAATATAAAAGGTTTTCAAACATTTGAAAAAAGCCTTTAGCACAAGTTCAGGGATCCAGCTAACCAAATAGAAAACTCAGAATAGTTTTTATTATTATTCAAAGCTGAAATAATGCAGAAAGCAGAAGAAAATTTCAAATAAATTAAAAACAATATCCTTGAAGAATTAGAAGACATTGCATCCATAAAACAAAACCAGGATAAAAATGGGCATTCAAAAAATAAGAAAACATTTGTAGACCTAATATTCATATTAGAATTGAATACAATGTCACTTCTCATTCACAGGGGCCATGTTCTAAGACCCCTAGTGGATACCTGAAACTGCAGGTAGTACCAAACCCTAGATACTACACATACATACCAATGATGAAGTTGAATTCAGGCAAGAAAGAGATTAACGATAACAATAGGATAGAGCAGTTATAATGATATGCAGTAGTAAAAGTTGTTGGAATGTGTTCTCTCTCTCTCTCTCTCAAAATATTTACTCTCGAGAGGAAGAGAGAAAGATGAAGAAACGACTGGGATAGAGTGTTAGGCTACATGAAAGGACTGAGTAAGTATCAGCTCTGTGATAGCTCAATAGTCAAGACAGCTACTAAGTGACTAAGGAGCAGGTACTGTACATAGAACGGACACTCTGGACAAAGGGATGACTCAGGTCTGGGGCAGGGCAGAGTGGACAAGCATGTGAGCAGTGTACATGTTAAAACTTATAAATTGTATCCAGAATTTTCCATGTAAAACATTCAGACCATGGTGGCTACAGGTAGTTGAAACTGTGCAGAGCAAAACTGCAGGTGAGAGCAGTTACAGGGCTCCACAGAACACTGGATATAGTCAGCTTGAAAACAGTCTCCCAGGAAAGAAGATGGAAATGAATAAAAGAGAAAAGATAAAAATCTGAAAAACAATCCGAGAAGTCAAATATCAAATAGGAATTCCATAAAGAAAGAGGGGAAGGGCTGGAGAGACAACTCAGTGGTTAAGAGCAATGGCTGATTTTGCAGAGGACCCAGGTTCAGTTCCTAACACTCACATAGTGGTTCACAACTGTCCATAACTCCAGGGGATCCAGTGCCCTCTTCTGGCCTTCTCAGGCATTGCCTGACACCAGTGCACTTACATGTATGCAGGCAATACACTCATACACATAAAATAAAAATAAATTTAAAAAAAAGTTTTTTAAATAAAGGGGAACATCATGAACAGTAAGAAATAGATGTGAAATAACTAATACAATGGGCCAGAGAGATGGCTCAGTGGTTAAGAGTACATACTGCTCTTGAAGAGGACCCAAATTCAGATCCCAGCATCCACATCAGACAGCTTATAATAGTTTATAACTCTTGGATGCTCTGGGGCCTCCAAGACCTTCTTCTGGCCTCTGAGGCCACCTACATTCATGTCCACCTCTTTCTCCCCCCCTCTCACATATGAATAATTAAAAATAAAAATTTTTTTGGTCTGTTTGAAACAGGGTCTCCTTGTAGCTCCAGCTGGCCTGGAACTCACTATGAAGATGAGACTGGCCTTGAACTCACAGAGATCCGCCTGCCTCTGCCTCCCAAATGCTGGGACTACAGGTATGTGACACCACGCCTGGCCCTTAAAAATAAATCTTTTTTAAAGAACCAATTCAAGGGGGCTGGAGAGATGGCTCAGTGCTCCATGGCGGCTACAAACTGTCCTTAACTCTAGTTTCAGGGGAATCCGACGCCCTCTTCTGACCTCTGAGGAATTGTGCAACACAGGTACACTCACATACATGCAGGCAATACACTCCTACACATAAAATAAAAATATTAAAAAGGAACCAATTCAAGAAAATTTGTACCAAATGCCCAGTGTATTGAAAAAAAAAAAAGATATAAAACAGTGTAAATTTTTAGAACACAAAAGATAAATGTTCACAAAACTTCTAGAAGAAAAACGTTTTCAATAAACCAAGAACTAGAATGTTTCTCAGGCTTTCATCAATACCATTGAACCTTAGAAGACATCAGAGAAGTATTCATAAAATTCTGAAGAAAAATTACTTCTGAACAGTCAATTAAACGTGAACCAAAACAAGTCATTTTTCAGATAAGCAGCCTCAATAAATTCACTTTTCACAAATTCTTTCACAAGAGGCTGCTAAAGGGTATGGTTCACCAAAACAAGGGAACGAAACAAAAACACAGCCCAGGAAACAGCTGGTTCAACACAGGAGGGAGTTGAAGGGAAGTCCCTGGTAACACGGTACAGTAATTTTAGAAGCCTATCAGTTCAGAGAGGAGCCACAGGAGGGACTACACCAATCATCTGTATTCAAGCAGTAACAAAAACAAAAGATCCGATAGCTCACCACATGCATTAGTCTTTGTTAAAAGGCATTTTTAAAAAGATTGGAAGAATTAATGGGAAATACCTCAAAATCCAAGCAAACATGACCAAAAGGATGATTATTAACTTCAGGAAAACAAATTGTAAGCCAGATGGTATGGCACATGACTATAATCTCAGCTCTTGGGAAGTGGGGGCAGGAGGATCAGAGTTCAAATACTCTCTGGCTACATAGCAAGTTTGAGGCCAACCTAGGTTACATGAGATTGTCTCAAAAAAAAAAAATAAAATAAAATAAAAACAGTCAAGCAACCCAAGCTTTCAAAGACAAATCTGACTGTCCTATGTGCTACTGTTTCCAAAAAAAGTCACTTTTGATATGAAGACCTCATGCTTTCTACCACCTAGGTAGAAAGTCAACGGGCTTCTCTGTGAGACTGCCTTCTCATCCAGGCTACGAGGAGCCTTAGGAGACTAGAGGATTCCCCTGGGGCCCTGTTATAGCTACTGTGAGGCTCTTCCATCCTACACTTGCAGCTAGCAACACATCCACCCTGATTTACTACCTCCCTCACTCAGGATCCAGAATTGTATTTCATTACAAGTGAGTGGTGTGCACCATTTTCTGACCCAGGCTCCTGAGACTCACCTTCAGGACTCTCTCTTGCCTCCTCCAACTGCTTCTTGGCAGGACCATCTTCCTCTTTGCTGGATGACTGCTCAACAGAAAACTTTTGGTGCAGTTTCTTGAGCATCTGTCCCCCAGGATCACCCTCAACTCCCGAGAGCCCAGATGTGGTCTGCTTTCCCTCTGACTATGTGTTTTCAGTCCTTCTTATGTGACACCAAGAGTTCTTAGCTCCACGGGGGGTTTACCAGGTTGACTGACTGTGGCTTCAAGTTTGGGTGACTGGTGCAGAGCCACTCCCTGGATATCACAGTTTCTCTGTCAGTAGCATGATCTGCATTGCTATGGCCTGTAGGCTCTGCTTTATGAAATTCTGTGTCCCCTTGAATCCTTTGTGTCTGTGGCATTTTTATGACTTCCTGTGACTAAAATAAAAGTTGGGTTTTTTTGTTTTTTTTTTCCCAAAATGAGCGAGGTCCGTGATGCCCTCTATACTTTATCTACCTCTCAGCATGGAAGAACTGGGAAACATCCACAGACTGCCTCCCTAGTCCTCCCCTTCCTCCTGGTGTCAGTTGTTTTGGGTCTGGTACTGATATTCTGTAAGGCCTCAAGCAGGCCACCCTACCCAGCTGCTTCCAGCCTACTTTAGTTCGGCTCAACATCGTGAGGCCACCAACCTTTGCATTTGAATCTTCTGCATCTCTGCTTGGCCTGTCATGGAACCTGTCCTCTTCTGACCCCTTTCACTCACGTCCCCTGCATAGATTGTTTTCTGTGAAAATGTAGTTAACAGGTCGGGTTTGAGGCTGGCCCCGAGTAAACAGGTCAGTAATTGTGTGGACAAATGGAAGGAATGAGAGCTGGTGCAGAATTGAGAATAAGTTTTTTTTTCTTTAACTTTTTATATTAGTAATAAATGCAGTGGAAACCAAAATGAATAAATAAATCCTTCCTCCCTTAAGTTGCTTCTGATGGACATTTTGCACAGCAAGGAAAAAAGTAATGCAATGCAAAAGGAAATGTAGTAAATTTTTAGGCTCAGCTATGAATAACACTTAATGATAGTCATAAAAGTATATTAGCATAAAGTATGAATATTAATTTATCTGAAATGTGAACTATCGAAGTGAAGAATGTGTGCATGCATATTCTTATATAACATAAAGGCTAAATTCTCTTTTTCTACAGTAGGATGTTAATACATGTGTGTCTAAAATGAAAAGAATGAAGAACCGTATTACTTGAAACTATGGAAGAAATCACCAGAAACATGTCTAAAAGAACTGAAATGTGGGATTCCAGGGTGAAAAGAGGGTAGGCTAAGGGATTTCTATTTTATGTCAAATCTTTGTTGTAGCTTTTGATGCTCAAATCACTATTGGTCTGATCAAAATTAATAATAAAAGTAATTTCAAAATCAGCCTGCTCACTTGATTTCTCTTTTATACCCTCATAAAACTAGAACCTAGAGAGGGAAATTTTCACCTCCCTGGGCATTTTACCCTTTGAACAGAATGTACTGCGTGACTCCTTCCTCTTCCCTTTATTATAGAACAGAGCAGTAGTTTTTATAACCCCAAACAGCACAAAATCTTCATCCCAATTGTTCTAGTTTGCTTTTCCTTGCTGTGACAAATCATGACCGAAACCAACTTAGGGAGGGAAGGGTTTATTTGGATCATAGGTTACAGTCCATCATCAAGGGAAGCCGAGGCAGGAACTTGAGGCAGGAACCTGGAAGGAGGAACTGAAGCAGAGACCATGGAGGAAGCTGCTTACTGGCTTGCTTCCCTGGGCTTGCTCAACTACCTTTCTTAAACAGCAGAGGCCCACCTGCTCAGGGATGGCACCGCCCACAGACAACTGGTCCCGCCTATGCCCCGCCTACTGTCAATTAACAGTCAAGAAAATGCTCCACAGACATGCCACAGGCCAGTCTGATGGAGGCACTTCCAAGCTGAAGTTCTCCCTTCCTAGGTGTGCCTAAATTTGTGTCAAGTTGTCAAAAACTAATCAGAACACTAATATTTGGCGTTGAAATTAATCTTATAGTTATGTTTGACTTAGGTCATCAATTATATTGGGAAAGGTCAGATGGGGACAAATTTAAATACTGTCCACTGTCTCTGGCCTCATGGCAATCCTCCTGCCTCAGCCTGCTGGGTGCTGGACTTGCTGATATGTGCTTTCATGACCTGCTTTCCCTAAGTGTTTATCAAATATTACATGATGCTCAGTGCTGACAGTGCTGGGGGCGGGGGAGCAGAAGAAACATTCTTTCCTTTCAAGGACTTTAAAATCCAAGTGCTGGTCCAAGAAACTCCAACTCTCCCCTTAAACAAGAGCAAGCACAAACAAACAAGCAAGCAAACAAAAAATACCTGGGTAAGTGAAGCAAGACAGAGCTGTCAGCAGAATTAAATGAGCAAGTGTAAGGGGCAGGAAGAGGTGCTGTGTGTGCCGTGAGTAGAGGGCAGGGAAAGAGGGAGCAGTTTGATCCAACCAGAGAGAAGGTGAAACGTGGCCAAGTGCTCAGCTGTCCTGTTTAAACCAAACCAAACCAAAACAAAACAAAACAAAACACCCGTCTTCTTGGAGTCTTCTGGTTGACTGCCATCTTCCTCTCCTGCCCCTCACTTACAAAGCAGTCAGGTCTCTTGTAGTCAAGGTTCCTCTCTAGATGTGCATGTGACACAGAGGTTAAGCTGTTGCATGGCAATTTGTTCACTGTTGTTCTAAGGCCCACCTGTTTGTGAGGTGTGTGTTCTGGCAGCCTAGTCTTAAGCTTAGCTCAGGGCTCAAGCTAGTGGGCTGAACCAGATGGTGAGTATTGTTTATCACAAGGAGGACAGTGTGAGGTTGGAAGTGGGTCTCCCTGCCCCTGTGCAGGCCTTCCTTCCCTGTCCTCCCAGTATGTGGAGGAGGACATAGGAAGGTTGTCGGGGAGTGACTCAGAAATGCAGGCAGGACAAGAAGCAAGGATACCCTTCAAGGAAGAGGAAGAGCTGATCTCTTCTCTGTGTACTGTGGATTCCCAGAGAATTCACGTGTCCTCCTCCTGCCCTGGGATGCTAGTGGCCACATCTGCTTCATGAAGGCCTGCCAGGTGGAACGATCCACCCCACACCTGACTTCTTCAACCCACAGAGCCGAGTGACATGAAGCTTCATCCAGTGTGGCCACTGTTGACCGACATTCTCAGAGGATGTCTTCAGTCACCTGAGTCAGTCCTGAGACCTCTCAAGAGATGACCATGTACACCACTCTGAGGCTGTCCATGGCTGTGACTTAGCAAAGCTGGTGCCGTCTCCTCGTTTCCTGCAGGAGTACCTGTCACCACCCCATTTACCACCTGATTTGTAAAGCCTCCCCTCAGGTGCATTCATGAAGCCAGGCTAAGATGGTGCACAGATGTGACTTCAGCTGGGCCTGGTACACTGGAGGTCTGAGAGTCCAGGGTTCACTGTGTCTCATCCCTCTCACAGGACTCTGGCTCTTGTGTATCAGACAGCAGAGCACAGCTGCATCTTTAAGAATGACAAATGCTCTAACCATGACTTGCATTTTTTAAAAATAATTTCTTTTGAGAAATATTTCTCTTGACCCAGTTTTAAAAAAAAGATTTCCAATCCTTTTTCTCGTGAGCATAGAGGTTGTGCTAGTTTGCCTGTGCATGGGCAAAGGGTGTGAACCAGTGGACAGGAGGGCCCTGGGCAGGGGCAGTGTTACATGAAGGTGTGTGTAGAGGAGTCAGTCTTCCTGGGCTGAGCCCAGCAGCCTAGGAGAGGGGCTGGAGAGGAGGGAAGAAAGTGGAGGGAAGCTAGATAAGCCCCTCCCCTACACAGCTTCTGGTGGCCTCCTGCCCACTCCTCTTCCTGCCCACTTCAACTGCCCAAACCACCTGAGACATTTCTAGAACACATTTGTGCCCAGACTCTGCTCCTGGCAGGATTCTCATTCCCTGGGTCTGAAAGTGGATGATACAAGGTGTTTTTAAAGATCCCCCTCACAATCATCATGAGCTGCCAGGGGTGAGATGCTCTGGCCCAATGAGACTGGCAGAGTTAACTTCTTCTTGGAAAATGAGCCAGGTTGACAAGCCACTCTGCACATGGGAGGTATATGTGCAGAGGGGTCTGGCTATTGGTTTTGCTGCTCTGGGCTGTATGTGAACACAGCAGCCCTGAGCTTCAGGTTCCACATCTAGAAACTGGAGAAGATAGTGACACTCTCTTTCTCACAGCAACATGGGGAGAGCTGATGAGGTCGGGCTCTGTACTGGGGTTCTCCACAGAAACATATCTGTGGGATAGCCAGTGCATTCATTGGTTTTCTATCTCTGTGACCAAAATACCTGGCACAGACAACATAAGGGAGGACAGACTTATTTTGGCTCACAGTTTCAGAGAGTTGAGTGCATGGTCACTTGGTCTTATGAGCTTGTGTGGAAGATCATGGAGATGGGAATAAGTGATAGAAAAGAGATGTTCACCTCATGGTCAACCAGGAAGCAGAGAAAGACAGGAAGTGCCCAGGAATAATATACCCCCAAGGACCTACTCCAGTAATCTACGTCATTCACCTCGGTTCCACCTTCTAAGTATTGTAAGTATCTAGCATCTCCCCAGACAGTGCTGCCATCTGGGAACCAAACATTCAAATCAAGAGCTATGGGAGATATCACATATTCAAACCACAGCAGATGGATGGGTAGATGATAGATAGATAGATAGATAGATAGATAGATAGATAGATAGATAGATAGTTGATGGGTAGATGATAGACAGATGGATAGACGATAGATAGTAGATGGATAGATTCATGATATATAAATAGATGATAGATAGGTGACTAGATGGCAAACAGAAGATGGATGAATATTAGAGAGACATATAGATGATAGATAAGTAGATGAAAGATAGAAGATGGATGGGTAGATAGATGATAGATAGATGATAGATGACAGATGGATGATAGCTAGATGATATATAGATGCTAGATGGGTCAATGGATGGATGATAAATAGAAGCTAGATGATAAATAGATGATGATTAATAGATATATAGATTATAAATAGGTGATACAGTTTATCCCAAATTGGCTCACATTAATCACAATTAATAAGCCAGAGACCCAGGACACCTAATGGTGTCACTCCTATCCCAGTCTGAAGGCCTAATGTGAGACCTAGAAGAGTTTTGATGCTAGCAGCTCTCATCCAAAGGCCAGAAAAGACAATGTCCTAGCTAAAAGCAGTCAAGCAGGAAGGGTTCCTTCAGACTTTGTGTTCGGTTCAGAACTTCAATTGACTGGGTAAGGCCCAATGATACAGTACACAATCCACTGTACTCAGTCTACGGACTCAGATGTTACCCTCATCAGAAACACCCTATTAGACACATTCAGAATAATGCTTCACCAATTGTCACAGTGGAGTTTACACATAAAACAACCATCAGAGGTCTGCAAAGATGGTTAGCACACTTGACCTGCCTCTACCATCTACTGCCCTCTCTGATTATGTAATTATCACTTCCAGAAGTCATGCTCGAGGTGTGTATTTAGATGATTCTGCATGTTATCTTGGGGACAGCACCACTCTAGACCACTCCTTTTTCTCCCTACATTATGCAAAAATCCCACGAAGATCCTTCCACGTGGGCCTTTTTGTTCCCAGTAATTTAGCCCCTTAACATGCTCTTTCCAAGGCATTTTTCGGTGTCCTCTCATGAGCACTGGTTCCTCCTCTTATGAAAACTCCACTGTTCTCAGCCTAAGTGACAGCCACAGCCTCCAGACAAGCCAGCAAGATGGACAACTCTGGCGTCAGCTCTAGCCTTCAAGGACATAAATCTCAAATATGTGTGACACACTCTCTGCTCATTCTCACCACCACCTTGCACCTGTGTAGTCACTGGGCTTAAAAAAAGTAACTCTCATTTCCTCTCTCGAGAGGGTGCTGAGCCTTGGTCACTCCCGCCTCCCCTCCTGTCACAGGCTGAGCGTGTCTGGTTGGCTGAGGACTCCCTGTGCCCTGCCCACCAGCTCTCCTCCTGACACCTGCCCCAGCAAGCATAGGAATGCGGTGAAAGGGCTTGGACTCCAGACAGAACAGGAGCCAGGGGCACTATGCGTTAGGAGCAGGCACTCAGGATGGACACAAGAGGGGGGTGATGGGAACAGGCAGGGCACCAGACCTCACCTCTCCTGCAGCCTTATCCTTCCATGTAGCCTCACCCCTCTGCAAGCCTCACCCCTCCACACCTCACTCCTTTGCAAGCCTCACCTCTCTACAAGCCTCACCCCTCCACACAGTCTCATCCCTCTGCAGGCAACTTCTCCCATGGTGTCTTTATCTAGTGGACAGGAAGCTCGTAATTGCAGGATGGTGCCTAAGTGGTTTTCTTCTGGGTTCTAGAGAGTTGTGGACAGGAGGGGATGTATATGTTGGGAGGACCAGAAAAGTCAGAGGTCACTTGAGGAAGTGATTTATGACTTCTCATATAAAGGCTGATTAGACAGCAAATAAGATGGAGGAAAGTCAAGGGAGAGGGACAGAATGACTGGAACAGACAGCAAGGGCAGGAATGAGATGAACATTCCCGTGTGGGCTTTGGAGTTGTGGGAGGGGCTCCTTCACACCAAAGACAGCAGGAAGCCTGGCAGTGGGACAGGCTGTGACCAGCTTTATATTTTAGGTTGTAATATTTTATTCTTCCTATTAAAAACTGCACTTCCAAACTGAGCCAGCCCTGCACATCAACAGGTGTTCGGTGCTTACAGTATACCAGGGAAAGTATTCTGTTCTCCACTTGAGTTAGGTCCCCCTCTCATGGTCAACTGCAGGACGTGAGGGCTCTTTTGCTTTGTGGCAGAATAAGGCATCAATTTTATAGCTCCTCAGATGTTTGAGTGGATGAGCAAGACCTCCCCACCCCCACCCCTTCTAACCTACACAGGATGCAGGATCCTCAGAGCCTAAAGGACCTCAGAAGCCAATGCTGGGAGCTGGAGGCCAACCAGACACTCTCCTGAGTGCTTAAATGCAGCGTCCTCAAGAGGTTTCCTCAGTTCTCTTACCCAGTGACCTGCCCCAAATGGGTGACCTGTTTCCCTTTGTGGGGACTAAGGTCAGTTGAACCACAGACCCTGAGGATGAGGGTGTCTAAAACAAAGGGTTAAGTGGAATGATAACTCATCCAACTGACCTTAGGCAGTTCCCATAAAGGGAAGCAGTCAACACATCCACCTCTGTATTGGGAGGCACTGGCTGAGGAGTGAGGGGGCAAAGCTGTTTTTCCTTCCCTCCTGAGGTGCATAAGTGCCTACAGTGAGCCAGGTAGGGATGCTGGAGCAGTGAATGGGATTCCCTAACAAATATCACCTGCTGAGAGACTGTAGCGCACTGGGTACTTGATAGACATGTCCTTTTCCTAACAGCAGTCCATGCAGAAGAAACCGAGGCTCAGAGTAGCTGTTTAGAATCAATCATTCATCTCTTAAGTGGCAGAGCTGAGATTGAACCTGGAGCCATGCAGGTTCCTGAGTCTCCATTGGATGGACACCATGACCCCTTCTGTGTTAGCCAAGAATCCCTCCAGGGAGAAGTGACCTAAGGAAAGGCACTGTTTTTGTTTGTCATTCCAATCAATGCGGTTTGATCATCCAGTTGTCAACTACATCTGGCTAGTTCTGTCCCCACAAGAATGCTGAGACTGCACAGTGGTATGGTAATATCATCCATTCTGCTGTCCCAGGTGGGACCATGTGCACTGTAGGCAGTGATAGAAATGGCTTCTGTAATCTCTGACTTCTAAATTTGATCCTTACATGGATTATGAGAAGTAGTGAGCTGTATGTCATTTGGAGGTAACCAACAGATGCTGTATGTTGCCAGAGATGTGGTTAGAGGGGCTTTCTGGGCATTCAGGGAGGGAAGGCTAGATAGAAAATGCAAACTGAACAAAACTAGTATAGGAACAGGTGTGTGTGTGTGTGTGTGTGTGTGTGTGTGTGTGTGTACCTGTACACAGGACTGGGGAAGAAGGGGAGGCTGAGTGAGAGATTTTCAGCTCCCCCTCCTCAACTTTACTAATAACTGTGCTTTACTTCATTGCCTCCTGGAGCTCCTATACTAAAATAGTTTGAAGCACAATGCTAGAGGTGAATAACAGGTTGGTGAAGAATTTTGACCAGGAAAATAACAGTTTTGAAAATGTCACTGTGTTGCTGGTGGAGATGGACTGGAGGGGGCATAAAGGCAGATGGTAAGCGTGACTGAGAGGTCACTGCCCTACTGATGGTGCGGCACTAAGGCTGGTGGGAGAGAGGGCAGAGACGAGGGGGTCCCCAGGCTCAGCAAATATAAAGGAGCATCTTGTGTAAGCTTTAGGTTCTGGTCTGGGAGGCTGGTGCAGCATCATGGGGCTGCAGAGCACTGCAGAGAATCATTTCTAAAGGAAGGCCAGTGAGCTGTGTGTAGGACACATGCGTGGAATGGCTCCAGATGCAGTAAGTTGGCAGCAAGTGGTGTGTTCAAGTCTGGACCTCAATGGAGAATCCTGGTCTCTAGATATAAGCTTGGATTTTCAGTATGTGAGAGGTACTGAAAGCTGCATGCACTGGAGAAGCATTCAGGAAGGGAGGTAGATCTAGAAAAAGAAAAATGTCCAGAAAGGGACCCAGAGAAACCCAACATTAGGAGAGGATGCCCAGTGTGGAAGAGCAAAATAATTAACAAAGTGAATGTGTGTGAGGAGGCAGCTGGGGTTAAAAACCTGAAGCACACGAGAAAAGTATGGGATTCAGATCTGTGAGTTGTCAGCTTCTAGTCTGGGGTAAAACCAGAGAGACTCCAGCCATAAGCTTGTCAGGGGAGACAGAGGAGACCAGGGAGATGGTGAAGGACCAGCCAGAGAGGTGTGAGAACAGTTTCAAAACAGTCTCTACAGCTGGATCAGTTAGAGGCTTTGACCTCAAGAAATGGAATAAGCTGACCAAATCGGTTTAATTAGAAAGAGCATTTATTCTTTCATGAGTAGACAGCTCCAGGTTTGCTTCAGTGGCTTAATACATCAGGCATCTTGGACTTTCCTTTTCCTCGTGTCTGCAAAGTGGCTACAGCAGCTCCAACCACCACACTTTCAGGGGATAATCAGAATTTCAGCTTCTGTAATAGAAGCTGACCCTCTCTGGCAGAAGGAGTTAGGATAAATGTCGGAAATGAAAAGAGCATCTAAAGGGCCTCTGTCTGGAACCCTTAGAGCAGAGAGGCTTTAGAAGACGGGGTGGAACATTGTTTCTGTTAGAGCAGTAAGACTCAGTGACACAAACGCAACTGACAGGACTTTGGAGTGGAGGAGAGGGTTGTATTGGATTAGTTGCACTCCTTGTTGCTGTGACAGAATACCTGAGAAAAGCAACTTTAAAAAGGAAAGGTGGGGAAGTCATGGTGACTGGAATGCAAGACAGCTGGTCACTTTATGCCCATAGGCAGGAAGCAGAGATCAGTGCTGGTGCTCAGCTCACTTTCTCCTTTCCATTCAGTCCAGGACCCCAACCCATGGTGCCACCCACATTTGGAGCGGATTTTCCCACCTCAATTAACCTAATCTAGAATATTCCTCACAAATGTGACTAGAGGCTTGTCTCTAAGGTGATTCTAGATACTGTTGAGTTAACAATATGAACCTCCACAGGGATGTTTGTTAATGTAGTTCCAGAAGACTGAGAAGGAAGGAAAGCTAACTTATAAGGGAGCGGAGGAGGGAATGGGGATGAGGACGGAGAGACAGCACAAACAGTGGTTCTCAATGGTGCGAGGTTTCTACTGTCACAGCACAGGGGATTGTCAACTATCACAGCTTGGGTGGAGGATTGTCACAGCTGTCACTCCTGGCACCTAGTGTCCTTTGGCTTCTCCCTAATTGAGAGGAATGCATGTCTATTGGATGTAGGCCAGGGATGCAGCTGAACATTCTACAGGAACAGGACAGTCCCACAGAGGAGTCATTGGTACACGGTGACAGTAAGGTCAAGGCCAACACTGTCTGTTGTAGGCTAGCCCTTTAGGCAGCTAAACTGGGGGTGCTAGAGAGATGGCTCAGTGGTTAACAGTGGGTACTGCTCTTACAGAGGACCTGAGTTTGGCTTCCAGCACCCACACTGGGTGGTTCACAACCACCTCTAATTCCAGGGGAATCTGGTGTCCTCTCTGGCCTTGGTAGATACTGCACAAATGTGCACAAAACCCACACAGGGAAACACACACACACACACACACACACACACACACAGTTAAAATTTTAAAAAAGAAGCAGCAGCAGCTAGGCTGAGGAATGTAACTCAGTGGTAGAGTTCTTACCTAACATGCATAAGGCCCTGGGTTCAATCCCTAGCAATGGAGAGAGAGGGGGGGGAGGGAGAGAGGGAGAGAGAGAGAGAGAGAGAGAGAGAGAGAGGGAGAGAGAGAGCAGCAGCAGGAGCTAGGCTGAACAGGGAAAATGCAAAAAGGGCAAAGGAAGTTGGGAGAGATGCCAGTCTGTGTCATAGGCTATGGAGAACTGGTACAGAGGAGAAGTCCAGACCACACCAAAGGATTGACTGATCATTGCTTCAACTCCCTGGAGGACTCAAGAGGAGCCCTCCAGCAGGGCTGTAGTCATAAGACTCAAGAAACAAGGTAGTCTTATTGTCTACTACTGTTGCTATAACAGAATTCCACTATCTGAATAGCTTACAAAGAAGTCTATTTACCTCACAGTTCTGGAAGCTGGGAAGTCCAACAGCACTGCAACAGCATCTGGAGAGCCTTTCCTGCTGTGTTATCGCACAGTGGAGAACCAGAAGGTAAGAGTGTGTGAAGAAGGCAAAGCATGAAAGTGGGGGCTTTATAACAACCCAGCCTCATGACACACCCTTGATTAGGACATCTATCTACTCGAAGGCTCTGCCCCGTCATTGCACGCCCCTCCCTCAATGTCATTGCTTTGGGGATATGCAATGAATTGGAGTAGCTTGAGCCACAGCAAGCGGGGAGCTCCACAGTGTGATGTGACAGAAGGCAGTGAGATTACCTGTTGATGGGAGCCAGGAAGCAGGGAAGGTTCAGCCTGGAAGTACAATAAAGGGAAGGAAGGGCACCGAGCATGGGAAAAGGAACCCAGGAGGGTCTGACTAAGATTAGGTTTCTGGAACCCATGGGGTGAGGGGTCACACTGCTCATAGCCTTGAGACTTTCTCAGAATGCTTGGTATTCTGGGCAGGCAGGAAGAAGGCATGGCAGGACTGATGGGGTCAGCCCACGGCAAAGTGAAAAGGAGCTTTGTTTAAGGAGGAATAGGGTGTTGCAGAGAGGGTTCAGCAATTAAAAGCACTGGCTGCTCTTTCAGAGGACCTGGGTTTGGTACCCAGCACCCACATGGCAGCTAACAACTGTCCATAACTCCAGTTCCAGTTCCATCCATAACTCATCTGGCCTCCATGAGAGTTGCACACATGGGTGCTCTTATATACAGGAAAAATATACATAAATAAAAATCAATCCATTTTTAAAGAGTGATAGGAAAATGGTTTCAGTGATCAACACTGTGGCCAGGGCCCTGGGAATGTGATTTAAATTCTCAGGACCTCTCAGTTTCCTCTGCTAGATAATGGGGACAACTGCTTGGTTGTGAGAGTCAAATGGCAAGAGTTTATGAGAAGAGGATTTGTAGCCTTGATGGCCATCTAGCCATTATTATGAATAATTAATAGGACCTTCGTGGTCATCTTCATGAAGTATCTGTGACTTCTGATGAACTCTTCAGGATGGAGGATTTCTGTCCTGGTCATAGATGGACAAGCAGATTTTCCCAGGACACACAACAAACCCTCTCTGTAGCTTTAGGTGTCTCTGCTGAGTCCTGGTGCCCCATCTCATCTGGGCCCAACCTCTTTCTACCCTGTCTTGGAGGTGTTGTGCACAACCCTCCTTATGTGGCCTGGAGAAAGATCTCCATTGCCACCCATAATCCAATAAGAGCTAAACTAAAGCCCACAGGAGCCTGGGAAGAGGGGAGTGAAATGTGGGATAGAGGTGGGGAGAGGCATGCTGGCAGAGGCAGAGGAGAAAGATGAGGGGTGGCCAAAGGTGGCTGTGAGCAGAGCAATTTTCTTTTTGTTTAATTTTATTTTCATTTATGTGTATATTTGTGTGCCTGCTTGTCTGTATGTATGCCATGTGCATGCAATGTCCTCAGAGGCCAGAATAGGGCGTTAGGTACCCTGGAAGTGGAGTTACAGGTTATGCTGGATAGCATCAGTTGTCCACTGACACACCTGGGAAGACGGAACCTCAATTGAGGACTTTCCTCCATTGTATTGGCCTATGGCCATGTCTATGAGGTAGTTTTCTTGATTGCTGAGTGGTGTGGGAGGGCCCAGCACACTACAGGTGGTGCCACACCTGGGCAAGTGGTCCTGAGTTGAATAAGAAAGCAGGTCAAGCACAGGTCAGAGGAGTAAGCCAGTAAGCAGGCTTCCTCCATGGTCTGTGCTACAGCTTCTGCCTCTAGGTTCCTGCCCTCAGTTCCTACCCTGGCTTCCGTCAAAGATAAGCCAAATTAGACTCTTTCCTTTCCCAATGGTTTTGGTTAGTGTTTTATCACAGCAATAGAAAACAGACTAGAACCCAGATAGTTGTTCCCAACATGGGTACTAGGAACCAAACCTGGGTCCTCTGTAAGAGCAGCAAGTGCTCTTAACTGCTGAGCCATCTCTCCATCCCAGAGCCACTTTTACCTGGCCTGGCCATGGGTGCTCTGTTTTTTTGGTTTTTTTTTTTTTTTTTTTTAATTAATGTTGTTGTTTGAGGCAGGGTCTTGTTGGTCAGGCTGGCTTTGAACTAGATATGTATAGATGAAGATGAACTTGAACTCCCCATCCTCTTGCCTCCAACTCCCAAGCTCTAGAATTGTGTCACCACATGGTAGGTGTTCCTCATCTCTGAGTTGACATAGGTAGATGACAGGTGATGGGAGCCTAGGCCAGGGCAGTGTCAAGAAAAAGGAGATGTAGGGACCACGAGGAGCACCACTGGGAGAAGAGAGGGATTAACCCTCAGGGAATCAGAACAGCAGTGTCCAGGAGGGTAGAAACGGGGTCACCTGGGCAGGCTCGGCTGGAAGGACAGTCACAGTGGCTGTCGTCACTGCTGGCTATAATTTCTGCAGGACTCACAAGGGTAGTCACTACCTGCTGACCACCTACCCTGCTGGACAGTTCCTGCACTAGCACATTTTGTTCTAAAACAACAGGCAGAGAGCTAATCCTACTGATGGGCGGGGGGTTGACCCCAGACTAGGGAGAGGCACAGTGCCCTGAATGTGGCCCAGAGTCTTCAAAGACTGCACCCCTGCCCTGAGTCACTGTGTGCTCCCTCCAGAAGCATCCAATTCCTTGCTTCTCTCCTCATTTATGCACTAGCTTAGTGTCTTCCAGAACTTAGGCCTCACCCAGACGCTCCAGAGGCCACAGTGCACAACCAATAAGTACAACTGCATCAATTACTTAGAGGCAGTTTTTTTTTTTTTTTTTGGCACTTACCTACATGCAGGCAATAAATGCATACACATAAAAAATAAAAATAATAAAAAAATTTAAATTTAGAGGCAGTTTTTTAAAGGTGATAACATCTTAAAAACTCACAGAATGAATTTCAACAGCACACTAAAATTTCTATCAAATGTTAGTAGAAACCCAAGATTGTTGTGCATACCTGGACTCCCAGCACTCAGAAGGCAGAGGCAGGAGGATTATGAGTTTAAGTCCATCCTGGGTTATGTGAAACTCCCCAAACAAAGCAAAAGCCAACCAATAAAAACTATTAGTGGAGGAAATAGTTTTTGAACAAAAGGTTTTTATGTCTTGTTCTCTACAAACCATTAGTTGATTGCTTCATCCATTCACTTCTCTTCTTCTTTCATATATTCATCCATGATTTGTTTATTTGCTACAGGACAATAGTTAAAACCTGGATCCTAGAGCCCAACTACCTACAATCCAAATTCTGACTCTCCCATTCATAAACTTTAGGAACCTCATCTTCCCATGTGTCAGTTTCCCGTTGTGAAAAATGGGCTAACCCGTCTGGAGCTGAGGGGAAGGTCAAATAGGTAAAGATATCCCAAACAGTCCTTGGCCCCCTAAGTGCTATCATGTGCCAGAGAAGCTAAACATGAGGCAAGGGGCCAGGTTCCCACCCTTGAGATGCTTGGAGACCAGGTCAAAGTTGATCTCTCTGAGCCTTCCATCAGTCAGGACAAGGTCAGGATGAGGGCTGCAATGCCCTCTGCTCTCCATGCACCTTACTATACCAACAGATCCCACAGACCTGGAAGTCATCTCTGATCTCCAGGAATGAAGGCCTGTGTGAGGCCCTGAAGCAGGGTGCATCCCTCTGATTAGGTTCTTCCAGAACCCAGCAGCATCTGTCTGGCTGAAGAGAGAGGGATCTTTTAGGTGTCAGGAACTGGCTTTGACAAGGGCATCCTCCTGGGAGGCTGCTGATGAAGATCCAGTCCCTGTACACTCCATGCTGACCTCAGGCACCTCCCAGCCAAAAGCAAAGCCCAGTAAGAAAGTCACAACCATAAGTAGGGCATTGGCCGGGCTTTGTTGTCAGCTAAAGACACCCGCTACCCTCAGCGCTTTGTGCCTTGGATCCTGGTTGCCACTATATAGAGGCGACAGCCTGTGACTTCTCCCTTTTTCAGAGCTTGGGCAGAATGAGGCTAGAGTCTCATTTGTCTGTCTGAGAGGGAGACATTCAGAGCCAGGCAGCCTGGGGAAAATGATGTAACCAAAGGAGACGACTAGCAACTAAGTAATGCCAGCCTACCTGCTGGGCAGCACTACTCAGAGTGTGCCCCAGAATTTACTGGGGCATTCTGGGAAGAGGGGCACGTGGATTCTGGGGCTGGAGGCACACAGTCATGCACTAGTGATCAGGCTGTGTTGGGTGGAAGGGCCTTAGAGAGCGGCCAGTGACTTGGACAATGGATGGGGAATGCCTTTCTTCCTGTAGGGATGAGAACCTAATCAAATCCTCTTATGATCACGGGGGGCAGAACAAGGGGTCAAGAATGCCAGACCCCAGCACACAGAGGATCCAACATCAGGCAAGCAGTTAGAGGCCCAGGCTTGACTACAAGGGTCTCCTTAATCCCTCCTCAGCCCATCATCTACTAGAGCTGAGAGTGGGCAGCGGCCACTGGTCTTGGAGGTGCAGACCCTCTTCAGGGCTGGTGTTTTGGAAATGACAAAGCAAAATTTGGTTTAGTTGTGGGTCTCTAAATCTTCTCCCAGGCTTAGCTTCATCAAAACAAACAAAACCTTTACTTTTGATGGTGGAAGCACAAACTTCTAATCCCAGCCCTCCGGAGGTTAAAGCAGGGAGATCAGAAGTTTGAGACCAGCCTGGGCTACACAGTGAGATCCTGTCTCTGAAGAACTAAAATCATATTTGGGAAAGGGGACAGAACCATTTGGAGGGGAGAAGAAAGGGAGGGGAGAGAGGACAATATGGGGTGTGTAAATATGAGAAAATACAGGATTTATATCTATGAAAATGTCATCATTAAATTCATTATTTCATATACTAATTTAAATAAATAAAAAAAATCAAGAGATAAAAATTTCTTGAAAAAAAAAACACCCAAACCCAAACCAAACCAAAGACCCAAAATATCAACTAACCAAAGAAGTTTAACAGAGGCCTAGTTCTTTCCTACAAAGTTCAATTCACAGACTCCCCCTAACCAGAGCCTTAGGGCTGACACAGCCTCAGGGTCTTCTCCAAATATCTTCATCTCTTTCTCTCCCAGCAGGTTTTTATTTGGTGTATACCTGCTTGCTTGTTGAGGATGTGGGCCTATTCTTTTGTATATAGACCAGGGAGAGTCTGGAAGTTCTCTGGTCTTGAATTAAAATCCAGACACCATTATTTACCAGCAGATGATTGTGGGCAGTCAGTCACTTAAACTCTCTGAATCTCAGTCCCCTCATCAGATAATGGTTAATGATTTCCACATACACCATCTCAGCTGCTTTTTGGAGTCATTCCATGATGCAGGAGCCATCAGAAAGTCCCGTTTTACAAGAGGAGAAATGAAGGCTTTGAGAAGTCCTGTTGTCCCTCAGGGTCACCCAGCTAGAGAGACAACCTTCACTAGGCTCTAATTTTCCACCCACCCTTTCTTTGGAACCAGGGGAGGTGAGAATATCTCCTTTTGGTTTACTTCTGTTAAGACGCTGTGAAAGTCTCCAGGCATCATTCATTCATTTAACAAATATCTGTGGAGAGTCACAGCTCAGTGCTTAGATCTTGAGAATGCTAGGGTCCCTAAGCTGTGAGGAGCCAGGCAGATGGGAGCTGAGGGTTGGTCACCATCCCCTTAGCAGGAACCTGTCTGGCATCCTTGTAGAGTGAGTAGCACTTGGCATATGGCCAGGAATGACAACTCCTTCCCTCTTTCCAGGCCTTCTTCCTAGATCCTCTCTCAGCTCAACCTCGGAATCCCCTGACCAGGACTCATCTCCATTTTACAAAAGAACGGAACCCAGATCCCTAAGAATCGGGGAGTGTGGACTTTGCTGCAGGTGAGACGCATAGAAGCCCCATGCCACTGAGTCCCAGGCCATTAGAGGAGCAACTCCCTAAACCTGGCTAGCTCATGGAGGAGAGCTCTGCTACAGTGGCTGGGTGTCCAACAGAGGGTACAGGGGATGGGGATGGCCCAGATGGTAATGAGTCAGCTGGTGATTGTCCTGGCCCTTGGCTTCCTCTTTTGTTCAGGCAGTGGAGGGATTATGAACTTGGGGTGGCCCAAGGCTTTTCTTCCTACTCTCTTCCACTTTCTTTCTTACCATGTACTCCTTGGGCGGCTTACTTGACCTCTCCTTGCCTGTGTGCATAGGCATGTCTGATGGTTCTTTGTGGGATTCTGGTAAAGCAATTAGGGCCTCTCAGAGGCTTCTTAAATATTGGTTACCACCCTTCCTCTTCCCCCTTCTGCTGTGCAAGTTTGGGCCATTTATTTCTGTTTATTTGCATCTCCTTTAGAGGAAGTGAAACTCAGTTGACCTCTAATCAACGGCACTACAACGGCTGTTGTAGATGTGGGACCAGACGGGGAGAAGCATCTAGATGCAAATGGATCCAGCTGACCACCATTGGCAGCCTCTAGAGGCTGGCAGCTCTTGCCCCTTATATAGTCCGTGCCTGTGCCAGGAGAGTTAAACCAAGGCAGGATAGCATGCTGTGGATTGCATGTATTTTCCCAATTGTTGTGCTGGGGCTTCATTAATGGGTAGGGCCAGTGGTCATTTCACCCTCTCTCTGAAGGTAGGTTTGAGACACAAGGATGTAGGGCTGCCTAGAGGGCTAGGTGGCCAATAGGCAGCCAGAAAGAATGGCCTTATCGGGTACTTGGGATGCCTGAAGGAGTTACTGTAAGGGTAGAGCTTACACGGTGCCTGCTACATGGTAGAAGTTCAGACCATGACTGGTTAAAAGGGCTCCTTGTTGCTTCTGGAAGTACAGGGTTAGAGTTTTTAAATGTTCAAAACAAGCCTTTAAGGATTATGGTAGTGATCTCGTTCTCTTATAACAAAATGCCACAAGGTGGGTGACTGAAACCACAAGATTTTATTTGCTCACAGATCTGAAGGCTAAATAAAAAGTTCAAGATCAAGATGTCTGGAAGAGGCTCTCATCTTGAGTTTTAGGTGGCTACTCCTACTTCGACTCTGTGTCCTCACCCAGAACAGGAAGGGAGGGAGAAAAGGAGGGAGAGAGGGAAGAAAGGGGAGAGGCACCATCGTGGGGGTGCCTCCCTTATGACCTCATCTAGCCCTGTCTCCCAAAGACCCCACAGCCAAATACCCAAATATTCACATTGCAGACGGGGGCTTTGTCTTAGGGCATTTTGTGTTGTTGTGATAGCATACCACAGACTGGGTGACGTAAGAAGAACAAGAGTTTTCTTTCTCACAGCTCTGGAGCCTGGGAAGTCCAAGGTTGAGTGATTACATACAGCAGGGCTGCACCATCCAGTGATGGAAGGGAGAAGGCATACACAAGGGCCCCAAATCACAGCCTCGGGGTCTTTTACCATGAGAATTAACCCATTCATGATGGCTGAACTCTCAGATACTACTCAACTTCAAAAGACTCCAGTTCTTTAACACTGTTGCTCTGAGAATTATTTAACACACGCTTTTAGAGGAACAGATTCAAACCAAAGAAAGTTGCAGTGTATGAACTGTGTATCGAGCATGGAATTCAGTCCATAGCAAGAATCAAAAGGCTTGAGGGATGAAGGTGTGCCCAACATGTGGGCCTGAATAGCTATGAATGTGGCCCAACACAAAATTAGAAACTTATTTGAAACATTGTCAGATTTTTGTATGATTTTTCTTTTCTTTTTTATAACTCAATTGCTTAGTTCTAGAGTGTGACCCTAACAATGTCATTTACAATGTCAAAAGATTGGACACATCTGGTAGAGTCTTACAAATCATGACAACAAATGAGAAAGATAAAAATGAGACTTCTCTCATCCCACCCCACCCCCACTGCACTACTGCTACTGTCACCACAAACTCTTGAGCCCTAGTGACAAGAATGATGCCCTAGAGAGGGGTGGTAGAGAGGAGAGTTTGGAGTTTGACTTTGGAAAGGGCTAGTGACAGAAGACCAGAGCCTGGAATAGAGGGAGAGCAGAGAGGAGGTAAGAAGGAACGTATCACTGTGAGAACTGCTGCCACATGTGTGGGGCTGATGTGAGGCTGTGGTCCAGCATACCAGGCCATTTGAAAGATGAACCAATGGATGAAGCCAGTAAACCATTCCCTTGCCTCCAGGGGAATAAGCACTGGGTAGGAGAGCCTTGTTCAGTCTCTGGATCCCAATGTGCCTTAACTGAAAACTATGGGTCAACACTGGATTGGATGCTTGCTTGAATCCAAAGTTTTCCAAAGCCCCTCTAAATAGACACATATTGATACCAGTTTCAAAGGCTAGAAGGGAGTTTGTAGTCAGAGGCAGGGTACTGAAGGAAAGAAAAAATCCCAGCCTTGCTGTCTGATGGGTCAGAAGAGTGGTGAGCCCCCTCTCTGTTACATAATCCATGTGGTTATATATAACATCAGCAGCACAGTACAGCAGTTAGGGTTCAGGGCCTTGGAGTCAGGCCTCCATGTTCAATGTCAGGCTTTGCTCCTTCCTAGCAGTGTAGACTCGGCTGTTTTTCAGTATCTATATTTCCATTTTCTTTCCTAAGAGATGGAGATGAAATAGCTAATGCCTATTTTGGGGGGTTAGAGTAAGAATGAGATAAATTAACTAACAGTGTTTATTCTAGTTCATGGCACATATAGTTACTACACACACACTACACAGACACATGCACACACAGACACGTTAGCCATTATGATCCTTCACATTAACACTCATGGCTAATACCTGACAGTCAATTAGGAGAGATGAGGCAAAGTCAAAGGCAGGGCAGGGAGAGGCCATCCCCTCCATTGGCTGAACTGAGCTAGGTCCTGCTTGGTACCTTGGCCCTGTGAACCAGTTTCCTTCTTTTTAAAGTTACAAATTAGTTCAAGGTCATATAGCTAGAAAATGGAACTGCTGAGATTTTAAACAAAACCATCTGCCCCCAGGAACATCTGTGTCCACACTTCAAAAAAACTGCTGAAAATGTTATTTTCATTCCTTTTTTTTATTATTATGGGCTGTTAAGATAAGATGACATTTGCCAAGCAAATGGATAAATTTGTCTCAAGCCTAATTTTTAGTGAATATCTTTCTCTATCCTCTTTTGACAGACTAGCAGCCTTTAAACAAGAGATTATGTAAAAACATCCTTTCAAGCTGACATCTATCTAGAAAAATTGAACTTCTGGGACTTTGTGTGTATTAGTATCTGGTAGGCTTAAGGTACACTATCCCCCAAATCCATACACTGTACCATGCATTTCAACCATTGCTAGAAAACCAAAGGGCACAAGAGAGCCAGTGGCTGTACAAAGGGAGTTGGGTGGGGACACACTCCTGTAACCCCAACACTTGGGAGCTGAGGTAGGAAGACCTGAAGTTCAAAGGTCTCAGAAAACAAAGAACAGAGAAGAATTTAGACTGCTTTTGGAATTACTGTATAGTTGGTTTGACCTGTGCTTATCAACACAGACTTGGGGCCCCGGTGACCCTCACCTGCTCCCACTGCTTATCCTAGCTGTGTCTCTAGAGGCAGGCTCTTCAACCTGTCATTCAGTAGAATCCATAGGTGGGGAAAGGTGTGTGTTCACGGGACCCCTACATGGCTGACACTCAAGAGTGCAGTGTACCAGCCACCAGTTTGAAAACACCTGGGATGCTTGTTAAAATGCAGGTGTCCTAGCTGTGTACGCTTCTGCTGAAGATGGGAGGGGAATCTACATTTCTTTCACATCCTCCAGATAAACCCAGGGCCAGCAACCGGGCCTGTACCTATCCATCAGGCAGGTGTGGGGCCTTGGAGCAGGTGAGGAACCATGAACCGAACCAGGTCTGTCTAGAAGCTCTGTCACAACCCCCTCACAGGTGTCTCAGAAGCGTGCTCTCCCCGAGGGGTTGGTACCTGGGGTACGGCACCAGGGAGGATGACACCCATGGGAGATGGCACGCTGGGGGGTTGTCAGCTTCAAGGGTAGCGGATGCTACTTGACTTCCTAGACTGCTCAGGCTGAGGCTGAGGCTGAGGTAGGCTGGGGATGACCTGACTTGACCCTCCCTTGGGGGAGGGGGGTTAGAAGCCACCTGTCCCCGTCCCTGTCCCTTCTATCTCCTGCGCAGGCCGGGCTCTGGAGGGACCGCGTCCTTCCGGGTGCGGCCATCTGGCCACACACCCTTCGGTGACTCAGCCCTGGCGGACGATGCCCACGCCCCTGGCCGTGCCGGGACTTGGCCACGCCACCCGCCGCACCTGCAGGCCCGCCCCGCTCCCTCCGCCCGCCCCACCCGGAGGCAGCGAGGCTGTTGCCAGGCAGGCTGGGCCCACAGCCTCAGCGGTTGGCTCCCGGCCGCCCCCGCACCACCCCCGTCCGCTGAGTCACCCCACCCCGCGGGCCGCCGCCCGCCGCTCTCACGTCTCTGCGCATGCGCGCGCCGCCGCCGCACCCCCCCCCAGGCTCCGCGCGCGCACGCCGCTAGGTCGCCGCGCCGCCTCTCCTCCTCCGGGACACCCCTGGTGCCTGGCGGAGAGGACTGACTGTCGCCGGCCAGTCATTGGGGTTCCCAGTCCCTCGGATGCTAGTTGCACCCTCCCTCCCCCGTTCTAGCTCGGCCTCAGTGGTGTTACTACCCAACACTGCACAGGGGGCCTAAGGGTGTGCCGCTGCAGACCCGCCAAGAACACCCATTCCAGGCTGCACCCCGGCCCACACAGACCACCCATCTGTGTGCGACCCGGGCATTTTGGAACTTCCTTAGATTCCCTGTTGGGCCAGGGTGGCAAGCCACCAGCCCAGCCCTGGGGGTCCCAAACTTGCAACTTCCTGGGAGATTGTTTAAATGCAGGTTCTAGTTCTCGGAATGAGTGGGACCTGTGCGTTTGCATTTCTTAAAAGACCCGGGTACAGATACAAGGAAGGGGAATGGAGCTAGGAGTCGGGATTATGTGTGGGGATCGTCACTTCTTGGTCTTGGGTTTTTGTTTTGTTTTTCTAGTTTCAGATAAAACTCCAGGGGGGCTGTGCAGCACTTTCGTGTTTACCTACCACAGACAAGGCCCTGATTCTGATTTTCAGCACTGAAGCTTCTCCTTCCCCTTTGATAGTTTATGTGGCACTGGGTACTGGGACTTAGCTCTGTAAGCCTCATTTTCTCCATCTGTAAAACGGAGTTGTCATGATTACAGCACAGGACTATTGTGAGGGCTTTCCAAGACAGGGCTAAAAGGCCTCAGACAGCACCCTGCGAGGGTATGTGCTTGCTATTAATCAGAAATGTGACCAGCGGGAGGCTAAGTAACTCTAGATTTGTGCTGTCCAGTCTTGGGGTTCCCCTTAGATCTGAACACCCGTTTTAACCACTCTTATAGCCTGGTCAAGGGACGCCCAGGCATGCTGATGATGGACTCCATCTTTGGTCTGACTCTCTTGAGATTCCAGCCAGAAAAGGTGTTCGAAGCCAGAGGCTCTGGGTTATAATTCATCATCTCCCTCAGGATTGTGATGAGTCCACATGCCCTCCCCAGACGGTGTGTTTGGCAGGAGACGTCAGAATACTCAAAAGATAGGATTTTCTTTTATAAGTAGGCTTTCTAACAGAGCCCATGGAGGGACCTGGAACTGACATGTCGCTCTCATGTCCTGCCTCCACCCTCCCCACCTTCCAAGTTCCTTCAGTACACTTGGAATATGTAACCCTGTAATGTTGCTTGTTTGTGGCATCCTTCACACCCTCCCTTGAAAGTGAGCTTTTTTGATGGCAAGGACTATGCCCTTACTCCATCTTGAATTCTCATCCCCAAGCAACATGCCTGAAACCCAATCAGTGTCACTTGACCCCCATTACCAATGTGAGAATAACAAGGGTTTGCAAAACTCAGGCACAGATTTAATCTGAAACAGGGCTCAGATCTCTCTTAGGTTGCCTCTGACCCTAGGAATCTCCAAACTGCAATTACTCTTCATCTGGTCTATCAAGTTCTAGGCCAGCCAGGGCTACGTGGTGATACCCTCTTTCCAAAAAATGAAAACAAGAGGCTGGGGAGATGGCTCAGCAGTCAAGAGCACTGACTGTCTTGCAGAGAACCCAGGTCAGGTTCCAGCACTCACATGGCAGCTAACAACAATCTGTGACTCCAGTTCCAGGGGATCCAGCGCCCTCTTCTGGCCTCTGCAGGTATTGCATGACGCAAGTATACTTACATACATGCAGATATTGCTTACATGTAGGTAATTGCACCAGTGTTGTACAATACCCAGGGGGAGGACAGAAGAGTGTGGGATTCCCTGGAACTGGAGTTACGGACAGTTGTTAACTGCCATGAGGGTGCTGGAATTAAAACCCGGGTCTTTGCAAGAACAGTGTTCTTAACTGCTGAGCCTTCTCTCCAGCCCCTAAAATATTTTTTAAAACAAAAACTACTAATAATTGTAAATACCCTGCTAGTTAAGGCTCGGAACTCCTCAGTGTTCTCTGAATTCTGCTGACAAGGCCATTAGTTTGGTTTCTGTTAGAGGCACATGGAGCTGATTTTTTTAGCCTTCCTCACTTACCTTAGCAATCACTACAACATCCCTGGCACATGTGTCTGTATGTGCGATGGACTGGACACCCCCTGCTCCTTCCCTTTGTTCAGGGTCTGTCTTGTCAGACAGTATGTGAAGAGTGCTTGGGTCAAGGGAGGGTGCCCCTACCCCCACTGAACTCAACTGTTCAGAGACCCATCAGACTGTCACCACCTGAAGGAAGAAACAAGTGGTGCCAGACCGTCCCCCAAATATGGTCTATGTTTACTTGTTAGGAAGGAAGGAATATAATTTCTAGGAGAATTTTTCCCTTCCAAGAAAGTGGCCACAGTGGGATTTTCTGTAATTTTAACTGAATGCTTGCATACATGTGACTATTAAGACATCATGCAAGGTAGATAGTCTGCAAAGATGATCATACACAGGCTGTTGTGTTATCCAAAGGAATTTGTTCCACTTCTTTGGGGGTAGGTTGATCCGTTGACCAAACTGTTTCCAAAGAATGAAACAGAAAGATGCAGTCTGTTTTGAATGCTAAGCCTCCAAGTTATGTAAGAAAGGCCCTGGTCTGGCCAGCCTGACCAGTACACATGGAGCTACCGTGACCCAGCCTGGCTAAGCTCTGGCTCATAGAACTAAGAACAACATTGGTTTTTGGTTTAAGCCACAACGTTTTTAAGTGGTTCACTCTTCAGAGCCTCTGGACTCTAATTTTGTCATCTGCATAATGCCCATTCTATCATCTATCCCAGAGTTAGGGCTAACAGCTCTTGAACTTGTATTCTATTCTCTTTCCACAGGTGAGCCTCTCCATATCTCACAAGAATTTGAAATCAGGGCCAAATGCCTGAAATCCCATGAAGACTTCAATGGAGGAGCCACCTGGGGAAGACTAAAGATTGTGCCATCTTGGGAATGATACTCCCTGGCTTTGAGCTCTGTTCCTTCCTGATCATTTGGTAAGTTTCTTTCATAATCTCAATTTCTTATCTGTAAGTTAACAGTACCTATTTTCAAGATGGAATGTGAGGGTTAAGTGAAGTAATGTCAGGATGTTGCTTAGCATGGTACCTGCATGTTTGTAGGCTCGTATGTGACCTACCCCTTCTCTGTCTCTTGCTGTATCTCTCTGTCTCTTCTCTCTCTCTCTCTCTCTCTCTCTCTCTCTCTCTCTCTCTCTCTCTCTCTCTCTCTCTCATAAAAATTAACCAAAGCATAATAACCTAGGCCTGTCCCAGCCAGAGAGAAAAAGAAATTCCACATTAACAAGTTCCTTGTAGTGTTGGTGGATGTCATCCTATGGGTTCTGAGAAAAGTTAAGTGATTTCTCTGGTGCTGAAAAAGAATAAAAAAGGAGAAAGCATAGGAAGGGGTAGATGAAGGGTGCTGGGTAGTGGCTCACTTTGGGTTCTTAAGGGATATTGTTTCTTGAGGAAGGTCAGATAATAAGGGTTAAAAATTAATGTGTAGCTTTGTTGAAATCAAACCCTGCAAAAGGAGCACATGGGTTAGCATATTTTTTAAAGAAAGAAAGAAACAGAAAAACAGTGAGACAAGAGAAGTAAAAAACTAAGCTTCTCCCATCTGTCACAGATGCTGTGGCTCTGGAGAAGGATCTCGTTAGCATCCTCCAGAAGGCTGATAGTAGTCATCAGCAGCAGTGATGAAGGACCCCACAAAGGGCCCCACACCCCCACAGTGATGACTGGCCCCACACCTACCACACACACTAGCCAACGTGATCCTGCTTTGCAGAATGGGACCTCAGGGGTTCTTTTTTTAAGATTAAAATAATTAATTTTTATTTTATGTATATGAGTATTTTGCCTGCATGTATGTAAGTGCACCTGTGTCATGCAGTACCCTTGGAGGCCAGAAAGGGCGTTGGCTCCCCTGGAGTTATAGATGGTTGTTAGCTACCACATGAGTGCTGGGAACTGAACCCAGGACCCCTGTAAGAGCAGCCAGTGCTCTTAACCGCTGAGCCATCACTCTAGCCTTCACCTCAGGGGTTCTTGCTGCCTGCTCTGATTCCCTCCTTCAGACTCAAGAATCTTACAGCTAGACAGAAGGACCTCTGTGGCACTGAGAGGGTTACTCTTTTTAAAAAGTCTGCTCTAGGCTGTGAGAAGAGTAGAGACAGTGTCCCAGCAAGCCCAGAATAGCACTTCAAACCCACATTGCTGCTGGGTCTGGGCCTCCTGGGCCTGTGCTCTCTGCCCTAATCAAAACCTCCATACTGTGAGGCTTTGAAAAACCAGGCCTGCTAGATCTGATGTGTAGGGAGAGCACACCCTCCCATCTTCCCACTTCCCAAATCTCCTTCCTGCCATGCTTCTTAAAGGTAAACAGGACAGTCAGAGTACCCTCTTGGGCTCCCCTCTCACCTCTGCAGCTGGGTGAAGAACTTAGAGCTTTGAGATTAAAATACCACAGGTTTTGAAAGGGAAATGAGGCCAGGAGATGAATCCCAAGGAAGATCTAAGACATTCTGATTTTATTCACTAAGTCTTCTTTTCTGGAGAAACCTATGAGAGTGGACGCTGAGTGAGTGGACTGAGTGAGTGGATGAGTGTGTGAGTGTGTGTGAGTGTGTTAGAGTATGTGTGTACATATATGCAAACAGTAGTAGCCTTCAACTGTGTTTGCATTCCAAGATTTCAGTTGTGGTTAACTACAGTAAAAAATATTGAATGAGGGGCTGGAGAGATGACTCAGGTTAAGAACACTGGTTGTTCTTGCAGAAGACCCGGGTTTGAATCCCAACACCAACATGGCAGCTAGCAACTGTCTGAAACTCCAGTCCCAGGGGATCTGATAGCCTCTTTTGACCTCTGAGGGCATTGCACAATATGGGTGCACTTACCTACATGCAGGCAATACATGCATACACATAAAATAAAA